>NC_137683.1:16369887-16414887 GCF_963989245.1 Nansenia antarctica
CGCGCGCGTGGCACATTAAAAGTTCAGCGGTCAGGCAGGGTGCACTCTGGGTTGTGAGATTTGTCCAATGTCCATCACTACACGCTCCCCCCCCCTGCGAGGCAGTGATCTTACTAGAAGAGCAAAACCACCGACATGTTCTGAATGACAGGCATGATCCACTTCACTGAGGTTGATACCGTTCAGAGGTCGAATTGGAGTGAAGGGTGTCTCAAAGGAAGGTGTTGAAAGTGTCTTACTGGTAGAAAAGAAAAATCAAGGTTGGATCAAGGGTTCTGTTCAGCTGCTGTTTCTTTGACCAGGTGGCGAACAATACATTGAAGGACTTTCACAGGTAACAAAAGAACCATTGTCTTCAATTCATCATTCACACTTTTCTGGAATGGACTGACTCATATAGCGTCTTATTCCAAAGCACTTTACAACGGCCTCTCATTCACCCGTTCATACCCACATTCACACACCAATGGCGGCAAGCTACCATGCAAGGTGCAGGCCCGCTCATTGGGAGCAATTTGGGGTTCAGTGTCTTGCCCAGGGACACTTCGACATGTGGCCAGCCGGGGCTCGAACTGACGATCTGCCGACCTTGCGATCATTAGGCGGAGGCTCTACCTCCTACGCCACAATGTATGAATGTGTTTTCAATATTCTTCATTATTGAGTGCATGCATTCACTGATGCGTTGATGTCACCAAAAGCTACAAACAGACAGATAAAAATGTCTAGGCAATTATCAGCAATTAACAACATTAGCATGTTTGGGGCGCAGCTAATAGAATCAATTGAATGATTATTTTACTTTTAACATAGAAGTTTAAAGAGAAGAAGGAGACCTTTTTGCATTAATCAGAGTGCCGGTTGTCCTATCACGGCCCCCAGGATGTAACCCACCGTTTCTCATTAGGAGGGATGTACAGTCATGTGTTGACATTTAACCCAAGCAGAGACTTGAACTCTGGGGGAATGAGGGCTTCTTTTAACGACGTTCCCATTAGGCCCTGTGTATTGGTGTACACACAGGAATACTTGTTGACATACTCCTTCTTGTACTCCCCCTCACACTTTCACAAGCAGCTGAACACGTGTGTACTCATTCAGGGCTCTCAAGTCTCACGCGGCGTGTGAGCGTGTGAACGGGTTGAAATGCGTGTGTCTCACGCCCAATGCGTGAGACTTGAGAGCCCTGCTCATTGAAGGGCCAGTGGTAGTCTAGCGGTTAGAGAGGCTGGCTAGCAATCGGAAGGTCGTCGTCGTCGTGAGCGGAAGTTGAACAGGTGTGTTTGGACTGAGAAAAAGTTTGAGCGTGTCTTTGAAAAAAACAAACGAACATCATAATAACATCTTTATTTAAGCGAGTTAAGGATTTTGAGTACCCCGACAGCTTCGTGCTGATCGGGGGCTTCTAAGGACGGACGACATGGCAACGAACAACGCGAATGGAATGGACGACGATAAAAGCAACACGGACAAACGGTATGACGCAAGTTTAACGGTGGAAGTGCGGCTGGAGCAGGGAAGTAATATAACCATGATGGAAATGTTACGAGGCATAAAGGAGGTGTGTGGAAATGTGGAGGGCTGTCGGGATAAAGGAGACAGGAAATATGAGATCACGCTGGCATCGAGGAGAGGGAAGGACAAGCTCACGGATGGGTTCATGATAAAAGACGTGAGAATAATGGGAAGGGACTTGGCGGTGGATGAAATGGTGGTCTCGTTTTTGCATCTCCCGGTATATCTGAAGGACGACGTGATCAGGTACAGGCTGGAGTCGTGGGGGGTGAAGGCGGTGTCACCTATCAAAAGAAAGACGTGGCCGGGAACTGACATTGCAGACGGGACGAGATACATGAAGGTGAAGTTCACCGAAGAGGTGAGGTCTTTGCCCTATTCTACCAAGTTTGAGACCCTGGTTGGAGTGGATCACTTTAGGGTGATTCATGATAAGCAGGTGAGGGTATGTAGGCTATGTATCAAACCAGGACATGTAATCCGAGAATGCCCGGAGTTCGTATGCTACAAATGCAATAAACAAGGACATTATGCACGTGAATGCATGGGAAGGAGATATGATGGAGGAGAGAGAGTGAGCAGTGATGAGGAGGAGGAGGAGGGGGAGAAGGAGGAGGAGAAGGAGGAGGAGGAGGAGGTGGTGGAGGAGGAGGAGGAGGAGGAGGAGGAGGAGGGGGACGAAGAAGAGGAGATGGAGGGAGAGGAGGAGGAGGTGGTGGAGGAGGAAGTGGTGGAGACACAAGGAGAAGGTGGGGAAAGGAGCCATGAAGACGTGACGGAGGGAGGAGGACAAGCTGAGGTGGTGGAGGAGACCCAGATGGAGCCGGAAGTGGAGAGAGGAGCGGAGGGGCCTGGTCCGGTGGAAATGGAGGGTAAAGAGAGAGAGGAGATTGGAGCCAGCCTAGACACCGCAGTAAGGGATGGAGAGATGGATGAGGCAGGGCCTTCAACAGAGGGCGTGGGGAAAAGAAAAGGTTCCGATGAAGGACTATATGCGGATGTACAGAGGGTGAGGACAAGATCGGGAAGGGGTGCAAAAGGTGCACAAGGGAAGAAGACTAAGGTAGGAAAATGACATGGCGGTGTACATGATCTTTTTCTTTGTAATCTTGACGATGGTCAGGGTTGTTGCTGTCAACACAAATGGACTCAGGGATAGGAAGAAGATGGAGCTTGTGTTGGCAGCATACAGAGAGGAGATTATATGCCTCCAGGAGACGCATTGGACAGAGGACATAATGGAGGATGTAAGAAGGAGGTGGAATGGACAAGTTTATGTGAGTAATGGAACTGTGTATGCTTGTGGGGTGGCTATTTTGGTAAAGAATGGGGTAGTGAAAAATGTAAGGAATATAATGAATGACAATGAGGGAAGAGTGGTGGGAGTGGGGTTCGAATATCAAGGGATAGAGTATGCACTATATTGTATATATGCACCAAATGTGGACAAATATAGGAAAGTTTTTTTTGAATCTTTGAAAGAGAAATGTGTTGGGAATTGTATTATGGTTGGGGATTATAATGTGGTGGTGGACAGGTTAGATGTAACAAGGGGGGTGAAATTTAGGAATGATCCGTCACGCCCAGTATTATTAGAAATGATGCGCACAAGAGGAATGGTGGATATATGGAGGGAGGGGCACCCTGATGCACAGGTTTTTTCAAGGAGACAAATGGTGATGGGGGTTTTGAGACAATCAAGGATCGATTTGTGTTTAGTGAAGAGGGAGGTGAGGCACCTGGTTGGAAGGGTTGAGTATCGGTTTATGGCCTTTAGCGACCACGATGCTCAGTCTTTCCAGCTAGGTGCGAGGAACGTAGGGGGAAGAGGAGGGACATGGTGCTTTAATGCAAGTTTACTGAAAGATAGACGTTTTGGGGTGATAGTAAGAGAGTGTGTGAGTGTTGCTATGGAAGACCAGATGTATGAGAGTGATGTGTGTGTGTGGTGGGAAGGGATGAAGGATAAATTAAAAGCTGTAATAATAGCATTCGCAAAACTGAGAGGAAAAGAGAGGGTGAGGGAGGAAAAAGATTTGCAGAAAAGGTTAGCAATAGAACAGGAAAGAGTTGATAATATTCCAGGGCATGATTTAGCAGAGTATTTGAGAGTGAGGGAAGATTTGAGGGAGCTAGAGAAGAGAAAGTGTGAAGGTGCTTTAGTAAGGAGTAGGGCAAGGTATGTGGTTGAGGGAGAAAGGAGTACAGCATTCTTTTTAGGTTTAGAGAAGAGACAGAAAGAGAAAGGGAAAATTAAGGAATTAGAGAATGATAACGGTGAAATAATAACAGACTTAGTGGGAATAATGGATACTGTGCAGTCATTTTATACAGACCTATATACATCTGGGGGGGTGAATGAGGAATGTATGAATAAAGTATTAGAAGCAGTGGAAGCTAGGGTGACAGAAGAAGAAGGGAAAATGTGTGATGCAGACCTAAGGGTGGAGGAGGTTAAGACAGCCATCATGGGGTTAAACCCAAATAAGAGTCCGGGTTCGGATGGGTTGACGGCTGAATTTTATAAAGCTTTTGTTGACATCCTGGCCCCTATATTGTGCAGAGTGTATACGTGTATGGGGAATAAAAGGGTTGTTCCGGACTCTATGGGTTTGGGGGTGCTCACGTTATTGTATAAGGGTAAAGGGGACAGGAACAAATTACAGAATTATAGAGCATTATCATTACTTAATTGTGATTATAAAACCATAGCAAAAGTATTAGCAAATAGATTGAATAAAGTAATGAAAAACATGATTGCACCTACCCAGGCCTATGGAGTCCCAGGGAGGGATGTGGCAGAGAATATGTGCACATTAAGGGATGTTGTGAAGGACATGAGGGAGGAAGGGGGTTTATTGTTATCTTTGGATTTAAATAAGGCTTTTGACAGGGTGGAACATGTTTTTTTATTGAAAACAATGGAACATTTTGGGATTGGGACTGTTATGAGGGATTGGATTGAACTATTATATAAGAATGCAAGAAGTAAAGTAAAGATAGATGGATTATTGACTGACTCCTTCCCTTTGGGGAGATCAATAAGACAAGGGTGTCCACTGTCAGCATTGCTATATAGCATATCTGTGGAGCCATTGGCAGCGTATATTAAGCAGGAGAAAGAAATTAAGGGAATAAATATGCCGGGGGGAGGAGTTAGCATAATCCATCAATATGCAGATGACACGACATGTACTGTCAGGGATGTAAATAGTGTGAACAAAATAATGGGGTGTGTAAACATATATGGAAAGGCTTCTGGTGCAAAAGTGAATGTTGACAAGTCTGAAATGTTGTGTATAGGGGGAGTGAATACAGACAATTGTGTTTTTGATTTGAAAATTGTAAAGGGGATGATAAAAGTGTTGGGGATATATCTTGGAGAGGATGACAGGGAGGCTGTTGATTACACATGGACAGGGGTTTTGAATAAAATAAGAACAACATTGAATTATTGGAAGCAAAGGAACATGAAACTGAAGGGAAAAGTTGTAATTGTTAATGCACTGTTAATGTCAAAATATGTTTATGTATTAGGAGTATTGAATGTACCAGAGTGGGTTCTAAAAGAAACCAGGATGTTAGTGTCAGATTTTTTGTGGAGAGGAAAGGGGGTTAAAATAGCGTATGATGTATTAGTAGCAGATTATGATAAAGGAGGGTTGAAACTGGTAGATTTGGAAGTAAAGATGAGGGCAATGAGAGTCAGAACAGTCAAAAGGTTTTTGTATGGGGAGGAAGGACATGGATGGAAAGGATACTTTAGGGAATGGGTACATAGATGTGGGAGGTGTGGGGATTATGGGTTGTTAATGTGCTTTAAAGTACGGATGTATGATAGGGTGCCGGAATTCTATAAAGAGGTGTTTAAAGCCTGGGGTAGTTTTTTGCCTCAGGTAGGATATGAGTGTGAGAAGAGAGGGGAGATACTAAATGTTCCAGTTTTATTGAACCCGGTAATTAGAAGAGAGGGGAAAATGTTAGAATCTAGGAGTTTCTGGAGGGCAGGACTGATTAGAGTAAGGGATTTTAGGTATGAGGTAGTGCCAGGGTTCCTATCAGAGCAGGCAATTATAGAAGTTGTTAGGGAAACAGATGAGGAGATGAGAAGGGGAGAAATAGTGAGCATGTATAATAAAATAAAGCAGAGTATACCAGGGGAGTGGGTGAGTAGGTTAGATAGGGAGTTAAAAGGGAAGGAGCAAACAGAGTTACCTAAGTTAAGACTAGGGAAAGGGGAAACAGTGCGGGACTTCTCAGCGGTTAAGGTGAAGGAGTGCTACTGGGCACTGTTGGAGAGCAGAGTGAAGGAGCCTGCGGCAGAGAAGGTGTGGAGGCAGGTGTTCCCAGGATTGGAGGTGAAGAACATATGGAGGAATTTATTTTTAAAATATAATAGTTTAGAATGTACTCATTTTGATTTTATGCTTAGGCATAACAGGGTTTATACTAAGGTGGTGTTGCATCAGGTAGACAGAACAGTTTCGAGGGAGTGTGATGTGTGTGGGATACAGGATGAGAACTTAATGCACATGCTGTTTGAATGTAAAGAAATGAAGGGATTCGAAGAAAGGTTGAAAGGACTAGTGAAGAAGCATTGGGGGGTGGAGGTGGTGGGGATGCAGGAGTGGAGGAGGATGGTGGTTTTTGGGGTGGAGGGAAAGAGAAGGGGAGTGAATATATGGTGTTTAAATTATGTATTATCACAGGCTAGGTATGCAATTTATTTGAGGAGGAATTTAGCAAGATTTGAGGGAAAGTGGATAACGGTGTGGAAAGTCTTTGAGGGATTGGTCAGGAAGAATGTGGGACTGATGCACAAGACAGGGCAAAAAGATTTTGAGAAGTTGTTTATTAGGGATTGTGGGTTTATAAGAGTGGTGGTGGATGGAGGGTTGGAGTTTGATTTAGATTTTTGAAGATGTTTTTTGTGTTGCATTCATTTGTTATTGATTTATGATAAAGGGTTATCTTGGTTATGAAGGACTGACGGAATAATAGATGGATGCATCTCATACCAAAATGGTATGGGTGTGTTTTGTTTTTATCTATTGGTTTTTAATTTATTTTATTTGAATTAGAATACAATGAAGGCTATAAAATGAACATGTATGAATATGTATAGCTATGATTGTATTTAAAAGAATATTTTTATAATAAAAGATAAAAAAAAAAAAAAGGAGAGGCTGGCTAGCAATCGGAAGGTCGTCGGTTCGATCCCTGCCTCAGGAGGGAGCTGCATGTGCCCTTGAGCAAGGTACTTAACCCCTAATTGCTCCAGGGGCGCCGACTATGGTTGACCCTGTGCCTAGAGCAAAAAAAGACTGCATTCCAACAGTTGATTGCATGGCAAATAAAACATTATTATGAACGTTAGCCTATGTTATGAAGCACTTTCCATTTAAAGGTCCGGTGTAAGAGTTTTACGTTTCGAAAGGTGCTGAATCACGATAAGAAATGAGAAGGCTAAAGAACATACAGGGGACAAGTGCTGTTTTGGTCCAAACAAAATGTTCAGTGTGGCCAGAGAGGGCAGCAATGTGCCAGACAACATGGTTCTGACGGCCACTCACACACCCATACTAATTGAAATGTATAGTCATAGCCCTTCTCATATACTCAGGCATCCTCCTTCTCCCTGCAGTATACGGTGGATGAATGCCGCAGACGTGTCAGCCGGTATTAGAGTGTCAAGCAGCATTTCTTTGTGTAGGTAAAGAGGAGTCCACGGAGGAGTATTGCTGTGTGAACCGCTGGCACTCTGACAAGATTACCTCGACACTGAATTCAATTAGGAGCCAGTCTTAGTCACTGGTCTCCCCCTTCAGGGTCCCCATAATTATAACAGATGGCTTTGTATTAGAAACTCTGCGTTTTTTTTCACCTCCGAGGGGCGAAGAAAATATGGAGCAGAAGCACTCATCACTACGGAGTCGGTAGATCATGTTGGTTTTTCACCGCGGTATTCCGTGTTAGAACCACCCTGCCGTGTGACTCGTGCGGAATGAGGTTTTCTTCTGCCTTAAACGGTATGGGGGGGGCCGGGGAGGGGGGGGGGGAGGAGGGGGGAGTCATGGAGTTGATGTGCACTAGAGGTGGTGAGGCCTTGAAATAGACCTTTAGCCGCTTGCGATAGAGCTTAGATGGGCCGCTGATTCTCTGTGAGAGAAGGCTTCTCTCCGTGAGGAATACAATCTTCCATCGCCCTCCGGCCACATACAGTTAAGGCATCACAACAGCAAGCCTGCCCTTTTTGTCGTGTCCATGAGAAAAGGACGGATACATTGCTCAATGAATGTCTTCTACTACAGTACGTTACATGGCGTGCCATGTGATATCCCTCATCGTTCACTTCTTTCGTTTTTTAGTAATGAAGAGACATTTACTCATAATAATTCCAAGAAAGTACCCAAAAGAACACTCCGCGGGAGCTCTGTGGGCCTCTCCTGCTGTTGGGAGTCGGTTGGGTGTGATCAAAGTATCTCCAGTTCCAGTGTGAACTGATCCAGTCCTGACCAGATACAGCTGCTTAGTCCTCCTGTCCCTGAGTCCCCTCTCTTCTCCGCTGTCGAATCTGTCACAGATAATACAGGGGGATTATGGCTCTCCAAGTCACTTTCTACTGCACTGTACCCCTCGTCCAAGTCTCACTCAACAATATGTACATCTGCATAGCCGCCGAACGGATAGGAGTTTATCACAGTATTTTATGCCATGGTGGGGATGTTTATCAATAGTAGTTGGATTGACTGACATCTGTGCTTGTGCTTGTGCGTGTGCGTGTGTATGTGCGTGTGCATGCGTGCATGTATGTATGTGTGTGTGTGGGGGTGTGTGTGTGTGTGTGTATGTCTTCAGGAGTGCACCTCAGACAACCCCAACCCTCTCAGACTGAGCATCTGACCAAGAGACTGTAAAGGCTGAATACCTGGCATGTTATGGGCCGCCGTAATCCCATTAAACGTGATGGGTCTGCATTATTCCATTAGCGCCTCTAAGGGTGCCAGCACTATTATCTGGGTAGACGGACTGACCCGCCTCTCTCTGTGGTTAGGTGGCCTGAAGAAATGAGAGAGACATAGAAGTAAATCACAACACCCAGGAGGTTGGGAGGGAGGGAGGGCGGGAGAGAGAGAGAGAGAGAGAGAGAGAGAGAGAGAGAGAGAGAGAGAGAGAGAGAGAGAGAGAGATTGAGCCAGAGAGAGAGAGTGGCAGGCGGTGTAGTATTTCTTCCATGTAATTGGTTGAATAAATTGGAGTAATTTGTCTGTGAGCTGACCAGACGTAATGGAGGGGAGCTGGGAGGTTTAATGTGTGCCTGTCTGCTGGGGTGGAAAGAGGATAGATGTGGGGTAAGGGGTTTGTGATAAGGGGGTTAAGGGGGGGGAAGGGGGGCGATTGAGTGAGGGGACGAGGTGTTCCCCCTATAACTCCTCTCGTGAGTACTCACAGGATCATCAGTGATAGCTTTGTCGGACATTACGCTACACCTGGACCATACACACGGGAGGCATTGGAGCAAATTACATTGTAATACTGTATGTCCTCTGCTGTATTAAACCTCCCCAGCATCATACAGTACAGGACATTATCTACTAGATATTCCCCCCCACCCCCACCCCCACCCCCTCAAACTGCATGGTGCACATAGCTCATTATAAAGACTAAGTAGCGCACCAGCAGTGTCGCCGTATGCTAATAGGCTAACTCCCTGGCCTTGACTGAACAAGCCTGGACTCCGTCAAAATTAATACTTTAATAAGGTTTAATACTGAGAAACCTACCCACCGCCAACTCTCCAAGCTCCCCTAGTGCACTGCAGCAAAGCACTTCGCTTAGTTGGGATGGGTTGCTTTTCTAGGCTGTGTGGCTGGTTTAAGAGAGGAAGTAGACAACGCCTTGTTAATAGGTACACGCTGCACTCTGAGAGACAAGTAGGGCCACACTTCAGCAAACAATGACATCAGAGGGGGAAGTTGTGGTCATTATTTGTTGGACTCTGTTGTTTATGAGCTATCAATCTGGCTGGGGGGAAACTAGTAAGCAAACACACATGCACATGAACGTGTACGCACGCACGCACGCACGCACGCACACACACACACACACACACACACACACACACACACACACACACACACACACACACACACACACACACACACACACACACATTCACACTGAAACTGCTCTCCATGGTTAAGTGAATCTCCTAAATCATGAGCCAGTATGTAATTCATTAGGGAACTCTCAGCAGCTGTTCTTGTCCAACTAGATCAAGGCAAGTATGTAATAATAATAATAATAATTCATTGTATTTATATAGCGCTTTTCCGGGGCTCAAAGACGCTGACAATATGGGAAAAACAGAAGACACAGAAACAACAAGCAACAGATAACATAACTACATAGAACACAGAGTGCACCAACAGGCACAGGGAACAATTAACACAGCAATGTCCAGGGGGGGAGGGGGGTGGCAGGGTTAGGGGAGATGGTTAGGGGTAGGGAAGGTTGTATGCATGGGAGAACAGGTAGGTTTTGAGGTGGGATTTAAAAGTGGAGAGTGATGGTGAGTCTCTGAGTGGTTGAGGGAGAGAGTTCCAGAGGCGGGGTGCAGCTCGTGAAAAAGCACGGTCTGCGAAGCCTTTGAGTTTTGAGGGTGGGACAGTGACGGGAACAGTGGATGAGGACTGGAGGGTACGGGTAGGGCGATGGGGGAGAAGGAGGTCAGTCAGGTAAGGGGGGGCCAGGCTATGGAGGGCTTTGTATGTGAGGAGGAGTCCTTTGAATTTGATACGTTCTTTGATGGGGAGCCAGTGGAGACAGTGGACATTTTTTCGGGCGGAGTGTTGAACCATCTGAAGTCTATGGAGGGAGCGGGAGGTGATGAGGTGAGTAGGGAGTTGCAGTAGTCAAGGCGGGAGGAGATGAAGGCGTGGATGATATAACACATGACTATCACATACAGCATAGTTTGCTTATTGAAGTGAGAATTGTCTCCATAGACTTCTTGTTGGGTACAGCCAGAGCCCTGGGAGGTATAGTATGTGTCTGTCTTTAGCATTTAGCTTTTAACACTAGAGAAGAGTCACGGGTGGGGTCATTTGACCAAGTGAGTAAAAATGATTTTATATCTTTGCACTCTATTTTTGACTTTTCCTAGATATGTGCGTTCTACCACCCAGTATACCACCCGGTATCCTTACACTTTCTAAATCACATCAGGATAAGCTTGTATAAAGCCATTTTGCTGTTTTTCTGTGTAGGAGGCAGGCTAATTTACAAGAGGCGCCAACTAGTGATCTTTGTGTGTCAGTAGCAGCTTCCCATTCTAAGGACTAGGGGGCGCTAAGAGTAGCTGAACATGGCACGGCTCTCCTAGTGTTAAATAAGCCAGCCCTTTATATTCATGTATCTATTTCATTATTCGTCATGTAGGCATAAACAGTTTCCTATTATTCCTATGATGAATTGTATGTATCATGCTTTGAATGTCTCTATATAGCCATTACCACATTGACATTTAAAGAAGCATCGCAATTGTCGTGTATTTCTACTTAAACACACACACATGCATAGATAGTATGATAGGGGCCTGTATATATGCTGTAGGGGAGTGTTGTGCAATGTTGTGCAATAGCCCCCTGAGTGTTGTGCAATGTTGTGCAATAGCCCCCTGACTTAAGGCCATAGTGACATCACAGGGGACGGCCCTCTTGACCATCTAGGTAAGGTGATAGGCTATGGCCTGTGACTGTATTTGCATATTGTGATGAACCAGGGTGAGACCCAAAGATCTGTCTCTTTACCAGCCCAGCCAGAGGAGAGCAGACATGTATGTATGTATCTGTTTTGTACTTTGATTAAATCGTCTTAAACTCAATAACTGTTCTTTGATTCATAACCAACAATAATTAACCTCACAATTCACCACAGCGACTCAAAATGGTAGCAGTTTCCAAGTGGATTGTTTTGCCCAAATGTTTAAGAGGCATGATAGCATGCTGAAGCCTGGAGAAGTGGAGAGGCTGCATACAGCTGCGAAAGGAGAGAACCTTTCACAAAGACACCCTGTAAAGAGATTCAGCTCTGCTGTTAAAGTATAAAGTACCTTCTCAATTGCTGTCTGGAACACATTCTGAGTGCGGCACAGCGCTAAGATTAGCCAGAGTAAAGGCGCTGTGTTTTCATTTAACTGTCAAAAACAATTGCCTCACAAGCACTATGGTGGACAGCGGGAGTTGTGAGGGAGGGAGGGAGGGGGGGGGGCAGACATGGAGTCAGAAAGAGAGAGAGAGAGAGAGAGAGAGAGAGAGAGAGAGAGAGAGAGAGAGAGAGAGAGAGAGAGAGAGATCTGACTGAGTGTTAGAGACAGAGATGCAGACAGAATGAGAGACGTTTTTTTCACCCCTATGTGCTGAGAGCAGCAGCTTTTTGTCAGAAGCAGTAGATCGGAGTGTGTAGGCCGTGACGTAGCCTAGGCCGGGCAGCAGTGGCAGGGTCACGTCAGGCCCGCTTGCCTCCTGTCTTTGATGGAGCCTCACCTTGAGAGGTGGCTGTTTTTAGTAAGTGACTGTCTGCACATAACCACCAGCCATGCTGGCTGTCCACACCACACCGCCGCCAACAGCTAAACACACACACACAGACACACACACACACACACACACACACAGACACACACACACACACACACACACACACACACACATAGTATACAGTGTATGCATGTGCGATGTATGTGTAAATACAATTCAGTACACAACACAGTATGTGCACTTGGGATGTGTGTGTGTGTGTGTGTGTGTCTGCGTATGTGTGTCTGCGTGTGTGTGTGTGTCTGCGTATACAGTATGTGTTTGTGTGTGTGTGTGTGTCTGCGTATATGTGTGTGTGTGTGTGTAGGCGGGAGGGGGAGGTGCAGCTACAGGTGAGGCTGGCGTGGCGTGGCGGCCTCTGGTCCCTGCGGTGTTGTAGGCCACCAGTCTGAGTGGTTCCTGAAGGACATAGAAAAGTGATCCTGCCTTTAAAACCCACTGAAACACATTAGCTGGTGTCCAGGGAGTCGGAGCCATGACGGCTCTGAGACAATGTCACAGGGAGCCTCTCTAGGATACAGTTTCACCATTAAACATGTGGCTTGTGGGAAATCCTCTCCAAATGCACCAGATCCCTGCACTCTAGTGACAATATATAAACGAGGCTCCACTTTTGTGAAGGTTATGCAGCTAGTTTGGTCCTGGGAATTGTTTGGGGATAAGGGGCTTTGTGGCTGTCGAGGGCGAGGGGTCACTTCCACAAGATTGTGGTGAAGTGTTCAACACAGGCATGTCGTCTCCAGTCCATCTCTATTGGATTTGAGAGTAACTTGCGAAAATGTGAAAAAGTGTTGGTTATTAGTTTTAGCTTGAGGAGTTACTCAATACTTTACTTAGTTCTCTCACTTTAGTTATCTTTTAGTGTCACGTAATTAATGTTCCGAGGGAAAACAGTAAACACACAATATTTATAAATCAATTCTCCAAATTATTATTAAAGATTTTTGGTCCTTGGTGAATGTGATTTCAGGGCAATTTGGGGATGACTGCTTTTGTGGTTCGAACAAAAACCTGTCACTTTCTTTTTAAACTGCTTACCCGTTGAGATAAGTGCCGACCGATTTTGCGATTTTAAATTCAAACATGACAAAAAAAGTCAGACTGTTTCAGCTGAGATGGAAAGACAATACAGCAGATCACAAGGAAACCAGAGTGTGGGATAATGAGGACAGGGTGGATGGTCCTGAATTGTTACACCGTCCTTTCAAGACAACCTGGAATACACCGCCACTCAGAGAATGTCCTCTCCATGGGTATTATGTTCAACAAACCGTAGAGGGAGCACAGACATGAATGGACTATATGGAAATACTCTCCGCTTGTAATTAATAGGGTTTCTTTTCTTCTCAGGACAAATCAGTCAGGAACTGTACAGTCATGTTTTTTGGGTATCACCTTGCTGTGCTCATTATCAATGAGAGAGTCTCTTCACCTGTGAGGTCATAGTCAGACCTGTGAGGTCATAGTCAGACCTGTGAGGTCATAGTCAGTCAAACAAGCCGAGGGTGGGATGAGAGTGTCCCCTCCGTCTGCGATTCAGAAGATGACTACGTCCACATCCCAGGCGCCTTGTGACACATATAGGGCCGGTTTCACAGACAAGGCTTAAGCCTAGTCCTGGACTAAATCACACTTTCAATGTAAAATCTCCATTGAAGATGCTTTTTAGTCCAGGATTAGGCTTAAGCCATGTCTGTGAAACTGGCCCATAGTATCTTACCTCATATCCCTCTGCCTGAAAAAAAAGTGACATATTCTTTCTGTCCGCTATCCTCATATGGCTCGCTTACCTGACGCTCATAGCCTTGCTCTCTTAAGTGCTGTCCGTGTCCGTGTGGTTTGGGTTCTTACAGTATATATGATGCTTTTGCCCAGCAGATGAGTGCCTATTTCAGCAATGCTGAAAAGTAGCACTGATGCATTGTGGGGACGATTTACCCAGCCTGCCACAATAGCAGACAAATACTCTGTTCATATGTCATCTTTGGACCAAAAATAGAAGGGATAGGAGGGAATGGAGAGAGGGAGAGAGAAAGAGAGAGAGAGACATTTAATGTTGTCAGGTCATCAGTATTTCTGCTGATTTCACCAATTATGGCTGAGTGACGCAGAGAGTGAGGGTTGCAGTGCTCATTTTGCCGCCGACGAGAATTAATGAGTTTTTTAGACTTTACGTTCTCTCTGCCAAAGTCAAGATGAAAAGGAAGATATCTACTTGACAGGCTGGTATTGAGATGGCTCTAAATGTGAAATGAAACAAAATAAACTATATTTCATAACCCACATCATCTTACATTACTCTGCATTCAATTTGATCACCAGGAACACTTATTCACAAGCATTCATATTCACGGGCTCTAATAACCTATGGAGGATACATAACATGGATCAAGCATAGGCATTGGATATTATTGTATAAGTATTGTATTGTTGGTGAAAGTTATTCTACAGTGTTATCACACAGTTTGATGTTTAAGGTGTTCAAGCTTCAATCTGAAATCCTCCCGAGAACTACAGTTGCTAGACCATAACACCAATACTATCCCCCTTAAAAGAGAAAAGAGCTTTCCTATTGTGGGCCTTGATCAATCAACACATTAACTGACACCACAGAGGATGGACATAAATCAGCTTTAAGGGGACAGTCCTGTATGTCCTCTACTAGCACAACCCCCCCCCCCCCCCCCCCCCGCGCCCCCGAGTGCTGAGGGGTAAGGTACACCTCGGGCTCCTATGATTAAGAGTCTGGGCCGGTGACCATGAGTGTCAGCCTCCCCTTCTCTCCTCCTACCCCTCTATTCCTCCACCCAGCAGCCCCAGACACAAGCCCTCTTCTTAGCCCCAGCGGCAGCAGCGCTACTGGGGTGAGGCGCGCTTGCCCGTCATCCTCCCTGATGGATGGAGGACATTAAGGCTGGTGGGGACAGGTGCAGCTGACGATTAAAGGGCCCAGCCACTCGCTTGGAAAGAATGGAAGTGGAAAAGGAGCGGAAGGGGGGGGGGGGGGGGGGACTGTTTTCCGGAGAACAAGTAAACATGACGCCGTGGGGAGCCCACATCTGAACGAGTGGAGAAGAGGATCGGGGAGGGAGAGAGGGATGGATGGATGGTGTGACAAGATGGACGGAGCGTGGAGAAGCGTTTGTATGTTCTAGATGTGACCGTATTGGAATCAGATTCTCTTTGAGTCGACTCGGTTGGTCACAACTCCGCCTCCAGAGCCACGACCTGCAGTCATTGACATCACCTGTGTGCAATCAGGCCGCAACCCTCTTCTACTTAAGCCCTGCACCTGCTGCCAGATCGTTGCCATTTATAGTTGGTCCATATGCTAGCATCTCGCTCTAACTCTGTTTACTCTTAAACCTGCTTACCCTCTCTAACCCTTGTTCTCGCTGTACCCATTTAAGGATACCCTGCCAGCCGACGACCCGCCTGTACGACTACCCGTCTACCTGCCTGACCCTCGCCTGTCTGACTACCTGCCTGCCTGCCTGTCCCTCGCCTGTCTGACTACCTGCCTGTCCCTCAGCTGTCTGACTACCTGCCTGTCCCCCCGCCTGCCTGACGACCCGCCTGCCTACCCCACCAGTTCTCCTCTGGAAGCTTAATAAATACTCTTTGTTTGAACACTTACCTGCTCTCTTGTTGTCTGCTTTTAGGTCCCATTTCTGGTCGTGACAGTACGAACTGGCCATGACGGACCCAGCAGACCTCGAAGTAGTTTCGCAACACGGTTGTCTCCCAAGCCTCCATTCTGGAACAGCGCGAGGAGGCACTCATAGCAGCGTTCTCCGGCCTACCCCACCAGTTCTCCTCTGGAAGCTTAATAAATACTCTTTGTTTGAGCACTTACCTGCTCTCCTGTTGTCTGCTTTTGGGCCTCTGGTCGTGTCACGGTTGCACCCCTCACTATGGGACACACAATCTGTGTACCTATTCGTGAAGACCCGGATACAATCATGTCTGGTACAGGCAGCGGACGCTGGCAGTCAAATAGCCCTGCCTATTGCATCCTGTACTGTATATGGGCAAGCACGCCCATTTTATCGTTCCACTCTTCACTTCCTGATTGTGTTCCTTCCTAGTTCTTGGACTATTTGATCCCATATTCGTTCTACATAACCCTGTAAGGCCCCTGATAGCAATATTACTACTTCACATTTAGCAATATCTACTACTTCACAAAAAACAAAATATGTAAATGTTTTTTTTAAAACCACATTTAGGGTTAGGGTTAGACAGTCAATGGGTCCTATTCTTTACCCTCGCAATGCTATTGGTTGGTGTGTTTATAGGTCCGGCCCACTGGCCATGAATGATGTATGTATGTATGTATGTATACTCTTATGTTTAGAATTTTTTCATTTCAGAATGCCACCAGCAAAGAAAGGTCTTCTCTACAGTGTGCAGGATATGATTGCTGCCATCCAAAATGGAGAGAGTGATTTTGAGATGGAATCAGACGACATTGATGCAAGTGACGAAGAGGCAGAAGAAGATGTCAAAGTGGGGACCAAGTAGAGGGGAACCACAACATCTGTGCTGTCAAATGGTATGACAACACGGCGGCCACATCTGTGTCATCCTTCGGTGGACCAGAACCTGTGCAGAAGATTCAACGCTGGGACAAAACCATCAAAACCTACATTGAAGTTGAGAGGCCTTACATTGTGGGCAGCTACAACAAATACATGGGATCTTTGAAAAGGTATTACAGCCTAGACGTCACCACGCCCTCTGTGGTGCATACAGTCCTAAGTACTGGTTTGGAGACTTGGTGTACATCCTTGTATCTGGACAGGTTTTTCAGTTCAGACCAGCCAATCAGTTTAGCAGGGTCCCATAGTGAAGAGTCAAACCAAGTCAGCAAAGAGAACTAGAGGTTCTGAATGTAAACCCAGGTTCTCTGAAGGAGATGAGAGATACCCCTCATGTCAGTGCCCCTCTCATGCTGAGCGCGTGAGTAGTGGTCCGCTGGATAAAACAGGTGCACTTGCTAATCATTAATCCAAGATGGTTGTCGTGTCTGTTTGTACTCGTTTGTCCTTGCCTGAGCTACTTTTGATCGTCTGTTGAGCGGTTTTTGCGCAACATTTGACATTGTGGCATTTGTTTGTTTGTCCTTATTTGAACGGCTCTCAACTTTTTTTAACTTTTAGTTGCAATTTTCTAGTCAGAAAGGCTCAGGCTGCACCAGCCTAGCTACAACCAGGCTCAGGCTACATCAGCCCAGCTACCAGCTACCAACCAGGCTCAGACTTCATCTGCAGCGGGAGGTTTGTTTTTAACCTGGAATCCACTGCAGCAGTCTAGCTACAACCAGGCCCAGGCTACATCAGCCCAGCTACCAGCTGTCCAGCTACCATCAGCCCAGCTACCAGCTACCACCAGGCCCAGACTACTGTAGCGGAGGTTTGTTTTTAACCTGGAATCCACTGCAGTTCTTTGTGCTAATGTATGTGCTGTTTGCTGACCTAGACATGTGTTTTTTCACGGGAGCTCCCGTGGCTTTCTGGCCTACATTGTTTATGGTTTCGCTATACACTCCGGCCCTGACTCCTGGCCCTGCCAGCAGGCACACACATGAGCCTGACATCATTTCCTATGGTGGTGGCACATTGGACTTCAGTTTACTGTCCAGAGATGTCTCATCCTTCTGGGTTACAAAGTCTGCTGGACTTCCCAGTCTGTGTGTAACATATCTTACTCCATTGTACTCATATACTGTATGTTACTGCAGCAGCTCTATGACCCTTCCTCATTCGTTTTAGCCAAACACTCTGTGAAAGATAAACAACGGCAATGTTTTGGCACTGTTTTCCAACATGTGTTAATCATTCTCATGTTATTTATCTCTGGCAATATTCATCCAAACCCAGGGGCTGCTATTGATTAATGATTTCTGTAAACGTAAGCTTGTGGTACAGTGTGGTACAGCTAGTGTCTAAAGGGACATTACAGGCTTTACAATGGAACGATGTCTCTTTACGTTTTCCCTTTTTTACACAAACCCTGCAACCCCTGGTTGGGTTCTGCTTTTTGGGAGTTGGGGGTTGAATTGTTTACGGTAAGGAAGGAAGGAAGTATTTGGAAATGGATTGTAGAAGGTGGGATGGGATCGAGAGAGCAGGTGGTCAGTTTTAGAATATCATCTGGGGAGAGGGGGGTAAGAGCTGAGGAGCCAGCGACCGAGTGTGGCACAGTGTGTTTGGGAGGGGTGGTGGCAGTGTTGGCGAGAGGTGGAGAGAAGGAGCTGCTAATGTCATCAACCTCCTTTTCAAAGTAGGTGACAAAGTGATCTGCAGACAGGGAGGAGGTGGGTTGAAGAGTGTGGAAAATGTGGAGAACATCTCCTTCAGAGAACCTGAGTTACATTCATAATCTCTAGTTTGTTAGTGTGTTACAGTAGTATACAGGTACAGTAGTGTATGTTGTACGATGTCTGATAAAATAATGTGCTTTTCTCCCCAAAAAACTTGAGGGCTGTTGAACCAACTCTTCCTATGCTGGTTATGTTGAAGCACTTATCCACTATCCATGAAATAATCTCTCTAGGTCTCCCCTCTCTTTTTTTTTCTCTCTCTCTTTCTCTAGTCCTCTCTCTTTTCCTCTGTCATTATCTCTATCTCTCTCCTTCTCATACTGACGCGTACATTTCCCCTCCATCCTTCTGTCTGTGTCAATCTGCTGCCAGGGACCTGCAGGGATATCACCAGCCATGTGCTGCTGCTGACATTTGTTTCCTAACCCTGTCAGCTAGCTGGGGGCACACACGTCTCCCCCCCGGGACCCATGCAGACCTTGGAGCTGTCGGTTACAGTACCTACCTGTCTGTCACGGGGCCTGACCGCCCTGTCACCACACTGTCACTGCACCCACCTTATAATTGGTCTTCCGTGCTCCAGGGGAAACTCTGTCATGTGAAAGTGCCTATGGGCCGCCTCCCCCCTAAAAGGCTTTGCAGTGTCGCCATTACACATACATCACAGGTCTCTTTCATTTCGACCGTCCTCCTCAGTGCAAAGACAAGGACCTGGCGGTGATTTATCTCGAGTGAAGTCGCTAGCAGCCGACGCCGGCCCCGCATTTCCTCTGCCCGTCAAAGGGCCATCCAATGTTTGTAATGATCGTAGACTCTCAAATTAACCTCTATAGGTGGAATGCATAAGTAGCAGCGCCTCGCCCCGTTCTCCCTAACTCATTTTCATTGTAGGTCCTGATAAGAGAGAAAGAGAGAGAGAATGATTTGCATCAGGGGTTGGGCCACTCTTTGAGTCCTTGTTCAACAGACCGACGGTGGAATTAAATCTCGATAGGACTATCGCTGAGAATAATAGGACCAGAGTGACAGAACTCTACCACCTCAGTTCTCACATCATCGTGATGTAAAATGCACCGCCATCGGCAAAATGCTGATACGATACGATATTTCTGTTATCCGTATTACATTATTTACGGTACATTATTTATCTGGAATTTGCTTTGGAATGATGAAAAGTGGTAAGGAACAGTGTCCTAGACAGAAATGCAATAAAAGCATGGAAACATTAGCATATCAACAGCAGTTAACAGGAATAACCATTGATATTATCCAATCCGGTTCTGCTTGCACCAGCTCTTCCCTATTTCAACTGCGAATATTTGTCCCATAGTGTTTACAGTTATAATATTTTATGTTTTCTCATCTACTTACCAATAATCCCTCAGCACACAGTCCCCATATTTCTCGGCCTCTATATTAAGGCGCTATCGTCATTGAGGGATTAGCTTTATTCAACTTCCCAAATATGATACAGTGGAAAAGATATTAGTGAACTATACCAGACTGTGATAACCAGATTCAGTGTCTCCTGAGAGAGTACGTTTGTTTGTTTGTGTGTGTGTGTGTGTGTGTGTCTCTCTCTTTCTCTTCTCTCTCTCTCTCTCTCTCTCTCTCTCTCTCTCTCTCTCTCTCTCTCTCTCTCTCTCTCTCTCTCTCTCTCTCTCTCTTTCTCTTTCATACTCTGTGTGTGTGTGTGTGTGTACCCTCTAGAGATGCTGATTTAAGCAACAGTAAATATTACAGAGACACTCTCGACTTAAGAGGAATATGATAGAGACCGATGCCAAATACTATTAGCTACAATAACATATGGTATTAGTGTGTGCTAATATATATCATGCCATGACCCTATGACCTTATCCAATAATGAACTGATGCATTATAGGATGGTTTGGCTGCTGTACCTGCCGAAAGGAGGAGTGGAGAAGTAATTTGCAATCGACAGTATGTGAAGTGTTGTTGTGAGGGAGAGAACAGTGCTACCTTGCTTTTGAATAAGAAGTATCCACTTGAACAAACTTTAAATGGTTCTTTCCCTTAAGATATACATATTACCCATAATTATACTGGGAATGTTACTTTTTTTGTGATTTTCATTCTGAGTGGCTACCATGTATGTATGGCCAGCTTTAGCTTGAAAGTGTCCCTTTTATCTGAGAGTATCCACACAGATACAGCACCAAACCTCTCTCCTGCTTATCTCCCCCCGACTGTTAATTAATGGCGAGCACGGCAATTACACAGGAATAGCCGGAGTAACAAAGACACAAAAGGCTGCCCTCCTCAGCCCCCCCTTGCCCCGGCCTTAAAGTTGGCTGCTGTGAATGATGGGAAGTGGAGAAACGGGGGGTGGGGTGGAAGTGAGGGAGGAAAAGAGGGTTTTGAGCAAAACACAAAGACAAAACGTGGATAAGACTGCACTGTCGTTTTAATTGGGTTGTCTCTCTTGAGAGGAGCCCCAAATCCTGCAGGTCTCAGACTGCCAGCCTGTGTGCTTGGTTGTTATGGATGACTGCTGCGTTCGCTAATAGCGTAGGCGGGCTACAGCGAGTGTGACACTGACACCCTCATCAGAGAGTTCACTACACGGTGAGCTTGTGTTTGGCCGTTTTCTGGTTAGGGCGTTGCATATAATGAGGCCAATAACAACAAACATTTCAAGTAAAAATCAAAATGAAACATCAGGCGTCTGAAGCAGAGGCACTAGCTCTGTACTTCCGTTGGCATTCCCAATTCTGATGGCGTTCTGATCGTAGGGGGTCAGAGGTGTAACCAGACTGAAGAAGACCTTCAGCTGTGCGTTTGTATTTGAGATTCTAGTTTGTGCCTCCATGTCTCCATGTGTTATCGCTGTGTTAGTGTCTGTGGGTGTGTGAGGCTGGCTGTCTGTGTGCCTTGATAACCACAGTGTTAGACCATACTGGCAGGGCAGTGCAGTGAGGCAGACGTTTGTCTGGCGAAGCCCCCGTTGTGAGTCGGGAGGCGAGTCTCTCTCTGCTCTCTAGCTGTGAGGCTAACGCTAGCTGACAGGAAGTGCTGGAGCTCTCCAATGCCACACAGGAAAAGCACATCCACCGAATGAGTGGCAGGACTTCCTCCCTCAGACTTCCTTTGAAATGCGAGCAGTGCCATTAAACATATTCATAACAAAATAATCATTCATTGCATTTATATAGCGCTTTTCCGGGGCTCAAAGACGCTGTAAATATGGGAAAAACTGAAAACACAACAGATAACATGAGCACATGGAACACAGAGTTAGCAAACAGGCACAAGGAACAATTGACACAGCAATGTCCAGGGGGGGAAGGGGGGTGGCAGGGTTAGGGGAGATGGTTAGGGGGAGGGAAGGTTGTATGCATGGGAGAACAGGTAGGCCTTGAGGTGGGACTTAAAAGTGGAGAGTGAGGGTGAGTCTCTGAGTGGTTGAACATATACAAACACATGCACACACCCAGACACACATGCATGCATGTTTGATCTGATACATGCAGCACACCTCAACATTGCCTGGGGCTGTGTGTGTGTGTGTGTGTGTGTGTGTGTGTGTGTGTGTGTGTGTGTGTGTGTGTGTGTGTGGGTACTGTATGTGTATGGACTGCTCCAGGCTGTCTACACCTGTCAGTATGTCAGAGACAGTTCAGACCTCTGGTGTTGGCTCATTCCCCCCACGTGCTTTTACTCCATGCATAATATGACTGGACGGTCTGTGTCTGGCTGAGTAGACAGCAACCAGGTCACCAGCCACCATCTGGAGTCATTGGGGATCCACATTCCCCGATAGCTTTAACACTGGGCTTCAACATTAGCATGTAACACATAATGTAGTTCTTTGTTGGTGGGAATTACTTTTTTTCCTTTGAAGAAGATCGACTTTGCTTCTGTTAATGCAAGCTGTAGAGATGGGCTATGGGATGTGCTTCAGACTACTAATAAGCAGTCTTCAAGAGCATTTTCTTCACAAACAACAGAAATACAACCAACATCTGGGTCCTAATAGTCAAAGCATAAAAACGAGAGTTTAGAACTTTACGAGATAGAAACGAGAGTTTATGATCTATGAAGCATACATAATACTTAATGTTAAACATCTCATAATGTGTTTTGTCAGGATGCCTTTAGCCATGTTTGTCCCCACAGTAGTTTGAAGGTAAATCAATGGCTGCCAGTCTCCTTTTTGTGGTTTGGTCTCATAGCTTTCCAACTGGGTTTCCACAGCATGGGCTCACTCCCACAGTGAAAAAAGAGGCCGAGGTATGTTGTGAGGGGATTGTTGGGTTGGTGTGATATGAAGTCAGATCTGGCTGCCTGACCAGTGAAACGGGCCTGATGACTACAGGATAAAGCAAAGTCGTTCTACAGCTGCTGTCTCAAACAGGACCAGCAGATCTGATGAATTTAGTTGTTTTGATCGACACTGGGCTGTAGGTTAGTCATCATGGTGCCTGTCACTGAAGATAATTGGACTTTCTGATCAGTCGCTTTGTGAAGGGCTGTCATCATCATCATCATCATCATCATCATCATCATCATGTTTACCGTTATTATCATCATCTTCATGTTTTGAGATCTTAAATAGAGGAGGGGGACATAATAATCTGATATTGTAGATAGAAAACATTTGTTTTATGAGAACTTTTATCAGACATCTCAAGCAGAAGTTCAATGTTTGCTTGTCAATTATTAAATCAGTACCTCAGTCTGGTATTGATGCTTATTGCTTAACTGTTGACCTTTTCTAGATCTAAGAGTTTGTGCTGTACTCAGGTACAGGGTCGCTATCAGAAATTACAACTAAACAACCATGACGCATGACACATAGCTCTCCTCTCTATCTCAAGCTGAGATAGCAAGAGGCATTCCATGAGTGCTGATATAGAGTATAACAGCCCTGGGACTTTTAACTATATGTACCACTCCGCCACGCAGGTGTTCAATTAAATTACCGTTAATATGGCTACATTAACGGTCGTTATCTATCAGATTGTGACAAACTTTGCACCGCAAAGGTGGATGTATTTCCACAAATAACGTTCAAGTTAAATTCTGAATGGTCGACAGAAGAGGACAAAGGGAAGGAAAGCCAAGATACTTTAGTGCACAAATGTGTCTTGCAGGTCTGAAAGCTTGCTAAAAAGTTACTGGAGACCATCCCCCAAGAGCAGGAAACCGTCTGATGTTAACTCGTCAGAATCACACATGCAACAATTGTCTACAGACCCTTATTTCACTGGTTGCACAATAAATGGAAACATACAGATAAATGTACAGGATACAAAGTATCTAGCCTGCGGTAGAGTGTGTAGGCCTACACAAAGTAGCAAGCTGTGCAGAAAAATGTTTGTGTTTAGGTTGCTTGGCAACAATCCAGTTCAAGTTCAAGAGCAAGTTCAGTTGCCCAACTATTTGTGATGGCGGAGTCAAATACATGATTAAATAAACAAACAAATCATAATCTTTTCTCGCTTATTACTGTCTAATACTACTAACTAATAAATGGCTGTGCTGATATTCAGTATAACAGTGATATTGCTTAAATAATTTAATTTTCAGATCTTCTCACAGAAGTAGGAGAGGGACACTCTGTATAGCTAGATCTATATATTGTACACTCAAACTTTACTTCTTCTGAGTGTTTTGGGTAAACCCACCCTTTTGCCATTGTTTCTGTTTACAAAAATGGTTTGCTTCCCACTGATCAAAGTACATGCCAATCAAGTGAATCAGGATTTCCAGATCATTTTGTTTTCATAGGGTCTTTGATTTGCATAGGAATTTGCCTTTTCCTCTCAGCCATTCAACTTTGTAGGTTTTTGTAAGTCTCTTCAGGTTTCAGGGTCGCATTCCTGAGCTGTTTTGTTCCTCTCCATTTGCTCAGTTTGTAATGACAACCTGCTTCACACAGTGTGTAACTGATTCCTGTGAAAACTACAGACCTTAAAAAAATATTCATTATTCATATATTCAATATATATTCATATTCAAAGATATTAATTCCGAAATCACATTATTAAAGCTATTATCCTTTCACTCAATTAGATCGAATCAATTCAACTTATTGAGTGACTTGTTGAATACATTTTAGCTAATTTTAGTGTTTTGAGTGTTGTAGCAAAGGGTGTGAATAGTTATTGACTCAAGGGTATTTTGTGTAGATCAGTGACAAAAAGTCAGGTTTTAAAGTCAGGTTGTAACACAACAAAATCTGGAAAAAGACCAGGGGGATGAATACTTACTGAAGGCACTGTACATGACACTACCGTCCTAGAGAGTGAAGGGCAACGGTTGAAAATCAGGGGCCACAGTCAAGAGCATTATCATCAGTGTCTTTGGGGCATCACATCACATCACATTTTGGCTGAAGTCAGGGAGAGGGAGGGGTAGAAGAGAAAGGTACCAGACTGTCACATTCATTTGTAATTCCCACAGCGAAGTTGGGAGGCAGAAGATAATGTATCTGTTGCCTGTCTGAACTGTATGAACCTATAACCACTCCAGCAGATTGAAGGCATAAGAGAGCGACAGATAAGTGAGCGTGGCCCAGGACAGAGTGAGGCAAGATGAAGATGGATAAAAAAAGAAAAAGCGAGAGGGAGGGAGAGGGCAGAGCAGATGGAGTGGTGCTTTGTTAGGACGGTACAGGAGGTTAGGCGTGAGAAAGCAGTAAAAGTTGCCCCATTTCTCCACCTCGGACTAAACTTTTCTCTCGATCCTGTTTAAATATTAAGGGCGTAATTAAAAGGTGACCGAGTGAGGCGCTGCAGGGGGCTCAGGCCGTATTGACTGAAGTGTGACAAAGTACCAGCAGTGCTGCAGTGTGCTGGCTGAGAGGGGGAGGTCCAGCAGCCAGTTGTGTCTGGATATTAAGATGTATTCATCCGGTTGGTATCACAGCGAGAAGGTCCTTGCCTCCCTGGCTTTGCTGCTGCATCAGGACAGAGAGCAGCACAGCATGGTGGATATGTACACTTAAGTGTTTATGTATTGCTTATTTCGTTTTTTATTTTTACAAGACAAGATCGATTCCTTGCTGGGCAATGTCTGGTGTTTTGGAATAGGGTGTGATGGCCTGTACTTTGGTCTAACGCAATGTCAATCACCTAGAAATCTTGGACACTTGAAGGAAACTTCAGCCTTCACTTTCCTTTCGCCGCTGCAGGTTGGGATGTTGAGATGTTGCATCACCACCCTGGTACAGGGGGAATATTGTATTGGAGTCTTGGCTTCATTAATCATCCAAGCCTTTGAGTACATTCACAGCTCGATAGATTTAATACGAGACAGACTATACGCCTGAGAGTCTATGTGCCTCACACAGTGTGGGGGGAATCATTATAGAAATATACCAGAGGAGGTGAAGTTTAATAACTGCTCAAAATAAATCAACGGGTCATATCGAAATTGACAGACATTAAGACAACTGGTGCAGTGTGGGTTTATAGAGTGACAACATATATTATGCCTCTGTAGAATACATGTCAGTGTATGATTATGATACAGGGGGCATTGCAATGCATGTACATAATACTCTGACATTCAGGTATGGTGACATTGACATACACCATTCTCATCACAGACATGTTATAGTACATGCCACCCCCTAACCAACCCCACGCACACTACAAAAATGAACATATGTGACAGCAGCTGGTGAAACCGGGAACAAGTCGGCAACGAATCAAAATGTTCAGACCTTTATTATGAAAAATGTAAATAAATGTCAATGTTGTCGAGAATCAATGACACACTCGCTAGTCAAGCGAGTTGAGCCATGTGAGTAATCCCCACAACTCAACATTAACTAGGTAGTAGTGGGGATTACTCATCGAATCCATTGCATTGAAATGTTTCGGCTTGACTAGCGAATGTGTCATTGATTGATTTATTAAAAATGTTCTGAATAAAAGTCAGTCAATTAGTATTATTATTATTATTAGTAGTATTATTTTTTTTTTTTTTATCTGAATGCTGCAATGTCAATGACGAGGAACCAAATATTTTTACTCTTATGTACTTGTACAGTGAGATGTAATAAAAATAACACAAATTCTGATTCTGACATGGTAACAAAAATGATAACAGTATTATTACAACATACATTATTACAAACCTAAAGCGATAGCAAAACAATAACACAACACAGACCACCATGTCGGTGGCAAATCCAAGATGGTGGTTTGAGGCGATTGTGAATCCTTTATGGTATTGATTGTACAACAGAAGTGGGTTGGCTCTGGGTGCCGTTCCTGAGTCTCATGTTTGCCATGACAAGGCCAGCATGTAGAAGTGGCCCACGTCCACGACTATGTTCCTCACTACTGGTGAACCACACTCAGACCAAAGACGGCCCGGTAGCTACAGGAATGTATCAGGGCCACGTTCTTCATGATGAGCTGACCCATAGCAAACCCTCACCACTGGCTCGTCCCCCAAATTCAGACAAAGTCTGGCCCATACAATACTTGGCCATTTCTGGGACTGAGCCATATGTGCTACCACAAGTCCAGATCTGGCACAGCATTTGTCTGCTCACTGGAATAGCATTGGGATGAAGAAGAGAGAGAGAGAGAAATATAGCGGAATGGTAAAAAGATGGCCACATCAATAAGAATAGTAAATCCTAGTGAGACGGTGTGAGACAGGACATAAACTAAACACTTGGCTGAAGGACACAACTTTTTTCTGCAGGCAGTCGGTTAGATCTGCAACCATGGATGAAATGCAAAAACGTGTGTCTCCACTCATCATCAGGCTCGTCGTAAACTTCCACGAGGACAGTGGAGAGAAGATATGCTATAGGGCAAGGGAGGGCGTTGGAGAGCTTGGCTTTTCAGAACTGAGTCACTGTTTCTCTGTTTTATCATCCCCTGAGTAACAGTAATAATAATAATACATTAGACTTATATAGCGCTTTTCTAGACACTCAAAGACGCTCAAAGTAACAGTAGTTACTTTGACTATTTTACTAGTGGATAAAATACCAGCTGTTGGACACAATTTCCCAAAAGTCGATGGGTGATGGTGTACTTTGTGCAGCAAATGTCTGGAATACTAGAAACGTAAGTTGAGAATGCCCTGTTTATGTTTTTATTATTATTGTTTACCTGACCAAGGACTGCAGATGAAAATTAGCTGTTTAGCTTTCTGGTACAACAAATCAGATCTCAGCATCGAGATAAATGTTTTTGTTGTCCCTGTCAAACAAACATAACCATGTAATACCCAGGTATACATATACAAAACATATTTTAAAAATCCACTTTTAGTTAAATCTGATAATCAATACCATATCACAATAGTACAGTTAACATGTATTAAAAACGTATTTTACTTGACAAGTGCATGTACTATTATATTTTCTCTCTCCTCCTCTTTACACAAAAGCTATGGTGAAGAACTGAGAGTCTTATCCACAAACTCTTCAGGTGAGAGGAAGATGACCCTCAATGTTTGGGTTTGAACAAAGGAGCTCTCTGGGATTTGAATGGAGAGCTGATACAGGTGATGTTGGCAGTGGGCCCAGGAGACACAAGGGTGGGCGCTGAGCAGAGACAGAGAGATGGCAGGTTAGTCTTCAGTAGTGATAAGGCTGGGATTCAGAATCAGGCTTTTGAGATTATTAAAAAGCAGGGTCACTCCCTGACAAGCTATTATATATATATATATATATATATATATATATATATATATATGCAGGCCTATAGATAAGCTTGATATATTATAGACTATTGGATAATTTATTAGAAAGTTAATTCAAAAGATATTAGAAGGATCGTACCATAGTTGTATTGAACTACAAATCATGTCCATATGTATCCATTGATAGGCCTACACCTTTCTATAGTGAGGCCTATTGGTTCGTATATATATATGTATATATATATGTATATATATATATATATATACACACACACACACACACACACACACACACACACACACACACACACACACACACACACACACACACACACACACACACACACTGTGTGTAGGCAGTAGGGTTGATGGAAAAGAAAGAGGAAAAAATAAACGTTTGTCATTGTCTCGAGGGATTGGGCTCTCAAGGACCTTTACTGATAGTATTAAATCAATGTTTAAACTTCTCATTACAAACTAAACAAAGTGCCTTTTAACATTCTCTCTAAAAATCTCAGATCAATAGAGCTCTATACAGTAAAATTGGCCCAAGTTAACTATGTACTATAACCAACCCAGTGGTGGAGTGCTAATACTGTAACCTTACTGTAAAGATTTTTGAGGAAGGCAAAACGAACCAATAGGCCTCACTATAGAAAGGTGTAGGCCTATCAATGGATACATATGGACATGATTTGTAGTTCAATACAACTACGGTACGATCCTTCTAATATCTTTTGAATTAACTTTCTAATAAATTATCCAATAGTCTATAATATATCAAGCTTATCTATAGGCCTGTATATTTAGATTTAAGCTTTACACAACAATACAATAACATGTGTTGATCATTTAATTAGATAATTTAATTAGACCTACTGTACATCAAGGCTTACCTACATTTCTGTCAAAAATCCAAATTGAAATGTCCATCAAACCAATTATGAAATTGTTATAATTATCTCAAGTCAAGACAAGTCATATTTATTTATAAAGCACATTTAAAAGAACTTGCACTGACCAAAGTGCTGTTCATGGATTAAAACACAATAAAGGCAATAAAATCACCATATATAGAATCACAATAATGTAAGCATAAAGACATACATAGAAAGTACATAAAAAACATCAACAGGCTCAAATCAAAACCACATTAGGGAAACACTAAAGGACTTAAAGGAGTCGAGGGTGAGGGCAGATCTGATCGAGAGGGGGATGCTATTCCACAGTCAAGGGGCTGCAACAGAAAAGGCGCGGTCACCCCTGAGCTTGAGCCTTGATTTGGGGACAGCCAGGAGTCCTAAGCTAGATGACCTGAAGGACCTGGAGGTGGAATAAGGGGTTAAGTGGTCTGAGAGGTAGGAGGGGGCCTGCCCATTCAGGGCAATACAGGTAGCCTATACTATACTATTATAGTTGTATATATGCAAAACCTCTAGCAAATGAAGTGGTTATACAGAGTATAGCCTCGACTCTACTACTGTGCCTGCCTCTACCTTCAGCTACCTCTGGTGGCCTGCCCGCTCAAAAAATTGCACGTTTGAAAGTGAATGCTTTCTATATTTTATCCCCAAGGGTTTTCCTCCATTGTTGTGGAATTGCTCACATCATTCAAACACCACCAGGCCCAACAACAACCACTTCCATGGCCATGGTTGTTTAGCGGGGACAAGGCCTGGACATTTTTACTGTGACAGGATATCCAAGTGTCAGTGTGTGTATCGTAGATTGGGCTCATCAGGGACATTGAACATGTCAGTGATAAGACCATATATGGTCATACAGTATGCACTGTAGAGTGTCCACCATCTCAAAATCCCTGACAAAAACAAATCCATTGGTTCGGTACATTGGACACTTTACATTTGCATATATTACCATAAATGGTATGCTTTTGCTCTGTATATCTACTTTAGGGACCGAGTGGCAATGCTTTAAGAAGTCTCTACAAGGTTCACCATACGTGTTATGTTTTCTATGCAGGGTTGAGCAGTGGAGGCATTGAGGAAGAGGATGATGGTTCAGTCTAGGATTTTGTTAAAATAGAATAAACATAAATTGAAATGTCTGTACGAAAACTCACACACACAACACACACACACACACACACCATCCAATGTCCTGACCATCCAATCAAATCATAGGCTAACTACACACACACACACACACACACACACACACACACACACTCAAACTAGCTAGCCTATGATTTGATCGGATGGTCAGGACATTGGATGTTGTGTGTGTGAGTGTGTGTGCGTGTGCGTGTGTGTGCGTGTGTGTGTGTGTTTTAGAGGTTGGAGAGGTTGATCACTTGAGCGATAACTTTTTACAATTGTATGTATTTATTAAGAAGAGAGAGAGAAGGACGATGCTTTGAGTTTCTTTAAAACATTTTTTTGTTAGATTTTCATCAATTATGGTATCGATCAATAATTGTAGTTAGACTTTCATACAATTATCATACTAATCAGTCAGCTAACCAGGCAGCGGACTATTTATCTTGCTAGCTAGCCTTGTTCAATATCCCAAGGTAAGGACCCCTCCACTCCAAATACCTGTGGCACCTGTCTCCTGACATGAAGCCATGTTTCCTCTCCCAGCATTGTGAGTAGCCCTGTCAAATTATCTCATTACTGTATGTTGAGTCAATCACATACACAAACTTAATCACATTTGTGACATGTTCTAGTGTTATGGTCCGCATGTCGGCATCCGGTTTAATGTTCAGACTTTTCTTTTGAAAAAATTTGAATACATTTCCGCGTTGTTCAATCAATAACACATCGCTAGTCAACTAACACAGCTTGTTTTGTGAGCCTGCTAACAATGTAAAGTAGTGTTATAGATAACTAGGTAGCAGAACGTAGTTCTGTGTTTCAAAATAAAAGTCTGAACATTTTGATTGGTTGCCGACATGCGAACCAAAACACTAGAACGTGTCACATTTGTGGTGTTTGTCTTCACAGAAAAATCCTGTCCTGCTTGACAGTTGAATCCTATCCTGCTCATTGCTCAGCTACTCCATAGATGAACTGGTCCCATTCCCCATTATATTTGAGTATAAACGCCTTTAATATAGGTTTCAGATTAAAAGAATTAGTCAACGTTTGAAACAAGCTTTGCCATTCATGTGCAGTCTGTGCCCATCTCCACAGGGGTACAGGTTCCTATAGATGCTGGTTCACTGTAGTGCCATTCAGCATTATTTTGAGACTTGAGACATTGACTTTTACACAATTTAGATTGGGCACATTTAAATGTTTAATGTGAGGCCCATTGGTCATGGCATGTTTTGGGTGTGCTTGGAGCAGTCCCTCTGGAACTAGGACAGCGGGGTTTGGGTTTCCTTACTAAGAGAATAATTAAGCTCTGGTTGTTGCATGGAGCCTGACTCCTATACCTCTGACCTTGGCTGACTGCACTTCTCTTTCACATCAGAAATCAATGCAGGCGGCGACACAGAACCTGAACTCCTCGCTCCCTTAACATCAAATAGGTGCCCACACCTTGCTGTTTGTGAGCTTCTTCTTCCTTCTGTGTAAAGATAGCACCACAAAAACATATTAGATGCACCCAAGGTCATCCAAGGGATTGTATCATCAAACCAAAGAAATCCCCCTCTAGTGTTACAAAACAAACAGCACGGCTGGTCGGGCCACAAGGAGTGAGAGAGAGAGTGAGAGAGAGAGTGAGAGAGGGAGAGAGAGAGAGAGAGTGAGAGAGTGAGAGTGAGAGAGTGAGAGAGGGAGAGAGAGAGAGAGGGAGAGAGAGAGAGAGAGAGAGGGAGAGAGAGTGAGTGAGAGGAAGAGAGAGTGAGTGAGAGAGAGAGAGAGGGAGGGAGGGAGAGAGAGAGATATATATATATATAGAGAGAGAGAGATACGAATGTGATCCAGGTTCTCTGAAGGAGATGAGGGACACCCCCCTCATGAGAGTACAAGCACTCTGTGTACTGAAGACCCCCATTCATTTACGCCTGGTACAGGTTAGTAATGCTTGCAAGCAGGGAGCCCCGCCTACTGCCTGGCCAATGAAGGCAGCCGTGTCCTCCCATTTTATCCAGCGACCCACTCTTCACAAGCTCAGCACTCGAGGGGCAATGAGGTGAGGAAGCATATTCATAGTTTTGGAGAGTAATATGGCCATATAATTGAAAATAATCTAATAAAAAACATTAAACCTCGTACTATGATTAGACCTGATTAGCATGTACCTATAAAGTTGGAGTGAATGCTAGAATGTGACATGATAACTACTATGTGACAATGAAATATTATGACACAATGGGATTGAAATGTGTTATGATGCAGGACATCATCTGTAATTGGTGGAATCGGGACAAATAGGCATAATCGCAGTACTACATACGACATTACATTGCTCTCTCTTGTGCCATGCATCACTTTCTGTGTTGGTACGTGTGGCCAGAGGTGCCTGCTAGACTGTACCCCCGGTTTTGATGAGCTGGGATTGATATTGCCGACTGACAACTATCCATCGCTCTCGTGATCTGAGCTGTTTGTCCGGATCGGTCTGCATACATCAGTTAGCTGTAGTTTCATTTACCCGAGACCCGTGGCAGTCGAACAGTAGCCTACCCAACCCAGATCTGAGGGGTTAGTTGAATTACTGACCCAGGGGCAGTCCCCGACAATTGTAAGCCTCAACAATGGCCCCCTCAATGTAGAGACATAATAGCCCTTCTCTTGGCACGGTTCGCAAAGCAGTCAAAACAACTGATCACAAACTCTGAAGGACGCCGCCCTGGACATATTAAACACGCTCCCGTTCCAGGATGGAGATGATGCCACGAAGATGACTTTTAGAACAAACAATGTTAGGCCATAAAGTAACCTTTGTGTCAGCAGTGACAAACTGAGTACATGTTGGAGTCCAGTAGGATGGGCCGATGCAAGCGCATGCAAGCCGTGGCCAGTGCGAATCATAATCTTTACCTCTACAGTCTGAAGAGGTTGGAAGCAGCCACTAGTGAGTGCCTCAAGAACCAGGGACAGGTCCCGCGAGGGGACATTCTGTCTGGCGACTGGATGAAGGCATCATGCTTTCCAGCAGTTGTGCCATAGAAACCTACATGGGGGTCTAGTGGATAGTGAGTTGGACTTGTGATCGGAAGGTTGTGAGTTCAAATCCCGCCTGAAACCATACCACTACTAGTGTGCCCTTGAGTAAGGCACTTAGCCCTCAGTTACTCCAGGGAGAATGTCCCTGTAATTCGTAATTGTAAATCGCTTTGGATTAAAAGCGTCTGCTAAATGGCAAAATTACATCGATATGGGTAACAGGTAGACTTTCACAATGGAGAAGGAGAGGAGAGAGAAGATTCTGAAAGGGTCACAATCTAGAGGCTTTCACAACACATGTCAAAGAGCCTCCATTTCAGGTTGTAAAGACCCCTGGTGGATGGCGTCTTAACACTGAATCATGGCAACAACGTTCGGAGGAAGGCCTTCCACAGCCGACCCGTTGATGGTGATGGGGTCTTGTGCCTGCCTCTTCTTCCTGAAGTCCACCATCAGCTCCTTGGTGTTGTCGACATTGAGAGCGAGGTTATTGACCAGGCGTTACTGAGTCAGGCGGTCAACCTCACTTCAATAGGCCGTCTCGTCGCCGGCGGTGATCAGGCCAATCACAATCACATTAGGCAACTACTACACTAGGGACCAATCGAATGTTACACTTGGTAACCAGCTAGGAATTATGTTCCTTGTGAAGAGCAGCAGGTGCACAGAAGGTGAAAACTGTCGAACTTGGCTTACCAAATTCGTTAAATTATTTTTGAATGTTGAGTTGAACCCTGTAGGGTTCAAGTAGAGACAACCTAAGGGCCTGGGAGAGTCGTAGAATTCTCAGTGGAACAGTGAAGTTAAGTTGCAGCTAGCTAAGAGAATGCACCACAGTAAGCTTCAGACAGTCAGCCATGGAAAGAGTGGAAATGATAAAATGGGAGCACTTGCAACGGCCTTTATTGGTCGGGCGGTTGCCAGACCGGTGCGTGTCCCATAGTGAGGGGTTGAACCTAGCTGACTGAAAGATAACCACAGGGAACCTTCCACACTCAAACAGTCAGTCAGCCATTGATTTTCTACACAGATCTTTAAAAGGGTGTTACTCCCTATCTGTAACAATAATGAATTTCATTATAAGGGTCAGAGAGAGAGAGAGAGAGAGAGAGAGAGAGAGAGAGAGAGAGAGAGAGAGAGAGAGAGATATGCCAGTCAGAGGTGACCACCACATTGTTCTCATTGAGTGGAGTGGATACTAACATAATGGCCAACCAATGCTTTAGCGTGAGCACTCTCTATTAGATAACACAGCCTACATACATGCATGTTTACATACATAAACAGTGCTCATTACCCTGATTATTTCATGTTTATCTTGGACGTGTTACAGAGCATAAATAAATATAGGCCGATGAATTTCCGACCCACTTCCTCCTGAAGCCCGTATATAAATGCGGGTCCTGGAGAACCAAGGACGTCCTGCGGCTGCATCGTCCCACTGTGGGTTGCAATGAGTCAGAAGTTAGATTGGATGAGTCAGACGACTCCCTGGCACTCTACACTATGTCTCGGGGCTGCGCTCCCTCCTGCTCCCCCTCTATCCACCCCCATGCCACTTGGTTTCTCTCTTCAGTAATCTGCACCTTACATTTCTTAGGTAAACATGTGAGAGAGGCACATTTGCCTCTATTTGGCTCTCGCAGAGAAGTGTCGAGGTTCTGTTGATGATATTTCAATTTCTTCCACTATTCTATTTCTTCCACATTCTAGTGTTTTGGTCTCGCGTGTCGGCATCCGCTTTAATGTTCAGACTTTTCTGAATACATTTTTCTGAATACATTTCCATGTTGTTGAAAATCACTCGCTAGTCAACTAACACAGCTTGATTTGTGAGCCTCCTAACAATTTAAAGTAGTGTTATAGTTAACTAGGCAGCAGTGGGGATTACTCACCGAATCCATTACATTTCCTGCTCATCAATAGTCAAACTGGGTTGGGTCAGACACATTGGAAATGATTGGCTCTCATGAATAAGCCAAATACTGCATCACCAACAGAAAGCCATATTCTGAATTTGTTGTAGATACACATGTATTTTTCAAGGCCCTGTATCTTGCCTGCGCCTATATCAGCACTTGAATGTGGTTAGGCTCTGGGTATCACTGTAGCCTCCAGGGAACATGACATTAGGGGTTGTCATAACAATGCTTCCGCTTCAACATCCATCCTTTTGTTACTCTTTCCTTCTGTTTTCATTTCGGGGGTTTTGTTGTAATTTCCCCATTGTCATAAATCCTTTTCTCTGTTCTGTTCTTTACCTTTTCAAAAACCCACACCTGTTTTTTCTTTTACCTCATTCATCCATCCAGTATTATTTTAGTCTGTCCGTCCGGCTGTCCTCCCATTTTCTATGTGTTTCTTTCTCTCTCTCTTTCATCTGCTCACCCTTGCCTCTGCTTCAAGACAATGCTCTCTTTCTCTCTCTCTCTCTCTCTCTCTCTCTCTCTCTCTCTCTCTCTCTCTCTCTCTGTCTCTCTCTCTCTGTCTCTGTCTCTCTCTCGCTCTGTCACTCTCTCTGGTTTCCCGTAATCATTCCTCCTCTTGTTTAATCGTCTCTCCTCAGCTGCTTGTCCTCTATCCTGTGGCCACTGATGTCTTCTCTCCTTTTATCTACCACCTCGCTCTGTCCATTTCTCTCTCGACCTTTCCTCCCCTCGCCAACGGCATCTCCCCGCAGCTCCCTTATTCCATACACACACAGCCACCCCCCCCCCCCCCCCCACAGAGACACACACACACACACACACACACACACACACATACCACAACCACACATGGTGATGTCTTGTCGCCTCAGAGATGTGACAAGGGGCCCGTCAGTCTGACAGCTAGCATTTCACCCCATCCCACTAACCTACCAACAACCCATGGGAGAGAGACCTGAGAAAACCTGGGAAATGGGTGAAAACTGTAAAAAGGATATGCTTTTCATGTCACAGGAACTAGATTGAATGTTCTGTTATGCGGTTTGATTGAATTCCAGAGTGCGTTACGTAAAGGGACTGTCACAGTCACCATCAGGAAATGGCAGAACGCCTATCATGACTGTGCATTCCCAGTTATTTTGTATTCATCCTTTCTATTAATTTCAGGGATGTCTGCACTTAGGGCCCTGATTTTAATTATGTACACCACATCGCTTGCTCGCTATGCTGCCTTCTCATAATTGCTTTGGCATAGCTTAAAATGTGTTCCTTTCTTATTGTCCAATGAGAAAAGAAACACACACACACACACACACACACATACATACATACATACATACACACCACGCAAAACAACGAGGCAGAACTGAACGACTGAAAGTAGCCCCATCGGAGCAGTGTGTGATGTGTGTCAGAACATGAGAGGCTTTTATCTGTGCTGATCTGTCTGCGACTGTGAAATGCTGACAGGCAACAGGCTGTATGCCTGAAGAGGGAGGGGTCCTTATCAGGACCCCAGCAGGCTAGGGATGTTTTTCTTAATTTATTTCCACCAGATGGGAAGATCAAGAGTGGCATTTCTATCAGTCGTTGTTAGTGTGTGTGTGTGTGTGTGTGTGTGTGTGTGTGTGTGTGTGTGTGTGTGTGTGTGTGTGTGTGTGTGTGTGTGTGTGTGTGCATCTGTTTCTGTGTGTGTGTGTGTGTGTGTGTGTGTGTGTGTGTGTGTTCGCTCGCACGCACATTTGTTTGATTGCGTTTGTGTGTATGTCATCCCTTACCAAAACAGATTAATGCAAAGTAGTGGGTGGACTGTGTTTCTCGCGTTTGGTATTTGATTTCTCGTTAATAGTTTTCCAGAGCATGGTGACATTTACTCCGCAACAAAACATCTGTCACTGCATCACTCCAAGAGAGACTATTGTTCTATGTGAGGTGGCTGACCATACTGTAGGTCTCTCTCTCTCTCTCTCTCCCTCTCTCTCTCTCTCTCTCTCTCTCTCTCTCTCTCTCTCTCTCTCTCTCTCTCTCTCTCTCTCTCTCTCTCTCTCTCTCTCTCTCTCTCTCTCTCTCTCTCTCTCTCTCTCTCTCTCTCTCTCTCTCTCTCTCTCTCTCTCTCTCTCTCTCTCTCTCCACAGTCTTATTTCCCTTCTCTCTACCCTTCAAGTGTCTCCCCTCCCTTCTCCACTCCTTCTTGTTTTGAACAGTTTCTACGTTTTTTTATTGTTTATCATTGACTTATTAAGTAGATCTATGAATGAATACCCACACTACAGTATAATGAAATGTAATAAGAGATAACATGACATTCAATTACTTCCACTATGGCAGGCGGTTCAGGATTAGTAAGTACTCACATTGTTTTTGTATTGTAATTCATTTGACCCCTTGTTTGTAGTGATGAGAACACTTAATTAGATAACAGATATCCATGCATAGTTTCCTTCTCATGTGTGAGGAGATGTTAACTGAATGTGATCATTTTGTGTCTCCCTTTTGCCTAGCCACTATTCCTCCTCTCAACATTTTCGATTGAGTTGTTTATAGCAATATTCACCTACGAACATTGCACTTGTCCCTGATGTAAAGAACAGAGCAGCCGTTTTCATCAAATACATTTTATTGTCTCTTGAAAGAAAATGTAATTTAAGAATTCACATGCACACACAGAGAGAGAGAGAGAGAGAGAGAGAGAGAGAGAGAGAGAGAGAGAGAGAGATCTGTAAATGACTCTATGTAACTGCTAGCGATCTCCCCCTGATTGCAGTTCTAACATTACTCCCTCCATTCACAAATGAGGTTCCTCATACATTCCCTAATGAGGCTAATGGAGTGAGAGGAGATGACCTGATGAGGGCAGGGGGAAACTGATCTGCTCTAAGTGTCCCTCCTCTCTTCACACGGCTGAAATAACACATACATTACACTTAGGAAAACCTGCTGTTGCCTGAAGCATGTCCTCAGGAGTCAGTGGGTTTTGAACAATAAAGGGAAGCGCGGTGAATATATGATGATAGAATACTATTGATACATCTACTACATATCTCAACAGACTATCTATAGACCTGGTTTATACTTGGAGCAGTGTTATTTTTGGCAGGCTATTTTAGGCAAGGCAAGGCCAGGCAAGGCAAGTTTATTTGTTTAGCACATTCCATACAACAGGGGCAATTCAAAGTGCTTTACATATAGCATTAACAAAAATACATCAAGAGGAGAATAGCAAACAGATTAAAAATAAAAATAAAATGATAAGAATATATAAACATTTAATAAGATAATGGAAATGAATAAAAATACATGGATGGAAGTGTTAATGTTTAATCATAACTGTTGTACAACCTTAAGGGTTTTAGCTTAATATTTGTAGGGTTTGGGCCTGTTTGATTTCTTCAGGGAGTTTGTTCCAGGAGCATGCGGCAGAGTGACTAAAAGCTGCTGCACCGTTTTGATCCAAGACCATTTTGTGATTTGTATACAATTAGGAGTACACACAGTAGTTTGACATTTAGTCTTAGTCTTTAGACATTTGACATTTAGTAGTCTTTAGACGGAAATGCATATTAGTCTTAGTCACATTTAGTCATTTTCATCCTTCTTTTAGGTAAGAAAAACAAAAAAACATTTTAGTCTAGTCTTAGTTTTAGTCAGTGACGGAAAGTCGTCACAAGGACTGCCTGCTTTATATGTTTTATATTCAAATTAATTCAACTAGGTTTATACAGGTAGGGTATTGGAAATTGGATGCAACATTTCACTCTGTTAACACTTTTATTTGTGTAATAGCCTTACCTGTGCGTCTGATCCACTGGGATCAGCCCTTCTTCAGCACATTGTTCTGACGAGTCTGTTTTATATTTTGATGCTGAGGAGAACGCTCCTCGGATAGTTGACTTCTGATCCTCTGATCCATCAGGTTGCTGCTTTTCACTTCTTGTTGTTCTTCCCAGGTAATCTGTGTCTGAGTTTCTCACCCATTACAGCTGTGGATTCTGTTCTCTCTTCCACTGAATTGAAAATAAAGGGTTTCCATATATCGGTTCTCTTTTTTCTACCGAACTGCGCAACCGATGTCGAGGCTATCGTATGAATTTGCTGATCGTGCTCTGAATGGCCTTTGCCCTGCACTTATCATCTGAATGCCTGCAGTGCACTTCTCACCTGTGGGGGAGGGAGGGCTAGACAGCATTCATCCAATGGTGGAAAAAGGATCCTTGACTTGGTCACAATGTTCGTTCCTGCACCGCTAATGTTTTAGTCTCGTCTCATTAACGAAAACGAAAGTGTATGTAGTCACAGTTTTTATTTTCAAAGACTGTTGTCTCGTCTTCGTCTTGGAAAAATGGTTGTTGGTTGATACATATATTTAGTCACAATGTTCGTTAACGAAATGAACACTGACTTGGAGAGGTAATATAGGTACCAAAAAGAGGGAAGGTGTCATTAGGGGACAGACTACAAATACATTGAGAGATTGAGACATTGAGAGAGGCGAAGAAGAGATCATATAGTCCTGTATTTGGTCGAGGGTGCTGTATGATCAAATAACTCCACTGGCTCTGTGAGACTCAGGCGGAGGAGGTCGGTCCTCAGATCAGACCTGCATTGATCTCTTCCCTCCCTTTTTAGTTTTTTTTAGAATTTGAATCCTGAGTCAACACAGCAACAAATAGACACACCTTTCAATAAAATCAGGAGTCAAGACAAGACTCACACAAATCCTAAAAAGATGGGAGAAGACATAGATTCATATCTCCATATCAACACTCAGAGCAGTGCTTAAGTGCCTACACTGCTTCTTTCTGTTTACTAGTGTCCCCATAGGCCCCATCTCTATAAGCACACAGTACACAGAATGTACAAAAGGAGGATAGAACGTAAGGTAATTCTATCTGAAGCTCAGACAATCCCTGCAGCCCTTGCACTTCCTGTGGCTATAGAATTGGACTTGAATGGTCAGCAATGAAACACAGAGATGTCAAGAAATGACACGTAAGAGTACTGCAATTATACCTGAAGCAATAAGCATAATGAAAGATCGAGATGTTGACACTACTCATCTTGACAGTCCCTAAAACAAGCAGACAAAGTAGACACACAGAGCTCCTCTGGAAAACACAACATGAGGGAGAGGGCAGCCGGATAGTTAGAGGGAAGGGTATGTCTCTGAAATGTTATCTGTCAATCAGGGGATGAAGGGTTGATGATTGGACCCCCCCCCTCCTCCCCCTCTAATTCCTGCCCTCATCCTTCCTGGTCTGACAGATCTTTAGCCTGTCAGTTAAGGGGAGAGTCTGTCGACAGTCTGGACAGTACATCATGTCCACCCCCTCTCCAAAATGCTGTCGTCTTTGTGACGATCTCATCCAGTCTCGGAGAGCCTGAGGCAAGGCTTTGTTTGGACGTAAACAAGCGGTTTTGTTTGTTTCATGACTTGTTCTGTCTTTTCCACTTTTTCCCCCCACTCTTGTTCAGGTTCCCCTGCACATTCTAATAGCCTTGACTAGGTTTCACTAGAAGGTGGAAGCGGAAAGATACAACCTATCAGGGTGTAAAACCATCAAAAAGTTGAAGCGAGAGCTTGTCATGCTTCCGACAAGACGCGAAAAACACTTCAAACAACTGACAAAACTTCGTCGAAAGAGAATATTTGATTCGTGCCATCAAGAGGCGCAGTAGCGGCACCTTTGATCCTGAACCCTGAACTTGCAGCCGTTCTGTGCTTTTCAGGCTTTGAGGAGATGGGTAACAGGTTTGTAAGGATCAACCCTGTCATGGCTGCTAGTGTGATGTAAGACGTGCAGACATTTATCACAGGAAGGACCTTCCGAACTGTGATAAATTTTAATAAACTGTGAAAGTTTTACTGACACGATACGCATCTTATCATGTGGTAGCCAAGACAACATTTCTTATGTTGTATAAAGGTTTAACATGAGGTTATTCTTATGTTCTGCCTCTCATAGCCGCATCCTCGGATGTATAGTACCATCGCTGTGTTTCGGTTTTATATCGTTTTTATTCATTTTTGAGACTTTTTCTATTTTTCCTGTTTACAGTCTTCCCTTTCTCACTGTCTCATGGCTTGTTCTGTAGCACCATTCTGTTTCTGAGACAGACTCTCAGCAGCTCTTACCGGCCATTAGGAGAGGAACAGACACTTCTTCAATTATGTAGCACTCACAATTGAGACATACATCACGCCAGAAAAACAGAGCGTCTATAGATGTGACATTCCAGAAGACAGCTCCAGTGAGGAGTTGACATTGTGTGTGTGTGTGTGTGTGTGTGTGTGTGTGTATGCAGTGTGTGTGTGTGTGATTGTGTGGTGTGTCTCGAATGCCGGGTCTCTCATTGATATCCCCTGGAGTTTCCAGGTTTTGTCCCTCTCCGCTTTGGAGGATAGCGAGTGACAGTAAGCCAGACAGGGGTGAGGAGGGCGGGAGGGGGGGGGGGGGGGGGGGAAGGGGGGGGGGGGGGTACAATAGAGGAGGCAGTATGAGTCAGGAGCCAAAGCTCGCCGCTGACTAACTCCATCACTGAGGCCTGATGAGAAGAGACAGGCGGTGTCAGAACACAGGACTAGGAGGTTCATCATGTGGATCAGAATCAGAGAGAGAGTCACCACCACACATGGGAACAGGGTTACGTACATACCACTCTCTGTGGCCAAGAACATGCATCACAGATCTGCGTCGCAAGTCCTATTCAATCAAAACTGATATCTTTATATCAAAAGCACAGGATTTTTTTTTCTTTTTTTTCGTTTACATTACTTTAAATGTCACGGATTACATGTGACATTATGCATTACTGCAGAACAAAAAGTGTGCCATTGTGTTTCCTCAGGGCAGCAGTTCCATTCAGTGATTGTCTAATTGAATAGAGCCCTATGGTAACCCCCGACCATTCACTGTATACTGATACTGCTAAAGGGTAAAACTTAAATGTATCATCGCAGTGAAGTGTGTCAGCCATGCCAGGCCTGACATGATTAAGATGTTATAACAGTTTAAAGGTATAGTTTATGGTTTGTTAAGATAGTATAACAGTCTAAAGGTATGTTTTATGGTTTGTTAACATATTATACCAGTGTAAAGGTATGGTAAAGGTTTGGTAATGGTTTGGTAAAGGTATATGGGAAAGGTATATGGGAAAGGTATGGTTTATTAATTCATTCAAACCGTTATTTATTCTCGAAAGGACAATTGAGGTCACGCTCAATAATAATAATAATAAACATTGATAAATCAAAGAATCAGTTTACAGGGTAAACATAAGACATAATACAATATGAAGACATAGATAAAGTACATCATCATGGGGAAAAAGACTAAAAACAAATGCAAACTGTTGCAGGCAGATCAGCAATTCAATTTCTAAATCTCCCAAAGGATATAAGTGCATTCATCTTCAGCGTGAGCTGAAGATAATTCAAAGCAGCAGTGGCATTATAACAATATTTATATTTATACAGTGTAAAGGTATGGTTTATGGTTTGTTAAGATATTATACCACTGTAAATGTATGGTAATGGTATGGTAATGGTATGGTTTATGGTTTGTTGACATGATTAAGATGTTATAACAGTGTAAAAGCTATGGTAAAGGTATGGTAAATGTATGGTAAAGGTATGGAAAAGGTATGGTAAAGGTATGGTAAAGGTATGGTAAAGGTATGGTTTATGGTTTGTTGACATGATTCAGATGTTATAACAGTGTAACAGGTATGGTAAAGCGATGGTAAAGCGATGGTGAAGGTCTTGTTTATGGTTTGCTGGCTCAGCATGCAGGCAGGCTGGGAGGAGGTGGTAGTACCCAGTGATCCCAGATGGCAGCCCTATGGGAGTGGGACCTGCTTCAGTGAGTGGGCTGTCTGGAGGGGTGTGTGTGTGTGTGTGTGTGTGTGTGTGTGTGTGTGTGTGTGTGTGTGTGTGTGTGTGTGTGTGTGTGTGTGTGTGTGCGAGCGTGCGTGCGTGTGCGTGTGCGTGTGAGTGTGTGCGTGTGCGTGTGTGCGTGCGTGCGTGCGAGTGGATGCACTAGGGCTGTTACAATATGATCTGTGTGTGAGTTCACTATATTTCTAACCTCATTTAACCAGTTTTCAAATTAAATAGAGCCACTGAATTACTGTAAACTCTTGCCAGGTATTTACAGAACAGCTTTGATCCCAGTGTTTGCTCTGCAAGAACACACAGACAGAAGACGAAGGTTGTCTCATTAGTTCCTGGGTCTTAACAAAGCGACACAAGTGTATGTTTTACAAAGCGACACAGACACTTTATGTTTGTTTCTTAATATCTTTAGGCGTAGGGTTAGGGTTAGCTTGTTATTTCAAGCAGTTTCAAGTAATACAGGCATATTGCATACCAGATGACATGCATGGGATATCCTTTTATAGCACATAAATGAACGCTTACATATTAAGGAATAGTGGAGTATTAAGTGCTTAATTGCTGTTCTGTTTTATCTCTCACAAGGAGTACTGTGGCAACGTCAAATTCCTTTTTAGACTAGGAACACTTGCCAAAAGAGGATGAGAAGCTGTAGAATTAGATGAAGGAGAACAAGGACCGAACCAACAATAACAACAACAACAAAAACAACATGAACAACACAATAATAACATCAACCATAGCCCCAATCACAACCACAACACATCACACAGGAGGGAGCTTCTCTCTAACGACGAACACAGAGCGCCAGAGAGAGACAAAGCAGAACAGAAGAGACTACCGTACCTAACATGGTGTCCTCAGACAGAAAGTAGTACCTCCTCCCTCTGTTTCCCTCAGGAGCGAGCACCTCCAGGAAATCCCACCGACGTCGAGCAGAAATATTTATGCAAAATGGAGACACGTTCTCCCACACCTCTCTGCTGTTGGCTCCCTCTCACACAGTTATATATATATATATATATATCATCCAGTTATATATATATATATATATCTCACACAGTTAGCACGTTGAAGGGGAAGTGTTTCCGAGCGACCAACATTTCAGTCACACTCCTACGCACACCTTCCGCCACGGCACACACACCTAACCACTATGCTGTGACTGTGTGTGACTATGGTGTATGTGTGTGTGTGTGTGTATGCTTTTCTGTGGTCTCTCTCCCACTTTGTTGTTGGTGCTTAATGGAACGGGGTGAAATGTTAGCTGTCAGACTGACGGGTGCGGGGTGGGGGGTGGGGGGTGGGGGGGTGGGGGATGTACGAAGGGAACAAGTAGCCACATGTTTGTGTGTTTAACTGCATTATGTCTGTGTATGCCTATGGGTGTCAGTAAGCAATATGTCGCTTGTTCACTTTGATATCTTATACTCTACTTCCTCTGTATAGTATCCCTGGCCTTACTGTAAAGGCACTCACTGTGTTTCCTCCTCACTGTGTCTGACTCCTAACCCCCTTGCCTGACGAGGGCCACCGTATAACTGATGTGTCCTTGCTCCAGTCAGCTCCCTGGGGCATTACGGACGGCTGGATCCAGTCTGTACGGGTCTCCGCGGGTGAGCGGCTAGGGCAAGACCCAAGCCCATGTGATAGCTAGGGATCGCTCTACTCCATTGGGAACGCTTAGTGTCAGTGAGAGAAGAAGAAGTCTCGGCTGGTGCGTTGATATACTGTATGTATTTGAATAACATGTCGGTCCTCTCTTGGGAAGAAGAGTAGACATGGTGTTGTAAGAGGAAAACATCACTGAGCGTTCTGACGATGCGTCAAGTAGACAGATTGACGCTCCTGATTTTCCACGGGACTCATCATGAAACGTATAGCCGCTGAACGAACTTCATACAAACATTAAGTATCAGTATGACTGAGGATCACATGCCCCTCTCACGTAGACTGTAAGCACTGTGCGTAGACATGTGAGGATCACATATGCTGTTGCTCCGGGGTGCGTGAAGCA
>NC_137683.1:16422387-16462387 GCF_963989245.1 Nansenia antarctica
TATGATCAACAGTATAGCCTTGACACTGGTGGTGGTTGTAGGAGGCCCAGCATTTTTTGTGATTGGCTTCTTTGCCACGCATACCCAGGATGCATTGAAACTGAATGGACTGCACTTATATAGCGCCTTATTCCAAAGCGCTTTACAATGGCCTCTCATTCATCCATTCACCAATTAATTCGCTGATAAGGAGCAATTTGGGGTCTTCAGTGTCTTGCCCGACGACACCTCGACATGTGGACAGGAGGAGCCGGGAATCAAACCGCCGACCTTGCGATCATTAGATGCCGGCTCTACCTCTTGAGCCGCAGCCTCGCTAAAACTGCATGTAGCCATGTAGACGTGTGTGTAGGAATCAGGTTAATATCACAGTGTATCAGGTAACCGCAATGCCAACATTGTCAATGTTCCTTGTGTGCAATAACACGGCATAATGATTTGTCTAAATGATTTGTCTAAATGGAACAAAGAAAGCTGATTTTACTCTGTGAACACAGAGACACCTTGGGTGGTATACCTACTATAGGAGGAGCGGATTCTCCTAGAAGACACCCAGAGCATTCCGCCATTATTTAATGGTCCAATAACAATGCTTATGTCCTCTTGTTAAATAATATTGTTTCCTGCGTTTATTGGTGCATCCGTTACCTCCACAGAGGCCACGGTGACATAAGTGCATACTTCCCATGCCAGCAAAACAAATTAAATGTAATTTAAGGTGGGGGAAGAAAGAGAGTTTTAGTGAGGGATGGCTGAGAGATGGAGAGAGAGATTGAGAGAGAGATTGCAACGTGGAATGATAGAGAGCCCTCCCCTCTCCCTCTCTCCTCCACTGCCATCCGCTCTGTAATATCAGAGTGGCGAGGAAGGCTCTTCACTTACAGGATTTGCTTGGCTTGATAGTGCTGCACTATACAGGCCCTATTGTTCACACTCGTCAGGATCTTTCTATCTCCAGGTGTGTGGGGGGGGAATAATTGCTTACACTTGCACCCCTGCCTGCGGAATCTGTGTCTCCCTGTCTGCAGCAGTCAGAGAGACAGCGATGGAGGTGATAGCCACCCACACAGGACCAGGCTTGGAGGCCACTTCCACAACGCAAACAATCACGCAATGTGTATCACTTAACTCCCTGCTCCTGAAGAGGACACGGACACCACCGCAGCCTGATCTGTATTCCTCCCTGCATTGTAACTGTTATTCTTTTCTTCCGTCTGTTTGTTGTCTATTAAAGACGCTGGCTTGAGGAGCGCGCCGATTGTTGCCGTTGCTATTATTTATCATTTAGGCTCAGTTGGGTAAAGATGCGTGAGACATCAAGCATGAACGCAAGCTGCAGTTGTTATATTCACTCGAAATACTAATCATTCCACTTACCTGTTCCACGGGGTCCTCCGTAGGCAGCACTCGACATGAGGGGGGATAGCATCCCCCCTGAAATAAAAACGCTCAAAATCATCCCCCTTCTAAAACTGCCATCCCCCCTTTCCATCCCTTATGTCATTTTATCAATGAACGTGGTATTACTGCTATTTCAATGTTTAGTTTTGCGCATATTGAGTCAAATACTGTGGGCGAGGGGGCACGCACACATGCAATTACATTTTTACCAAGTGACTGACACTGAAGTCACTGACGCTGTGGGGTTGCTAAAATTGTCCCCTGATAAAATCCATCATCCCCCCTAATTTTCTTTTACATCTTGAATACTGTCCATAGGTTATAACAGTGTGATTACTACTGTATGCTATGAGATTATATTAATGTCAAGTAACTAAGACGCTACACAATTACATGAGAGAGCACAAATAGCACATCTGGGATTTCCTGTGGTTTTTAACTCAAACTCAAACGTGAATAACAACCTAAATAAATAACAACCCAAATGCAAATAACCTAATGAAACCATTGTTTTGTGAATAACTAGTGTCAATTCCAAGACTGCTAAATCTGCCGTCACACAAAACCCTGGTTCATTATGCCGAGCTAATCGTATGAAAATGTGAGGGGAGATGATATTATAATCACAATAATAACAGATAGGAAGGATGGCTTAGCATTTCCGTTTTTTTTGTGTGTGATTACACCACACCGCTCAGTTGATTTGTCTCATTTCAGGGATGAGCAGGGCTGGATGGAGCCACTGCAGGGTAGGGCTTCGTATGAACATTTCAATTCAATTAAATTTAATTAGTGCAACCGGTAGAAAAAAAAAGGGCCTCCAACAATGAAATGAATTACTCATGAGTGAAAGCTTTCAAATCAACAACCTTTAGATGTTGTGAATATTAAATCACAACACTGGAAAATGTAGGCCTTCATGTGGTATCACTTCCAATAGTATTTCAAGGGGAATCCATATCTAAAAGCTCCAATGGATTCCAAAGGGATTGTCATTTTAAGTGCATTTACTCTCTAATAGTATGTTATCTAAAATGTAGATTTTTACCAAACGAGGCTTGGGGAAAATCCGTCCTTTGTTTTGGATTGCATTGCTTTTCTTGCAGAAGCAGCCAGAACAAAGCATTTGACTTCCTTCAATGGTTAAGAACATATTAATGGTATAATACAATATTGTGTAGCAATGTGTTGAACATAGAAGCACTACTGGCTCTGAAACCCTGTACATCTTACCCAGGTTGAGATATACAGCTCCTTTCAAGCTAGGATCTCTTTGGACCCAGTTGTGTTAAATTATGATTATGATTTTCTTTTTTTGACGTTTGAACCTACAGTACCTACTGTTGTCTGTCCTGTGTTGTCCTGTTTTTTTGCATTTGTTTTTGTTCATGTATACATGTGAAAAAAGCAAAAACGCACCTACTGTAATGCCAAAACAAATTCCTATATGTGTGAAGCATAATGGCAATAAACGTTATCTGAATCTGAATCTGAATCTGAATCTGAATGAAATCTTTTTTCCTTTTTTCCTTTTTCATATTTTGATTAGCAACCCTGGATGTATTTTTAAGCCCACCGATACCAGTATTTACAGGACGTGTTCTATACGTGTGTCTGCCAATACGTCCTTGATTGATGCACTCCTTGATTGAACCCTCCAGGTTAATCTACAGTCTGTTCCAAGACCCAGACGTAAAGTACCCTATAGAGACAATTATAACAAATTGGAAATACATATGACAATCTGTATTTACTTTCAGGTGGGATACCAACTGCAACTAACCAACGGAAAAATTATAGACATCAGTTTTACTTTGGTCCTGACCTCTATAGCTCTTTCTGTTCCAAAAGAAAGGTGCCCGAAAAAAAACAACTAGAATTTTGCTGGACAGAAAAAAAAATAACTTTAGCGAGACTGGAAAAGGGTAAAAGGCTAAAGCCTGCTGAACTAAAGTCATCAGCGGTGACAATTTTCTGACATGATTTAGGACATGAGTGCCTCTCAGTCACACTCTCCCAGAGATGAGACGGTGCGGCTGCTTGTCCCAGACTTAATGAGCGAGAGCCTGAGCCCATGTCTGTCATTGCAAGGAAAGAGAGACAAAGTGAGATGTAACAGCTTCACCTCAATTGTCCCAGAGCCTCACAAATGGCTTCCTTCCATGTCTGGATCAAACCGAGTCCATTATTTTCTAGAGCAATGATGGAGGTAGCTGTACTACTATGCAGTGTCGTAAAACGTACTCGTGGCTGTACCTTGTTTCAGTTTGAGATGGGATGTATTCAAAGGGAGAGTAGTGCATTGTACTATCCATTACCTTGCACTGGCTGAACAAAAAGAAATATTCCCAATAGGCTATTAGACCTATCAAAAATAAAGTTATCGTTGTAGACTTGAATAGGTTTGGGAACTGTCCACAGTGAAGAATAGAACACAGAGAAAGTACATGTATTAACTTTCGACAACTTTCAGAAACCCACATTAAATCAATTCATTGTGCAACCTTCCATTGTTAGGGTGTCCATTATTCACAGGCCTTCCATCTCTCAGACTGTAGACCTGCATACACACTGTGAGCTACGGTAAATGCACTGATATCAGCTTTAGTTGACAACAAGTTTGTCTGTGCAACTTTAGTATTTTTCTTCAGCAAAGTCACAGGAAGGTGAGAAGGCAGACGGAGGGTCTTTTAAACGAAGTGGGATAACTAGATAATGTAAAGAGAGAGTGTGCAGTTGTTCTCCCCCAATCAGGGTTACAACTTCTACAAGTTTATTTCCTCCATCCCGAAATGACCACCCTTGTGTCACCCTACCAAGTGCTCAGGAAGCTAGGTAGACTTTTTATTATTATTATTTTTGCACATGATGGAAAAAGCCAGATGACGCGTCAATATATGGCTCAATATTCTCCGATGTCAATAGATTTTGGGTGCATCCTCGGTGCATCACGACGTGTGGTGTCGCCTGTGGAATTGGTAACTATTCGGTGCAGCAGCAGTGCTGGGGGAAATTTAACGGCTAATGTGTGTGCGTGTGCGTGCCTGTGTGTGTGTGTGTGTGTGTGTGTGTGCGTGCGTGCGTGTGTGTGTGTGTGTGTCTGCGTGTCTGCGTGTGTGTGTGTGTGTGCGTGTGTGTGTGCGTGTGTGTGTGTGTGTGTGTGCCTGCGTGCGTGAAATGTAACGGCTAATGTGTGTGTGTGTGTGTGCGTGCGTGTGTGTGTGTGTGTGTGTCTGCGCGTGCTTGTGTACGTGCGTGCGTGCGTGCGTGCGTGCGTGCGTGTGTGTGCGTGCGTGCGTGTGTGTATGTGTGCGCGCGTGTGTGTGTGTGTGTGTGTGTGCGTGTGCGTGCGTGCTTGCGTGCGTGAAATTGAACGGCTATTTGGCCGACTCCGCCCTCGCCTCGGTGGAAGCCAGTGCAGCCGGAGCGGGGCGTGACGCTGTGGGCGGGCTGCTCGGTGCGGTGCTGATGCTGCGGCTTCTATTCCGAGGATGCAGGTGGACCGTCCGCGTCCTGATCGGCTTCACGCACTGGATAAAAAAAAACAAGCGGCATATTATCCAGGGATATTTACAACGTTGAAGTATTGAGCATTTATCGGAGGGGACTTCACCAAAACACACAAGTAAGGACTTTTCTTTAGACATTTTGCTTTGCTGTGGTCACAATCCCATTATTACGTCTGCGTTTTTTTTTCTGAGCTTTTGCTATAAGGATGTGGATGTGGATGTGCCCCGAGAGCGTGACAAACATTAGTGCATGGTTATGTCTGATCACGGACCTTTCTGCTGGCGACTGCCCGCTCTAAAATAATTATAACATTGAAAGAGCACGAATAGTGTATCCTTGGAGAAGAATGTACAGAATTGGGAGGTGGGATGCTAATGGGTCAACATTTTTGGAGGGGATTGGAAGGCAGTGATGATGTCCTTCTTGGGAGATGAGACCCAGACGGGCTTTGAGTCCGCAGCTGTTCATTTCTTTGGGTTCATAAATACAAACAGGCTCGTTGGATTCTAAGAGCAGTTCCATATTGTTCATCAGCTTTTCAAATATGCATGTTACAAGTCAGATTCATAATGGGGCGGGTGAATTACCATGCATCTAAGCACTTACCTGTATATGTTATTGTTATACAATAAACAACCGAAAATTGACATTACAAATTATTATGGGAGATTCCGTCCCTTTCCTTACGGTCAGACAAGACAGAGTCATTGTGTTCACTGTGGACATAAATAGAAATATCACGCGTGGTGATGATCTGGGAATCTAATATAATAAAACGATTGGATATAATAATATAATATACTATATATATTATATAGATAATATCAACTATATAATAGTTTCTGCGCGTTTCTGTTTGACCATATGAGGGTAGCGGTAGCCTATAGTGTCTCGGTCCAAGTTCAGATAAACATTTCTCTTCTCTATGCTACAGAAACACGAGAGAGGATTTATGAGCTTTTGCCTAATCGTCAGCCTTTTTCCAACTCAATGGTCATGCACTTTAATTATGTTTTTAAAGTCCCTGAAATGTAAGAACACAGGCGTAGCCTAATATATATATATATATTCATATATAGTGGATATATTTATATAGCTAAAGAAGTCGATTTGTGCAGAGGGCGCATCGAACATCGGATGTTTGTTATATGGAGATGTTCTAACTGCGTTTTGTACAGTACTCATTTACAGTGCAATTATCTTTCAAGGCCTGGATAGAATAGGTTCATAGCATCTTAAATTAGGCCACCCGAGGCCAGTCTCTCTCCACAGCTGCATAACAATGGCTGAGAAATACAATGCTTATGGTGCTGGTGTAGACTACATTTGAATTGCCTACAAATAAACAAACAACGAGACAAACAACACATAATTAGAGCCCAATTCGCAGTTTCAATTGAAAATACATGCCCATAACCTACCCTATTCAGAGGAGTATTATGTGTGACAATTCTTAGGACTCTGCGACTCCAATATGCTCCTCTGTGCCACAAGGCGTCAGCCCGCTGGGGTGCGTAACCGTCTCTCTTTACGCACCCACACAATCAGAGAGAAATAAGTGTCATATTTCACGACTTTCTAGTGGTACGTAATAGGAACGGTAGCCAGAGGCGTAGAGAAAGGTGATTGAAGCCCCACATACACTATAGGCAGTGGTGGATATCAGTTATTGTGACGGCTGCTGTCCTTTAATGCAAATCGGGGCCTCTTGTGAGAAATCAGAGAGGAATGATCATCATCATCATTCAATGATGAGACTTTGAACGGAGAGCATCCTTATTCGAATTTTATTAGGAACCTACTCATCTGTTACTCAAACTCGTTTGTGTTCTTAGTAGCCATTGCTTGGACAATGTATTAAAAGGAGAGATTGGTAGGGATCAAGGTAGCCTGTAATGTAATTATTTGACACATTTTATAGACTTCCCCTTTGGTTACATGTTCAGCTCAATTTAATTTACCAACAGATCATTCCTTATTGTACATGCAAGTCAGATGGAGGACGTGTTTCGTCACCTCTCTAAAGTATCAATATGAATCGGTTATGATGCTGTATCCGTAGAAGTAGTGTTTGTCTTCCTCTGGTCCTGTGGCAGAGACTGTCAGACAGGACCTGTCACAAACTCTATCTTCTCACAGCCTGGTATTCTGAATAGCTGCCATTCTCCTTCTAGACATTGACGGTGCCTCCCCGCTCACCTCTGTTCAGATGTGCTCTGCTGCTAGGCCGACACGGCCGTGACCTCCGGGTCATCACTGTCAGAGAGAGAGAGAGAGAGAGAGAGAGAGAGACAGAGGGGTGTAGCGAGACAGAGAATCAGGCTGGTAATCTCCCTGTAATCCCTCACACGGCAGCTACGAGAGCAATCTGCCTCATTAACTCCCTCTCTTCTCCTCCCCGCCCGGCATGCACCCACATTACATCCATCCAACCATCACCAGGAGGAGGAATAGTGAGGGAAAAGGAGCTTAGGGGAGAGGTAGAAAGAATCAGCAACGACTTTCAGTCGCAAAGAAGAACATAGGGGGAAAATGGGAGAAATAGAAAAGGATCTCCCCCACTCCTCCTCCCTTCCTCTCTCTCTCCCCCTCCTTCGTGATGACGGTGTCTGTGATTGGGGAGACCTGTGGCCCTGGCTGCCCAGCCTCAGCCTCTATCTCTGCCTCAGCCTCTATCTCAGCCTCTATCTCAGCCTCTACCTCAGCCTCTACCTCAGCCTCAGCCTCTATCTCAGTCTCAGCCTCAGCCTCAGCCTCTACCTCAGCCTCTATCTCAGTCTCAGCCTCAGCCTCTATCTCAGCCTCTATCTCAGCCTCAGCCTCAGCCTCTACCTCAGCCTCTACCTCAGCCTCAGCCTCTACCTCAGCCTCTACCTCAGCCTCTACCTCAGCCTCTACCTCAGCCTCTACCTCAGCCTCTACCTCAGCCTCTACCTCAGCCTCTACCTCAGTCTCAGCCTCTACCTCAGCCTCTACCTCAGCCTCAGCCTCAGCCTCTACCTCAGCCTCAGCCTCAGCCTCAGCCTCTACCTCAGCCTCAGCCTCTACCTCTGCCTCAGCCTCTACCTCAGCCTCTACCTCAGCCTCTACCTCAGCCTCAGCCTCTACCTCAGCCTCAGCCTCTACCTCAGCCTCAGCCTCTACCTCAGCCTCAGCCTCTACCTCTGCCTCAGCCTCTACCTCAGCCTCAGCCTCAGCCTCTACCTCTGCCTCAGCCTCTACCTCTGCCTCAGCCTCTACCTCAGCCTCTACCTCAGCCTCTACCTCAGCCTCAGCCTCAGCCTCTACCTCAGCCTCTACCTCAGCCTCTACCTCTACCTCAGCCTCTACCTCAGCCTCTACCTCACCTTCTACCTCAGCCTCTACCTCAGCCTCTACCTCAGCCTCTACCTCAGCCTCTACCTCAGCCTCTACCTCAGCCTCTACCTCAGCCTCTACCTCAGCCTCTACCTCAGCCTCTACCTCTACCTCAGCCTCAGCCTCTACCTCTACCTCAGCCTCTACCTCAGCCTAAGCTTCGACTAAGCAGTCAGCGTAGAGGGAGTTATGGGGAGGCCCTTTGTGAGCAGGCCTCAGATGGAGTGAGGTACTTATAGGCCTCTCCTTGTCTTCCTACTGATTGCCTGGATCCAACAGACAGAAGATATCTCGCATATTGATCCGATCGTGTTACCTTCCCCCTGAACGGGGCCCATGCCAGTAGAGTTTCCTCGTGTGGAAATGGAGAACGTACAGTATGTACGTCAGTCCGTATCGGTGTCTTTTTAGGGGTGTCAATGGGTCTTTTCAAGTTTTAGTTAAAGAAGGTGATTGACTAAGTCGTTGTGCTACACTTTCAATCCAGCTCCAAAGCTGACACGAACAAAACAATTTCCTTTGGTCTCTTCATTGAGACAGAAGAGACTGTTACTGTAGTTTAAAACCCCTCTACTGTCAAGAAGAAGATACTGTATCATTGCTTTAGTCATAATTCATTCAGTGGATTTCCTGAGTAGGACTCAATCATGCATGAGGGGGTTTCTCTCTATAGTTGAAAGTAAATCCAACGCTTTTTCAATTTCTTAGGAATCCCCAAAAAGCATGCGTCTCTGATGAATTAATGATGTTCCTTGTAGCACTTTGCGAGAGCCAGATTTGCTATTTTTGCACATTATTACCTCTCTAAAGAGGCTTGAGCAGGGTACCCTAGTGAGTCTACTTTATGATTCCTAAAGAGAAGAAAGAAACATCAATAATACAAGAATGCATGCAATGGAGGTTACACACACTTAACTCTGCCTTAACTCTCTCAGTATCATACTGTAGTTGCATATAAATGGTAAAGGGACTGCACTTATATAGCGCCTTCCAAAGCGCTTTACAATGGCCTCTCATTCACCCTTTCACGCACACATTCACACACCAATGGCAGGCCTGCTCATAGGGAGAAATTTGGGGTTCAGTGTCTTGCCCAAGGACATTTCGACATGTGGCTGGTCAGGGTTCGAACCGCCGATCTGCCGACCTTGCGATCATTAGACGCCAGCTCCTGCGCCACAGCTGCCGGTTGTGTTTCAGGTGTGACGCGTCTCTTTAGCACCTCGAGCCAGCTATTTAACCTGAATTTGTCCGGCACAGAGGCAGCAGCTTGTTCAGGGTTTACACTACACCCCCGCCCCCATTTGGAAGAGGACCTACTGAGTTAAAAGGTGATGTAACAACACTGCTGATGACATATTAATTTCACCAGCATCCTGAGGACATTCGTACCTCATCGAGGCGGTAACGATGGCTGGCTCACAGAGGACACCCGTATAAAAGGGTATTCATGCGTTGCTAGCTGTTCATAGCTGCAGGGGAGACTGGGAGCAATTATAATTTCAAAAGTATTTTTGAAATCAAGACCACTCAACCTAGACCAGTCATGTTTTGATATTTGAAACTGTACATCTGTCTGTTTACTAATCATTCGTACATGTTTAGGTCTCTAAATAGGATGCTTTGATCACAGTGTTGGTTTGAATCCAAAAAGCCCCAGGAATGAGGATCCAGAGGTCAGAATACAACCTGTCGGGCACTACTGTGTACACCCCTGTAGGGCAGTACTGGGTATACACCTGTAAGGCAGTACTGGGTATACACTGGAGGAACCACTGCACTGCTGCTCAACCAATGAGAGACGGTTGTGGTTGTGGTCATAGAACGTTGTCAAGTGTCAGTGAAAACGAACCACGTTTTAAGATATTCTTTGTCAACCCAGTGTGTTGCCATCCATATAGACCTAACTTCCCACTCTATTTCTCTCATATTACTCTCCTATTGATAGCTGCTGACCTTATGAATGAGCACTAGCCACGACGGTGTGACCGTGTGACCGAACTCTGAGGTAGAACAAGACAGACATCTGTTTCTATAGGAACTAGTCTTGTTCAAAGTTTGCAGCAAGCTGTCATTGTGAAGTCGGGAAGAAAGTTCACAGTCGTCAGTCTCAAAGTCACGGTGATCTGGTATATTCCAGCAGTGACTCATCATTTCCGAGCTGGAGTCGTGGCCAGCACGGACACTCAGCCCAAGACTCTCTTATACAAGACTGTTTTTTTTCTCAGTCGTCCTCTGTCTCATCTCGTCGATGTCTGCTGCTCTCAGACACTCCTTGGAAATGGAGGAACCACGTAGGAGAGCACATGAAGCGGGGGAACATACCGGTAGGTATTGTTCCCTTCAGCCTTGTGAGAGGTAGAGAGCTAACAGTACAGTTCAATCCCTGCATGCACTGGGGCCTCCGTCAATTAATTGGATGACATGTGATCTACGGTAGGTCCTCCGACAGGAAGGGCAGGCCCGTTGCCGAGGGCGATTGGCGTTTTCAAAGTATTAAACATTTATTTATACAGGGGGGTGTTCCACTGAGACCTAGGTGTCTCTTTCAGGAGAGCCCTGCTTACATTAAAAATGTAAATTTTAAATTTAAAATACATTACATTCAAATGACGTTGCATTCCATTAGCCTGCTAGAAACAAGGCATCAATCCCGATACATGACATTATCCTACATTACAAACATTTACACACGCAATTTACACAATATAATCCATCAACACATGTACACTCCTCAGATGACAGATCCTTTTATCGAGGTCTTAAAACCGACCGATTGCCACAGGAGAATCTATTTCTAGAGTACGTAATCCCTCACAGTTGAGATATACACACACACCAGTTTCCAGGCGTACTGACAGAGAACGGCCGTTCTTTTTTTTTCTTTTTTTCCGTCAAGTTGAGGCATGTGGAACGCCTATTTGACAGGCACAGTGGCCAAAACCGGGAGAGGGTGAGAGGCACTCACCAGACACAATGGCTCCCGTTAGAGAAGGCGGAGAAGGGTTTCGCAGGGGAGCGTGCCTTTCACCAGAGTTCCCTGTCATAGATACTACACTACTGTATCTGAGAGAGAGAGAGGTTCTATTCAATCCCAGGATATCCAGGATACCTGTCCATGGATTACACTCGACAGCCATAGACACCGGGATAGGATGAGCAGGCAGGATCATCCGATTAAGCCTGGGCCGTTCATGGTGATGAGTGAGGAGTACAGTGGAGAGGTGTATTAGCAGAGGAGTTGTTGACACCATTTTGTGACTCAGAGGAATAGGGAAAGGAAAGGGGCTTTTTAATCCATTCAAATTCCTCTGGCTTCTTTCATTCTTTTTTTTGTTTTCTCCTTTCTTTTTTTCCCGAAATGTCCTCCTCTTTGGACAAGATTACCCTGATGAGTGTATTTGTGTTCCAGTTCGAGAGTTTGTCTAACGGTAGCCCTACTGTTTCTGTTTTTGATTTCTTCCGTTGTCAGTGTCGTGACATGTTGTTGAGTTAGTTCTGCCCGTACAGGTCATTCTGCGCTCAGCGGTTTGAAGTGGAAAAAGCAGAGGTCAAAGACAGGTCAAAGGTCAAAGACATCTGAGGTCTGGATGTGTCAGAGAACGAGTGTCTGTTCCTCCCAGACTTAGGTTGGCCATTTCAGACTGATCGTTACTAACTACACTCTATTTATTTATTTTTAATTTGGAGGGGGGGGGGGGGGGGGTTATCTTATTTATTTAGGATTTATATTGATTATTGTAGTCCCTATCTCTCTCATTTAGCATTCTTTGCTTTTCATTGCACGGCAGTAGTGCCATATTCCCCTGTTCATTTCAGAAGGGATCTAGTACTACCATCCAAAACATACACTCAACGTTGTGTCTACTTTTGATGCCGTTCGCCATCAACATGTTGACACAACATCCTCACAACCCCCCCCCCCCCCCCCCCCCCCCCCCTCTCCCCCATCCTCTAGAACCAATCCGGGCAGCGATGGATACGAAGACGACTCGGATCGTTGTGGGATCCGTGTCAGTCCCTTATCGGCAGGGAGTGCTAATTGGGTTCTTAACACATATTGTGGCTCCAAGTCGACGTTCCCTTCATTTCCAACTGTCCTCAGTCCAACATTCATCAGCGCTTTTCTCCCTTCAAGCTGGTGTGACTCAGTGTTTGGCTCCGGTGTTTGAACTGGTTCTGTGGAGGCTTATCATGGCCGTGCTCCCTGGTGACGACCCAGAATAACACTTCAGTTAGACATGGCCCCTGGTCTATACCAGCCTGCTCTGTGTGTGTGTGTGTGTGTGTGTGTGTGTGGGTGTGTGTGTGTGTGTGTGTGTGTGTGTGTGTGTGTGTTTGTGTGTGTGTGTGTCTCTGCGTGTGTGTGTCTCTGTGTGCGTGTGTGTGTGTGTGTGTCTCTGCGTGTGTGTGTGTGTGTGTGTCTCTGCGTGTGTGTGTGTGTGCGTGTGTCTCTGCATGTGTCTCTGCGTGTGTGTGTGTGTGTGTGTGTGTTTGTGTGTGTGTGTGTGTGTGCCACAGATGGTTCCTTTGCCCAGATTCCATAGCAGTGTGTGCCCATTCTGACAGCTCTCCACTCTGGGACTCTATAAATACTAGTGCTTCCCCAGCTGCAGTCTCTCTCCCCCTCCCTGCTCCCCCCCCCTCCTCTACCCCTGCCTCACCCCCCTTCCCTGCTTTCCCCCCCCCCTCAATCCCTGCCCCTCCCTCCTCTCTCCCTGCCTCAGCACCCCCCCCCTCTAAGCCTGCCTCAGCACTGCCCCCCCATCCCTGCCTCAGCACCCCCCTCTCTCCCTGCCTCCCCCCCCTATCCCTGCCTCTCCCCCCCCTCTATCCCTGCCTCTCCCCCCCCCCCCTCTCTCCTTGCCTCAGCAGGCCTTCATAATAAGGACCTCCCCCCCCTTCCTCCCTCTATCCCTGCCTCAGCAGGCCTTCATAATAAGGGCCTCTCCCCCCCTTCCTCCCTCTATCCCTACCTCAGCAGGGCCTTCATGATAAAGGCCCATCTCCACTCTCCTCACGCTGTTATGTACATGTCTGTTATGAACATGTTTGTTATGTACATGTGTGTTATCTACATGTTTGTTATCTACATGTTTGTTATGTACATATGTGTTATGTACATGTCTGTTAGACATGGAGAGCCGAGCCCAGTGAGGGCGTGTACAGGAAGAGCCAGAGAGCTACACAGACAGACAGACGGCCCTGTGACAGCAGCTGATGAAAGAGGGAACAAGTCGGCATACGACCAAATGTGACACGGTCTGGTCATTTGGGCCGCAAGTCGGCAACCAATCAAAATGTTCAGACTTTTCTTTTGAAACCGCAGGCTCACAAAACAAGCTGTGTTAGTTGATTAGCCAGTGTGTCATTGATTTTCGACAACACTGAAATGTGTTTACATTTTACGAAAGAAAAGCCCAAACGTTAAATCGGATGCCGACTTGCGGACCAATTGAATAGACCATGTCACAAATGTTCAGACTTTTATTCTGAAAAAAATTACTAAATATCAACGTTGTTGAAAATCAATGACATGCTCGATAGTCAAGCCAGAATATGGTAGCAGCGGGGGTTTTCTCACCGAATCTTTTACATTGCAATATTTTGGCTTGACTAGCGAGCATGTCATGGATTTTCAACAACGTTGAAATGTATTTACATTTTTAGGGTTAGGGTTAGGTTTAGAATAACGGTTTCACCAGCTTTCACCAGCTGCTGTCACATGACTGTGACCAACCAACTTACTGTACCGACACATTATACAGTACAGACACATGCAGTAAACAAACACAGTAGTGTATACCCGTATGGCTCCCTAAATACAGACGTCATATAGAAAAGGTGAGTCTTACACAGCTCAGCAAACCTATTTGGCAGATTATCGATTGAAATCTGTTGCCAAGTAATTTCCTCTAAGGGTCCTGGTATCTGCACGGTGGACAGTTTGTTCTAGGTACCCGGTGCTCGCTGGGTAAAATTTGTGTTTATAGCCATGAATCTTCAAGAGCTGGGTGCTCCCTTGTGAACTCTGGGAATAGAAGTCAATGAAAGGAAGAAGAAACTGTAATAATATTGTAGAGGAACCATTGTATGTCTCCTTTTTTTCAATTTTCTCTGTTTCCCAGTTCTTTTGTGAGAAATGAAAAACCCTGAGATGAAATGTGGAATTATGGTAAGCTTTGCTTAACCCATGGGACCCTGGGTTAAAGCTTACATCAGCTCTTTTATCATTCATAAATTATGATGTTTAACCATCGTGTAGCCTTGCTGTTGATCTTTATTCATTAATCATGACTATGCTGATCGGCTCCACTCCCCTAGAGCAAATGAATGCATCAGTGACAGAAATATGAATGTAAAGCTTTGGCCTAAATCTGTCTTGGACTTCCATATAATTATTCAAACGCAACACCCACTGGCATATTGAAAACAATCCTATGTGTTGTAGTATTTGTAAACTCACCCACGCTCATCCTCTCCGCAAATACACATTCAGAAATGTACAGCAAAGGCCTAGCTAGCAGAAAACAAAGGCGTAGAAGAGAACAATAATGATGGATGGAAAATGGGAATGAAAGTGTCATGGCTTGGGTGGAGCTGCTTGTGAATCACGTCAAGCCTCTGTGCCAATAGGGGTTTGGCTGTTTCTTTCTCTAAATCATTGTCTGCTTGTGGGATTTGACCAGTCTTGAGAGAGTGATGGCATTTCACCTAGGCTATTTCAGCACCACACAACATGGACACATCCTTTAGTTTCGGTCATGGCTTCTGTTTGCTGGTGTTCTCATTTCAGCACCATGGACAGCTCCTTACCCGCCACCTCAGCCCTGGGTCTGTGGCTGGCTGCTTTTTGTGGGTGTGTGTTCTCAGCACCTTGGACAGCTCCACGTCCCATAGCCCCACTCTCCCACACACTTTTAGTAGTCAGTGTTTTCAGCACCACTGCTCCTATGGACAGTTAGCTCCCTGCTGGGCTCTGCAGTTCAGCTCTTTGTGAGTGTGTGATGGATTAGAGGTGTGGAGTGTATTAGGGAATGACAGTTCTCTCTCTGTGTGTGTGTGTGTGTGTGTGTGTGTGTGTATGTGCGTGTGTGTGCGTGTGTGTGCGTGTGTGCGTGCATGTGTGTGTGTGTGTGTGTGTGTGCGCGTGTGCGTGCGTGCGTGCGTGCGTGTGGTGAGAGTTCTCACCATTGTTTACCTCTGCTACACGGAAGGTTTCACTCACTGTTTGAATGCTGGGAAAAACGGAGGCCTTTGAAAGCAAACGTCCATTAAATGAGGGTCCCAGGCCAGGCTGTGGGGAGGCAGTATTAATTATTGATGTGTTTAAAGCCAGTGCCAAGGCTTATGGCTTGGGGATAAGACCTGCTGCGATTATGGGTGATTTAGAGCTATCAGCACTCTCTCACAGGCCAGTGACAGTGTAGCACTTTCCCTCACGCTGATTTTTAATCAAGTCAGACTGAGACATGAAACTAGCGGCATCAAAGCCTAGGGAGAAAAAAACCCGCTTACTGTGGGATCTGAGAAGCGTTTGTGCCAGGTAATGATTTGTGACAGGGTTCTGGTGAAAAAGTGTCCTCAAGTAGAACAAGGTCATTTTTCCGTTTTTTTTTTTTTTTCAGATTATGAAAGTGCAAGATTGTAAGCTTTCAAATGATCTGATGATGAGTGTCATACATCCAAATCCAAATAGCCGGAGAAACTCACTCTGAATGGAAACACATGCATGCAAAACAGCTGCTAGTAGCTAGCAGGTAAGAAGGAACATCGCTATGACCCTCTAACTGCATGTTTAGACCATCACAATATGCTAATAACACATCAACATGCTAAAAACACATAACGACACAAAATTAGATGATCACACAGTCCTTGCTTTTGCACACGTCCTAAAAAGTATTGTTGTAGCGTTTGTTCACAAGCCACGTATCACTTACCCAGTAGCCTACGGCAGACGAGGCAGTGTAACCAATTCACAAATGCTAAGTATTTGGTGATCCTAAAACTGTCGTTTGTTATATCAAGTGGACTCTTCAACGCTTAAACTTAAAATATGAAACAAAATATTTTTGGTCATTTGCCCGACTTGAGAATTGCAGGAATGCGGACCATTTCACCAGACCATGTCACATATCTGTGTGTTATTCTCATGTATGTCATGTTCATTGAAATAAACTTACAGTAGATTCACTTTCACAACAAACCACCAGTGTGCCATCGAGCATGATATGACAACTATGTATTATGTTAAATGAACTACATGTTAATCATAATATAACCATATTGCCTTAGAGATTCAGACCATCTAGCTTTAGATGACATTGTTGATCTAGTAGATTCAATGTCAGACTGTTGGTAAGTGATAGTAGAGAACAGTGGCGGTAGAATGGTGGACGTAGGGGAGCTTAGGTGGCGTAGTGGATTAAGCGCTGTCATCCCTTCTCTCTCTCTCACCCATCCTTCCTGTCATAATCTCTACTGTGTCTGTCATTAAAAGGAAAAATATGAGTGGGTCTGCCCCACTCAGAAAAAAATAACTTTAAAAACGAAAAGAATGGTGGAGGTAGAACTGATATCAAGCACGTGTTGATACCATTCCTTATACCATTCCATGCATTAAATTGAGCCCGTCCTCCGATTTCTACCTCCACCAGCCTCCAGGGCTAGAGGATGCCCGTTTACAGCGTGGCATGGTGAAGTCCCTGGGCAGCACCTGTGACCTGACCAAGGGTAATCTAGCCTGCCCCACTGCCAGCTGACGCATTTCACACTCTCACAGATGGCCCTGTCCAGGGCATGGCAGGAGAGACGGGGATGGAGAGTGTCTGTGTGTCTGTGTGTCTGTGTGTGTGTGTGTGTTTGTGTGTGGTTGTGTGTCTGTGTGTCTGTGTGTCTGTGTGTGTGCGTGTGTGTGTGTGTGAGTGTGTGTGTGTGTGTATGTTTGTGTGTGTGCGCATGTGTGTGTGTCTGTGTGTTTTTGTGTGTTTGTCTGTGGGTGTGTGTCTGTCTGTGTGTGTGTGTGTGTGTGTGTGTGTATACAAAGTGACGTGTTTACTGTGTGTACCTCTGTGTATGAGCTGAGAGAATGCAGCATGGCTTTCCTTCAGCTCGGTTGCGTGTGTGTGTGTGTGTGTCTGTGCGTGTGTGTGTGTGTGTGTGTGTGTGTGCGTGTGTGTGAGTATACAAAGTGATGTGTTTACTGTGTGTACCTCTGTGTATGAGCTGAGAGAATGCAGCATGGCTTTCCTTCAGCTCAGTTGCTTGTGTGTGTGTGTGTGTGTGTGTGTGTGTGTGTGTGTGTGTGTGTGTGTGTGCAGTCAGACAAATAGCTCTGGTCAAGGTTCAGCATCTGTTTTCTAATGTACACATTCCACGCAAGTCTCTACGTGAAATGAACGATAAGACCGTACTTTTGTTTAGAAAATGGACTGGACTGAACACTCATACCACACGTGACATCATATTCCACAGCAAACAGGAGGGCGGACTCGGAGTTCCTAACTTTGAGTGGACTTATTTTGCCACCAGACTCAGCCATCTCCTGAACATGCTGAACAGTGACGACCAGTGTGTGAGGGAGATGGCTAGAGCCTCACTGTTCTTGGACTTACGGAGACGCAAGGTCCCCATGGCGCGTCCATCAGAGTCTAGTTTCCTGGGATTTAAGAGGAAAGCCAGTGGAAAGTTGGACACTCACTCCCCTGGATTCGGAGTGTGGTCTGACTGGCCTGACCTCAACGATCTCTGCGGCTGGAACAACGTGGCCCTGGAGTGGGTGGGGTCAAACTCAGTGGCGGTGGCTGTCTCTGAGGGGATCATCACTGACCCCAGCATCTCAGTGAGGGCAACCATTAACATCTGTGGGACAGATCATCTTCTCCCACCAGTCAATACCCGGGGACACCTTATGATGGCGCTACGACAAAGACAACGACAGCATTGGACTGAACTGAAATTGCAAGGGAAGCTGGCATGTCTCCCTGCTGCTGATCACTCTGTCTCTCACGCAGTGTTCAAAAGCGTAACTCTTGACGAGTGTATTGTCACCTTCACTCTAAAAGCTAGGCTGCAGGTTTTACCAACGAAGCTAAACCTTTCCATCTGGCTTCCTGACAGTCATAGCCCACACTGCATACATCACAGTCACCAGCAAATAACTGAAACCATGCCCCACATCTTAAATGGTTGTCATGCGTATAAAGGGCTCTACATATGTAGGCATGATCGAATTGTGGATCTGATTTCAGAGGGTGTCTTTTCCATATTCAGGCCTGCCGCAACGCTGTACAAGCACTCCACTGTAAAGCCCCACATGTTCAGTTTGTGTAGCGACGAAGAGTCAGTAGGAGTGTTCTCCAATATTTCAGCAAACACCCCTGATGTTGTAATTGTCAACGAAAACCACAGAGAGGTGCTTATTTTAGAAGTTGGCTGCACCTTTGACCATAGCCTAGAGGAAGCCTTTTTAACCAAAATCTTAAAATACCAACAGCTGGAGCAGGCCATATCACAACTGGGCTACAGATGTTAACTTTTAGTTTTTATATTTGGCAGCCTGGGCCATGTTCATAAGTCTGTTGTTAGAGGCCTTCATATGGCTGGTCTTCCTAAGAGAAGGGCCAAACAGTTAGCAAAATACTGCTCAATATCCGCTATTATTGGTAGCCGCTCAATATGGAGAAGGCGGTGCTTCCTGTACCCATGAGCGGGATACTGTCTGTCTTATTGTATTGATACTGTATCTGTCAACCCACTGGTATCATCTGGTGCGAATAACATCCTGTGTGTGGCAGAACTGGTTGTTGGCTCAGCATTACTGTAACAGATTGTTTCTATGATATCAAAATGCACTGTTAGTATTTATGTCCTTTAGAATTGTACTATTGTATGTGGACATAAATAAAGCATCTAAAATGTGTGTGGTGTGTGTGTTGCTCGGTTGCTTGTGTGTGTGTGTTTGTGTGTGTTGCTTGGTTGCTTGTGTGTGTGCGTGTGTGTGTGTGTGTTGCTCGGTTGCTTGTGTGTGTGTGTGTGTGTGTTTGTGTTTGTGTGTGCTGTCCCCTGCCAAAGTCATGGGCTCACTTGGGTAGAGCTGCTCCTGACCTGTCAGTGGCGATATGTGGCCATGTTGCAGAGGAGGCAGGCGGTCAGGGGCGAGGGGAGGAAGGCTTTTAATCACGGCTGATGTGTGACTCAGCAGCACAGAGAGCAGCTCCGACAGAAGGGGGGGGGGTTGAGCATACTCTCCTCCCCCACTAACTAGTAGGGGAGGGGAGGTCGGGGTGGGGGGGATAAAGGGCATCCTGAGGTTTGTCTTTGTGCCACCTTAATGTTAATCCACTGGTGGGGAGGGGGGTGGGGAGGAGGAAGAGGAGGAGGAGGAGGAGGAGTGGAGTGTGTGTGTGTGTGGGGGGGGGGCAGCTATTTTCCACCCACCACCCGCCTCTCTCCCACAATCCCCTCTTCCTATCTCTCTGTCCCCCTTTTTTCCTTTCTCCCTCTTCTTCTCTCCTCTCTTCCCCCTCTCCTCTCCTCTCTGGGGGGCTGTTGATGCTCATCACCTATTTCCCCTCTGCCTCTGGGCACCCTGGCCCTCTGCCCCCCCCTGGCCCTCTGGCTCCCTGTGGCTCTCTGCCTCCCCCCTGGCCCTCTGCCTCTCTGCGTTGGCTGGCTCTGCCTCAGAATCTATCCCTCATTCATATGCTGCAGCAGTGCTGCGTCAGAGAGCACTGAGCCCGGCGGGAAACATCCACACGCACGCACGCACGCACACAGAAAGCGCACACACACACACACACACACACACACACTCGCAAGCACGCACACACACACATACACACACATACACACACACACACACACACACACACACACTCACACACACAGACGCACACCTCTTGGACTGTGTTAAATGCTAAACATGTTCGCTGCTTACCACAGCTCTTAGCCCCCCCAGGCCGGCTCCTTAGAGGGGGTTTGGTGCTTGCGGCTGGCAGCCAGAGATTGCGGAAGCCCCCCTCTCCCCTCCTCTCTTCCCCCTCTACTCCCCCTCTCCTCCCTCTCTCCCCTCCTCCACTCCTGTCTAGCCCAGGTAAGCAAAGTTCAGCACGATTACGGTGATAACAGTGCTCTGCTCTGTAAAATATGGCGCTAGGCTAAGGCATAAGGCGAAGCCATCGAGACATGTTCATATTTCTAGTAGCAGTAGGGTAGAGATAACGCGGTTGCTACTTGAACTGGCTATGTTATAACACTGCTATGTTCTAAAGCTTTTAGCTAGCGGTGTTGCATTCCTAACGGGCCAGAGGTGTTCGTCGCACAATCGTTCCCTGTTTGTCCACCGAGTCCTTAAAAAAAAAAAAAAAAAACATTGCGATTTACAGTTGACACATTTACCATTTGCCCTGATCAAGTTCACTGGATTCCCCTCATGGCCCCTGTTGTCTATTAGCCCTGTTTCAGATCTGAGATCTGCCTTAGCCCAACCGTACCTAGGGAAGGCCGAGGAGTTGAGGCTGAACTCCCAGCACAAACAGATCTGAAACCAAGACAAGTGTGCTGGAGAATGATATATAGTACAGAGTGACTAGATTGCCAGTGGAGGGATGTATATACAGCGTGTCCGGGGCGGGGTGTGTGTGTAGGTAACTTAAATGTCATCCGTTGCCGAAGAGTGTTTACCTCACGTTGGAAAGTGACACTCGGGGGAGGAGCCAGTGAGAGACTTGAGGGAGAGAAACTGTTCCCTGCCCTGTGTGTAGTAGTGAGTCATGGTAGGCTGTGTGTGTGTGTGTGTATAGTAGTGAGTCATGGAAGGCTGTGTGTGTGTGTGTAGTAGTGAGTCATGGAAGGCTGTGTGTGTGTGTGTGTAGTAGTGAGTCATGCTAGGCTGTGTGTAGTAGTGAGTCATGGGAGGCTGTGTGTAGTAGTGAGTCATGCTAGGCTGTGTGTAGTAGTGAGTCATGCTAGGCTGTGTGTAGTAGTGAGTCATGGGAGGCTGTGTGTAGTACTGAGTCATGCTAGGCTGTGTGTGTGTGTGTAGTAGTGAGACATGCTAGGCTGTGTGTATGTGTGTAGTAGTGAGTCATGGTAGGCTGTGTGTAGTAGTGAGTCATGGTAGGCTGTGTGTAGTAGTGAGTCATGCTAGGCTGTGTGTAGTAGTGAGTCATGCTAGGCTGTGTGTAGTAGTGAGTCATGCTAGGCTGTGTGTAGTAGTGAGTCATGGTAGGCTAAAAGTGGCATGGTGAAGTAAGGCTTGCGGTGACACTCTCAGGCTGTGTGTGTATTTGTCACAGGAAAGGGTTAAGGCGTCGCTCCAGCTCCCCCCCCCTCCCCAGTATTCCATCAGTGATGTCATTGCGGGATGTCACTGGCGGACAGGCCACATCTTGAGCAGAGAAATGGCCCCGAGTGCCAAATTAAAGGTTGCCGTCATCTCTGCAGTCGTGCTCCGTTCGAGTTCCTTTGTGTGAGCGAGGGGTCGGCCTACTCAGTATGTATCTTTGTGTGTGTGTGTGTGTGTATTTCCACATCAGTATAAGGAATATTCAGGCATACTAGCCCTGCAGGCAAGGGAATATTGAATTAGTTGTTTACTTGGAGTGAGACGGGCGGAGAGGATGCTAGGCTTGTCTCAGAGCCTCCTGGTAGGTGTGTGGCCTAATTGAATTAACAGAACGCCTTATGGCGTGTTGTGGCAGGCATCGGGAGTTATGATGGAACACTGCTCCCTCTCACTAGGGAAAGTAGGTTGGGATGAACTGTGTGTGTGTGTGTGTGTGTGTATGAAAGAAGAAGTAGTGAAGAAGTGCTGCAGCAACATTCCGGAGGAGGAGGAGGAGGAGGACGTGAAGAGATAAAGAAGTATTCGTTTTATTTCCTCACTGTTTTTATTGGATCCCATCCAAGCCCTTCTCCCCCCCCCCCTCCTCCTCTCTTCCAATACTCCTCCTCTCCTCCTCCACCCATCTCTGTCTTTATTCTCCTCCCTCTCTCCGGCCTGTCCGGATGCTGTCAGGCTGGGGGCTGCGGCTGGGCGGTGGATTTACGTGGAGCCTCTGGATGGGAGGGAGATGATGGCTTCATCAGTCCCAGTGTAAATCTGGGAATATTTAACGGCTGTCGGGAGTGTCCATCAATCAGGTCTCTGTAGAGTGTGTGTGTCTGTGGGGAGGCGGGAGACTGGCCTTGCTAACATGTCCACACACTCACATACACTCACACACATGCACACATGCACACACTCACGACCACACAGACACACAGACAAACACACACACACACATGCACACACGCACGCACGCACGCACGCACGCACGCACGCACGCACGCACGCACACACACACACACACACACACAAACACACACACACACACATTCTGGGGAGCAGTTGCTTTGTACTGACTGCAGTTGAAAACACCAGGGTACATTTATTTCAATCGGACCTTCAATAGTCCGGCCCTTCAATCAGTCACGTGGACATTGTCCGCTTAGCCACTTAGCCACTTAAATGGTGTTCCATAATCCCAAGATGTCAGCTAAATAGGTTTTTATTTCAACTGCATGAGTGTTAACGGCATTACATCATTGTAGCATCATGTATATAGTGCAGCAAATCTCCCTAGCATTCCTCCATTGTATGCTAATCTGCGATACTGTATTTAGCCCCATTCCTATTCTATTTTTGGCATACTCTAGCATCTTCACCATTTTTGTTGGCTTCCATTATTGACTTTCTCCAGTTAGCTTTCCAAACTCTCACCTCACAGTGAGCCATACAGTAGCATATAACCTGCTTATTTCGGATCTACAATCCAATCCCCTACAATACCTTTGCTTGTTGTGTACAGTCGGTTTGGTAGACCGCGGTGCGCAGAGCCAGACTGTGGAATATGTTGGCGTGTCTGATAAGGATTAAATCATTGATGGGAAACAGCATCTCAGAGCTCTGTGCTGAGAGGGTACAGTGCACCAGTTCGCTCTGCTCTCCATTGTGATTTTAGGCGTACGTAAATCCCCTTTGGCGTAGTCTGCAAATGGGTATGCTAGCAACATGTCATTCTGCATAATTCAATAGAAACACATTGTGTTATGTCTCCTGTGTGGTGTACGGTGTATATGTCTGTGTTTCGAATCATTAAAAGTATCTTCGCGAACTAGGCCTAATGTCTTTAACCTCTATAAATGTGGGAGAGCATCGAGGGTGCATGTTCAAAGGCGTGTTCATGTTATCAAACGCAGGCACATGTTTTAGAGTTGGTGATGCACATCCAAGTTTGCTCTTTTCTGAGCATTTTCTGAGCTCTCTCTGAATTGCATCATCTAGAAGGAACTTGTTGGAGCCTTGTGGTTGCCTTTTTGGCTGTGTTAAAGCATTACCTACCGTTCAGTGGGTTTTACCCCTCTGGAAGAGGGAGAGGCGGGGTGATAAGGCGGGGGCGGGGCATGGGGCGATGATTGATGATTGATGAAGAGTAGGAGGAGCCAGTTGGGAGACAGGAAGTCTCTGCTGCAGCTTAGCTTTAATGAAATGTAATTATAAGTTACATTATAACTCCCACCAGTGCACTGAATGTGCTGATTCTGCAGCAGAAAAAGTGATATGTGACACGGTTTGATGAAAAGGTCCTCATGTCGAGAATTGTGAAACCTCGCAATCGAGCCAAACAAGTCTTGTTGTGAAAAAATGTGTTTTCCGATTTTTGGCAAAGGACGAGAATTTAAGCGATGAAGAACCCACTCGATATCATAAGCAACAGTTTTACATTCACTAAATACCTACAGTTAGTTATCAAAGTCGGGTGGGGGGTATTAGTGTGGCAGTGTGTGTAGCCACACCCACCCCAGCTGTATTTAAGTAGCCATGTGCGTGTGGACCTGTTTGTTGACAATTTTACAAGATGGATGCTGACGCTCACGCTAATGCTATCAACAGAATTTCAGAAGCCGGTAGAAATATCAACAGTGGGCAATTAATGAACTCCTTCATATTGGACTAACGGGAACTCTGAATCTGAAGATGACGATGACGATGACGAAGGAGACAACAGAATTTAAGACATTGATCTCAACATCAGTCACTATTCATGGCACAGTCGTCTGCAGACAGACCTTCTGCTGTGTTCTTGGCTAAGTTTTAGTGAGTTACATGTGTTGTTTACTAGGATTTTGTATTGTTTACTTAGGATAGCAAAATAGTTATTTGTTGTTTTGTGAGTAAGGCAGATAGTGCCTTTGTTAGCATCAGCTATCAAACCACTGAAACTGTGTGCTCACCACAACTCTGCCTCCCCCTATACTGTACAGTATGTTTCATGCACCATTTTAGTGTGTGTGTGTGTGTGTGTGTGTGTGTGTGTGTGTGTGTGTGTGTATGTGTGTGTGGGGATATCAACATTCAAATATGCATGAATTCTTCAACGTCTTCTTCCACGTCAGATTTCAACATATTGACACATCATTTGAAAGCTTACAATCTACTCTTTCATAATCTGGAGAAAAAAACCCTGAAAAATGACGTTGCCAGACCTTTTTCATTCAAACCCTGTCACATATTTGTTATCATTTGATATTCAAATAAAAAGACTGCTACAAGCACTCCCTGGCTTCTCCCTCCCTCCATCTCTCCCAATCCTTCTAATCTTCCATCTCTAAGTCCTCCCCTGCTGTTCGTGTTTTAAGACAGGCTTATTCTTATTATTCTTATCTTATTATTCTTAGGCTTATTCTGGGTAATTATTCGTATTCCTTGGTAGCCGAGGCTCTGGGGCCTGCCGGCTATGTGACTATGTGACACACGACGGCTGTGTTTAATTGTGGTGCTCACCGCTTTGAGTGCTTTAAGATGACGGAGATCGAGGGGCAGTGGCGTTCTCTCCCCTCTGTCCTCTCTCTTATCCCTGCACCTCTCCCCTCTTTCTCCGTCCATCTCCTGTCTCCTCCCTCCTTCTCTCTGTCCTCTCTCTCATCCCTGCACCTCTCCCCTCTTTCTCCGTCCATCCCCTGTCTCCTCCCCTCCTTCTCTCTGTCTGCTTTCATCACAGTGACGGTTGGCACGCAGGCAGCAGATCTGTTTATTTGATTGTCACCCTCGCCCTGTCGTTATCGCTCCCCGCCGCTCCGATGATGTTCCTCTGCCGTTGTCGTACTCCTGGGGACATTTATCAGACGCCTAATGGGCCAAGCTGGGATTCGCACATGACGGACGCTCGCAACTCTCACGTTTGGTTGTTTTTGCCAAGATGGTTCTTTAAGCAGATGGATATGAGATGGAGGGATAATTAAAATCCAATAAGTCTCTATTTGAGGCCTTGGCAGATAGTTTTTACTCAGAGTAGACTTCAGAGTGGGCAATTCCGAATGGGTGTCAAATGAGTCTATAGTTTGGGGGAAATGGAGGCAGCAATACATTTCTTTCTAACCGTCTTCCATTATAGAAATAGGCCTGGTCAAACACATGGAAAAGTGTACCTCTACCAAAAAACCCGATTTAAAGCTGTTTAGAAAAACATCCAAATTAATGTTCAAGTATATACGCTGGTTAACTAATATCAATACCTATATTTAGTTCTTAGGACATATTGGTTTCTGTATAATTAAGAATTGCCCAGTCTCTGACTTATTCTGCTACCAAAACCCCATATACGGTATCTATCTGAACTCTCAGGAGAAGATTAGGTGTCTCTGTGTGTGCCTTCTTGTATTTAATGTTTTCCTTTTTCTTTTTGCTGCCAAAAGATTAGTTTGGCTATAATTAAGAAAAGGACACTAAAAACCACACTTTTATTTTATTTTACTGCTACTTTTTAATGTATTATATTTAATGTATTATATTTAATCGACTATGCCGTAACATCATGGTACTATAGAACCACAAAGGCCCATAAAACAAGACTCCAGACAGCCCAAAATAAACTGGTTAGGCTTCTGCTAGGCCTCAACCCTAGGACACATCTAACCGCTGCTCATTTTTTGAGCCTTGATTGGCTACGAGTAGTTGACAGAGTGCAGCAGCTTGCACTGGGCCTGGTCTTCAAGATTCGCTACACCACAAAGACACCCAAGTACCTGTCAACATACTTCCAAAAAGTGAACAACGTCCACACATACAACACCAGAGGAAGCTCCACGAACCACGTTCAACCGCGTTGCACCACAAACAAGGGGTTAAACTCGTTTGCAAACTATGCAGTAAAAATGTGGAACGCCCTTCCTATAATCTTAAAGGAGTGCAAAACACTGCCCACCTTCAAAACCACTCTCAAAAAACATTTACAGGAGGCTGCAATCCGTAACTGGACCCTCTAAATCAAAAATCAGATTAAAAGACCCGAACTACCCACTGTACATACTTTGTGTTTTGTCCCCCGCCCCCACCTGTGGTGTATGTCCCCACCTGTCCTACCCGCTGTACATACCTGATGTTTTGTTGTATTGTTCTTCCCATGATGGATGTATTTTTATCTTGTAGATAGTAATAGTTATTTGTCTGTATTATCTTGTAGATAGTACTAGTTTGTTTTGTCGGTCTTACATGTAACGATGAATTGAGAATCAAGGACCCCAATTGAAATAAGCCAGTGGCTTTCTTGGGTTTTTATCCTGTTAGTTGACCTTGTATGTAATATGTACATTCATGTACCTACTTCTGCAAATCTTCTAATAAAGTTTTCAATCAATCAATCAATCAATCAAGTATATTTAGCCTATGTTACAAGTTATACATATATATAAGTTGATAAATGAATGCATTATTACCTTAATGAGAGTGTCCATTGTATATCATCATGTAATGAATGACATTCAAATCCAGAAATGATGCACTTCTGTAGTCTTCCTGTTACCATCATTCTGTTACTGGATGTAAATCCACTTCATTTACTGTAGCTCAACAACCAAAATAGATATTTTCAAACTCAAGGTATCATATGATAACACCCACTCTATCTGCAGACGTACTGTATTTGAATCAGAGCAGATTCATTTGGAGCAGATATGGGGAACCTGGTTATATAAAAAACCCAGGGAGATTGTAAGGTCATAATGTTATTGAACTTTGAAGTTGCACAGTTCGAAAAGTACATGTGTTTTTGTTGTTGTTGCTGTCCTTAGTGCATAGAGAAAAGTAAAGTTTGTTCAACTTCGGTTTCAAGGGCTTTTGTTTGGCACATGTTTGAAAGTGAACAATCCAGTCCCAAGGTCATTCTGTTACCTTGGAATTGCTCATGCTGTACATATTCAGCAAATATTTCTTTTTGATATATTTTTTAGGGCATTTCTGCTTCATTGGGATAGACAGGCAGAGATTGACAGGAAGGATGGGCAAGAGAGGAGGGGTGACATGCAGGATATGTTGACCGCCTGAATCTAACCGTGCTATATGCCACCAAGCACCCCCATATTCAACAATGTGTTTAGTATTGTACAACTGATATTGCTAATCAAATTTAGCAATATCTTTAATGCCCTCATAATGATGATATTTGCCATTTGGCACCTGTTTTCTAATGTTTGACAACTAACATTAGCCCTTTATTATGTGCAGTGTGATTTGTGCAAGAACAGATTATTAGTGACATGTATTGAGGAGAGCATTGTTGACAGTGTCAATGCATTCAGGTAGATATAGACAGTGACTGCTTGTTACATGTGGCTACTGTTGTTCATTTGCGCCTTTTACTTCTCATCAAAGTAAACACCGCTATGACGGGGGAGGAACGAGATAATGAATTGCAGGTCCCTAGCTCCTAATTAGATGATTATCAGAATGGCGACTTTATAGAAGTGGAGGGAATATTCTATTATCCAATCACCGGGCTCCTCTAACAGGCTGATGTTTATGACACTTCAGACATAAAGAGAATCACGACGATGCTAATGTGCACAACATCTTGTTAGGAGTCCCTTAGCGAATGTGCTCGATGGGCTGAGATGGGCTGAGGTCTGAAACGTGAGGAGGGAGAGGAAGAGAGGGGTGGGAATGTTATCTCTTATTAATTCATGTTTGTTTTCCTAGTGTGCAGGCTGTCGGTTTGTTTGTGAGTGTGTGTGTGTGTGTGGCGCGTGCGTGCGCGTGTGTGTGTGTGTGTGTGTGTGTGTGGGGCGCGTGCGTGTGTGTGTCTCTCGTTTTTTTTAATCTGAGGCAAAACAAGAAGAATCGATATGGTCGTAGACTGCCTCGAGCTAAACTGCATCAGCGTTTCCAGAGGCAGACGACTCGCCCGCCCTCCGAATCAATGGATGAATCAATGGATGGGCCAATGGAGTTGGATCAGAGAGTCAATCAGCTCAATCTGCCACCTTAGGTCACCTGTCCATCAGATGGACGAGGGCTCAATGTGTGACCATGGTGATTGACTGTTACTTGTGTATCTAGAGCTGTGGACAGATAGAGTTGGATGCATTGGTGCTTTTATTCCATAAAGCTTGTCTCGTGTTGTTTATGCTTTATTGAGTCAAATAGTTGTTGTTGTTGTTGTTGTTGTTATTTTGTCTATCGGTGACTTGAAACTTCAGTAGGAACAATATCAACCTCCTGAGATTCCAATGGTGAGGCTCATGGTGAGTTCAGTACATCCCGGATAAAGGCTGGTAAAGATGTAACGCTAGAATTACTTTCAGTTGATCTCTGAGGAAGTGAACCTGAGAGGCCATTGTAACACTAGAACAGCCATGGGCGGGGTCATTTGACCCTGTGAGTATTTTCTTTTTATATCTTTGCACTCAATCACATTTCAGAACCCTCCTTTCATGACTTTTCCTAGATGTGTGCGTTCTACCACCCAGTATCCTTACATTTTCAAAATCACATCAGGATAAGCTAGTATGAAGCTATTTTGCAGTTGTTCTGTGTAGGAGGCAGGCTAATTTACAAGAAGCCAACTAGTGGTCGTTGTGTGTAAATGGCAGCTTTCCATTGTAAAGACTATGGGCATTTGACCCCTGAGGCGGCTCTTATAGTAGGTAAAATAGGCATGTCTGTTCTAGTGTTAATCCTCAACCAGAGCCTAATTCTATCCAGAGTTCTTGAGTGAGTTATGCATTGGCCTCGGCGAATACACCCATTCTGTCTAAGGCATAAGAAATCAATGATCACATTTTCCTCCCTCTTCCACATTGCTGATGGTGTGTCATAAGAAGTCACTGAGACAGAATGAATCTAAACTGAAAGCCATGCTTTATTGATAAAAAAAAACTAACACGCTTTTGTGTTTGCCCCCATTATCTCTGGGTCTCACACACAGGCTGTTATCAGGGCCACAGAGAGAGAGCGAGAGGGGGGGGGGGGGGCGGGGAGACATGCCTATTGATCTGGACCTGTTGGGCTGGGAGGAGAGGGAGTTGCTCGGATCTTGTTGTTGGCGTTGATGTGCACTCACAGGTGAAGGGGTCGCGCTGCGGCGCAGGTGAGAGGTAGCCTGTATGTAGCGCTAGTAGCGGCAGCTGTCGGATCAGCATGTGGGGAGAGGTGGTAACCGCAGTTGAGATGCTGAACTTCTCACTGAGATCTCCGATTCCCTTCAGTGGCTCGAGGCGTCACTTTTTTTCAAAAGGCATTTGCTTGCCTGCTGTGTGAATTCCCCGACCGCAGCCGTCTGCGTTCTCTTGTCCTAGTCCCCTAGTGATGTCCTAGTGATGTCCTAGTGATGTCCTATTGGTGTCCTAGTGGTGTCCTAGTGGTGTCCTAGTGGTGTCCTAGTCCCCTAGTGGTGTCCTAGTGATGTCCTAGTGATGTCCTAGTGATGTCCTAGTGATGTCCTAGTCCCCTAGTGGTGTCCTAGTGATGTCCTAGTGGTGTCCTAGTGATGTCCTAGTGATGTCCTAGTGAGGTCCTAGTGATGTCCTAGTTCCCTAGTGATGTCCTAGTGATGTCCTAGTGGTGTCCTAGTGATGTCCTAGTGATGTCCTAGTGGTGTCCTAGTGATGTCCTAGTGATGTCCTAGTGATGTCCTAGTGGTGTCCTAGTGATGTCCTAGTGGTGTCCTAGTGGTGTCCTAGTGGTGTCCTAGTTCCCTAGTGATGTCCTAGTGAGGTCCTAGTGAGGTCCTAGTGATGTCCTAGTGGTGTCCTAGTGATGTCCTAGTGATGTCCTAGTGATGTCCTAGTGATGTCCTAGTCCCCTAGTGAGGTCCTAGTGATGTCCTACTGATGTCCACAGTGAGCTGCACAACAACAATAGAGGATGTGGCTGCCTTCACCCTCAAAGACTTCCTGTTTCAGGTATTGTAGAGTAACAGATCGTCTTAAGCAGTTGCACGGATGAAATCCTCATTATGAATACAAAGGGATCAGACAAGCCCTTGTTGTTGTTTAGGTTGGCCTCTAAAATGCTCGGCGGTTGATACTTCAATGGGATAAACATGCATATAAATAACCATCCTCTTCTTAAATATTCACCGTATGAATGGTATCAATTACAGCACCTGTGGTCCAGCTGTTATACTGTACATCACATGGGTAAACGTTAGTGTGCCGTTACCATATCCTACCCGCTGTGCTGTTAAGTGAATAGCATCACTCGTCGCCCACGTATCGGGTGTTGTGTGTATGTGTGTATGTGCCTTTACATTTGTATGTTGACGTGTTTGTATCATATATGTTATGTTTGTTTATGTGTGTGCGTGACAACATGCTGTGCATCCTCTCGTTTCTCCATCTCTCCATTCTGTCCACGGGAAAATGTATTGTGCTCGATTGGAGCCTCTCATAATTCTGCTCCCTTCTCTCCTACTCCTCTCTGGAGTAAGGCCTACAGATGAGAGAGAGAGGGGTGGGGGGAGAGAAGAGAAGGGTTGAGTGATGTTATTCTCTACTACTACAAACTACTGCTGCTGACGCTAGCGCATTCTCCCTGGGGAAAAGCCGGGTCGAGCTTTAATCATATACTGTATATGTGACACCAGACAGTGTTTTGATAAACCAGTTGCTGAAGTCATTTTTCATTTTTCATATTATTATTTTTTTTACATATTCTGAACCTACAGATTGTAAGCTTTCAAATGATGTGTCATACATTGAAATCCGAAAGAAAGTTGAAGACGTTATACGTATTTGAATTTTGGTACACCTCTAATAGGGAATGGGAGAAAAGTCACTCTAATGAAACCGGAACAACAAAGGCTGCTAACAGCTAGCGGCTAACAATAGTACATCGCTACGAACGTCTAACTGCATGTTTATAACATCACAACATGCTGATAGAACATCAACATGCTAAAAACACATAACTACACATAATTAGATGATCAAACAGTCCTTGCTTTTGAACACGTCCTAAAACATTTTTACAAATCTTACCAGTAGCCTATGGCAAACAAAACAATGAATCCAATCCACAAATTATAAGTATTTAGTGATTATTAAACTGTTTATTATATCGAGTGGGTACTTAAAAACTTCAAGTTGCGTATTATGAAAAAACCCGAAAACCAGATGTTGCTGACACAATAACTTTCACTTTCACCTTCGAGCCTTTCACGTTTGCGAGTGGTGACCTCTTTCACTGGCTGCCGTCACATATGTGACTTGATTAAGCAATGTACGCATTATGCCACGGACCAACTGTCAATAAACTGGGTATAAAATACTCCAGTATTTTATCCCTGCTGAACCATACCGTATCTGTCTCACTCATTCAGGGGTCTATTTGTCTGGCTATTGCTATTGCTATTACCCTCTCTGTGAGCCTGGTTGACGTATGGTTGGAGTGCCTTTCCCGTGGCGAACCGTCGATGACGCCCCAGTCAGTGGAGGGAAAGGCCACGGTGCAGCGGCTCATTGACGGGACTCAGGGGCTGAAAGAAGAACAGGATTAAAACACTGGCGGTCCAGAGGGGGGGCCTATCGATCTCAGACGACTTACTGCTGAGTCAAACCCTGAGCACTCACGTCAGTGTGCTTTAGAAAGCTGCTGTAAGACATGTGGAGTGTGTTCAATCAAACCTGCCCTACTAGCCTTGTCTGGGCTAAAGGGTTGTTGTTTCCTTAACTACTGCCTATGCACACACGCACGCACGCACGCACGCACACACACACACACACACACACACACACACACACACACACACACACACACACACACACACACACACACACACACACACACACACACACACACACACTCACGCACACACACACACACACGCACGCACGCACGCACGCACACACACACACACACACACACACACACACACACACACACACACACACACTTAAACGTTTCATTTACCTAACCTTTTTGCGACAGAACAGTGGGGAGACATTTTATATTAGACAGGGAGGTACACAGACAGCTGCTGAGGGAGAGGGAGATAGACAGATAGATGCTGAGGGAGAGACAGACAGACAGATGCTGAGGGAGAGGGAGGGAGACAGACAGACAGATGCTGAGGGAGAGGGAGGGAGACAGACAGACAGATGCTGAGGGAGAGGTAGACAGACAGACAGATGCTGAGGGAGAGGGAGATAGACAGACAGACAGATGCTGAGGGAGAGGGAGGCAGACAGACAGACAGATGCTGAGGGAGAGGGAGGCAGACAGACAGATGCTGAGGGAGAGGGAGATAGACAGACAGACAGATAGATGCTGAGGGAGAGACAGACAGACAGACAGATGCTGAGGGAGAGGTAGACAGACAGACAGATGCTGAGGGAGAGGGAGGTAGACAGACAGACAGATGCTGAGGGAGAGACAGACAGACAGACAGATGCTGAGGGAGAGGGAGATAGACAGACAGATGCTGAGGGAGAGGGAGACAGACAGACAGATGCTGAGGGAGAGGGAGACAGACAGACAGATGCTGAGGGAGAGGGAGGTAGACAGGGTCAGCAGATCATTGCCATCCTAATGGACAGAGAGCGACAGTCCCATAACACAAGGCTTCGGCCCTACAAACTCCCTCTACCACCGTTAACCTACACATACCTACACACACCACAGGAAAACATGTCTAACAACTACTGTATATAAGATTATTATATGGCTAACATAGTATCTCTACATGTTTGGCGTATATGTGAATACTGAATGTATAAATATGTCCCTTATATACAGTAACCTAGAACATGCTTTGATACATTCTGACATGCCTGAATTTGGCCATTTTCATATTCTAATAATGTATACATATATGTACAGTACCAGTCAAAAGACAACTAAAATCTTGTATATGAATCATCTCTGAACATTGTAAGAAGTGTACATTTAGTTGATTATGTATATTTCATGTTTCCAACATTTGCTGGTCTAAAACATTATGACAGTAAGTTAATATTCTGAACTGTGGCTAAATATCTGTCAGACACAGAGATTTTTAATTAACTTGTTTCAATAAAATATCAGGAGACAAGAACAATTGTCATAATAACTAAGTCAATTATTTAGTATTCAAATTAGCCTTGGCCTTGCCAGGCCATGCTGCATGACTTAACATCATGTATTATACATACTTTTGGTTTAAACATGTGTCTTAACTATGTGGTAATTAAAGTTAATGCTACGATACATATTAAACATTTTATAAGCAGCGGATGCTGGGACATATTCAAATAATGATCATCAGATAAATGTATTTCAGTTATTTATTTATTATAACATTTTGTTATAACATCATTATTATAATCGTATGTTATTTATTAAAACATGTATTTATGTTATACTGTATATGTCACATCATAGAGTTTCATATACTTTCAATATATATATTGAAAGTGTTCATCTAGGTATTTTTCATATAATTATCTATACCATATCACAATGATTGTCGTAAACTATTGCTGTGAAATGTGTATTTCCTGTGAATTGGGGTGCTGTGAAATAATGCTCTAGCACTACAGTAGCATGTTTAGCTAAATTCAGGTCTTTAGCTTAAAGGGATGGTTAAGCCTATGTGCATGTTTACGGTAGTTTAAATATCATCTTCCCCTCCTCAGTTGTTCTGATAGGCCAGTAGTGAGATCCTCTCCTGTACAGTGTTTTCTACTTCCCTGCCCGCAGCAGCATCTAACACTTAGCAGCGCCTCTCCAACAGACACGATTCCAACAGACCGTAAATCGTTTATCTGACACGCCAACATGTCCTCAGAGAAACTTCAAAGGAAGTTGAGTTACGAGTTACGCTTGAAAGGATTTCTCTTTATGTGCATTCTGTTGAAAATCATACAATTACAATCTCTGTACTCTGACTCTGAAATGATTAAAACTATAATTTTGCTCATGTCCTGGCATCCATAGCCCTGTGTATGAATGTGAGAGTGGCTAGGTACCGCAGATCAGAATCAGAATGTATTTTATTACATCCAATGTACACAAGAGCAAACATCTTAAGCTCAGGTTCTTCAACAATGGCATTGCAGCAAGATACAAAATCACAATAATAGAGTAAAGTAAAGTAAGTCATAATAAAGTAATGATAAAGTGATGGTAGTCGTACTGCAGCAGATCCAGTGGTACTACAGGGTAATGTACTTGTGCGTGCACGTCTCCTAGAAGACTGGCCTGAGCCACATCTGATGATTGTTTCAATAAATGCCTAAATGCTTGGTACAGCAGCAGTCCTGCCTTATCATAACCCACACTATGAGGTTGAGTCACCTCATAGTTTGTAAACGTATAGCTTGGAAATATGTTTATAACTATGGTTTCAATACTAGGAACGGTTCATCCTTGCATTCTGTCTATGAATATGCATGTTGACTTTTTCCTACCCTTAACATTATACCAAATAACAGTACAGCACAGTGTTTTATCTGTACAGTATAGTATAGTGGATAGTGTACATAGCCTTATTTATGTAAACCAGCTCCTTCCCTTCTTGTTTTTTTTTCTTGTTTTTTTCTTTCCTAGCACCAGGGGAGCCACCCCTCCCAAATGTCGTTGTTTGGTACCTGTACTATAGCAATGACAATAAAGACCATTCATTCATTCATTCATTCATTCATTCATTCATTCAAATGCAGCGTGAGATTATTATTTTTTTGCATAAATGAAGTTGGATTGTAGTTTTAAAGGACTTGTGTTTTCAGATGAGGGTTTCTGAGTTTTGAATGAGCTACTCTGAAGTTCTCTGTTTCAGACCCTACTCTACATGTTTCATGGTTGTTCATGTGAATGGTCTTTATTATTGAATGGTCTTTATTGTCTTTATCAAACATAAACAATGTTGGAATTCATATCTGATCTACTATATGATTATTATCTCCAATAAACGTACACCAACATAACTTTGGGAAAGTGTAATTGCGATTAAGCAATTGTTTTGCCATGGTAGGGCCTGGCAAAATCTTCCTAAACAGACTAGCCTGCTAACTAGCCTGCTAACTACATCTCCTAGACCTAGACAGACTAGCCTGCTAACTATCTCCTATGCTCCTATGCTATGCTATCTATGCTATGCTATCTCCACCCCCTAACCCTAACCCTTTATGCAATAGGTGATACATTTTCTGTATTTCTACAAATTGTTGTATTACTGGATAGTAGACAATGCTTTCTTTCTATCTCTCTCTGTTTCATACTCTCTTGCTCTCTCTCTCTCTCTCTCTCTCTCTCTCTCGCACACACACACACACACACACACACACACACACACACACACACACACACACACACACACACACACACACACACACACACACACACACACACACACACACACACACACACACACACACACACACACACACACACACACACACACACACACACACACACACACACACACACACACACACACACAGGGGGCCAGTAGCAGGCCAACATCAATAACTGAGAGTGGAATAGATCCTGCTCAGGTTTCCACCAGTGCACATCTACATGGGCACGGAGAGAGGTGAGCATGGGGGGGACGTGAAGGAGAGAGAACGGGTGAGAGATAGAGAGGGAGCGATAGGGAGAGAGAGATAACAGCATGTAAGTACTCTTCATGTCTTTTCTAGCCTCAGCAGGTGTCATCGGTGTCTGCGTGCTCCAGAGGTGGGAGTGTTGTTAGGTCTCATTATGCTGTTGCTGTGTGTTTGTGCGATGCGTTTAAGTGAACATTTTGCTAGGTCCTAAGGCACATTTAGAGTATTGCTTTGATGACCTCACCCCCACACGTAGGGAAGACCTGGGGCAAGTGTAACAGTTTTAGCAATTAACGCTATTACTCAGAGACCACTCTGCCTAGACTTTTTTTTATTTTATTTTAAAGTCAGAACTAGGAAAGCCTGGTCAGCTAGTCCTCCATCAGTCCATTTCACTATGTTTTTTGTGATATCTGTGGCCAAAAATATGCTGCGGTTTTTCTGAAAATGTGTGAGGCATTTGCATTTAGTATTATTATTATTTATTATATATTATTTATTATTATATATATGTCATAGGGTTAGGGTTAGTTCACATAAGATTGACCACTTCCTCTTGTGCTCCAGCACAATATTGCATGGAGTACTGTACCAAACGTACTGTACCAAACGTACTGTACACTGTTGTGTAGATAGAACGTTGGGAAAGAGTGGCACTTTTGCCTTTAGCTGATATTTCTGAAGGCAGATGAGATGGATTCCTGTCCCTTGGCCTGCCTGTCAGTCGTCCACCATCAGCTTCACATGTGACCACGCTGCCAGGGTCAGTTTGTTGGTGTGTGGTCTGATTGAACTGGAAAACGCCATAACACTGTGGTAATTGATACAAATTGCAAGGCCTTTTTTGGATGAGATCCTTTTATGCAGTAAAAGTGTGGTGATTGTTTAAAACTGCATGCTCTCACAAAATACGTGAGGAATTATTGATTGTGCATTAAATTACAGTGTCCTGGAGGTTCTATTTAATGGGAACAATGTTGGATTCTCTTAAAAAAATATTCTCTGAGCAACCAATCAGAAAATGACATCTTAACCAGGCCTCATGTACAGGGAGGCTAAATAACAGTAGCCTGACGTTAGAGCCCCTACTTTAGAACAACCCGATGCCCAGCCACAGACTGATTGGTGGGATTCACAGTGGTGGCAAACTCTGCTGTTTACAGTTGACCCCTGTTTGTCCCTGGTCTCCCCTACCGTACTGTTTGTCCCTGGTCCCCTACCGTACGTGTGACAGACTAATAATATCCCTCTGCCTCTCCAACGGCCACACATCTCACTCAATATCATGTCTGTATTTAGTTTAGTCGTGTAAGCAGGCGGTTGACAGTATTTTAAAAGAATCCGCTCTTCGAAGGCTCAATGACGACCACATAAGGCCCCTCTCCTCTTCTTCCCTCTCCTCTCCTCTCCTCTCCTCTCCTCTCCTCTCCTCTCCTCTCTTCCTCTTCCGTCTCCTCTCCTCCTCTTCCCTCTCCTCTCCTCCTCTTCCGTCTCCTCTCCTCCTCTTCCTTCTCCTCTCCTCTTCTTCCCTCTCCTCTCCTCCTCTTCTCTCTCCTCTCCTCTTCTTCCCTCTCCTCTCCTCTCCTCCTCTTCCCTCTCCTCTCCGCCTGATCCCCCTCATCTAGGTTTTCACTCAGGGAGCCCAGGGATGATCCCGGCCACATTATCCATGCAGGGAGGGAGATGAGACTCCCACCGTGTGCTGAGAATAGAGAGAGAGAGCTGCTTCCCCATATCTGAGTCCTCTCATATCCTCCACGGGGGCTTTGAGACCAAGCTAGAGCTCAGGTTACACCGCTGACATCACCTCCTCCTCTACACCTCCTCTTCATCCTCCTCCTCTTCCTCCTTGTAGGCCTGCTGGGGGGGCTTAGCACAGCAATGGCATGGTTCTCTCTCTCTCTCTCTCTCTCTCTCTCTCTCTCTCTCTCTCTCTCTCTCTCTCTCTCTCTCTCTCTCTCTCTCTCTCTCTCTCTCTCTCTCTCTCTCTGTCTCTCAGGAGCCGACCTTCCAATGCTCTCTCCTCCCAATCCACAGTTAATCTCGTATCAGGGAATCACAGCGAATGTCTGATTCCCACCCATTCTCTCTCTCTTCTCTCTCCTCTCTCTCTCTCTCTCTCTCTCTCTCTCTTCTCTCTCTCTCATCTCATCTCTCTCTCTCTCTCTCTCTCTCATCTCTCTCTCTCTCTCTCTCTCTCTCTCTCTCTCTCTCTCTCTCTCTCTCTCTCTCTCTCTTCAATGGAGCTGGGTTCCTACCCCCATGATATTTCAAAAGGAAATAAATATTCGATGTAGTTTCCTGTATATGGTGCCCTTGTAGTGTGCTATTTACTGCTTAGCAGTAATCAATGAAACTATACTCCCCTGCCCACATTAGAATTGTTATCATTTAAACAAGAGCAGCACAGTAGTTACTTAATGAGCATACTATTGTTAAGGTTAGCAAAAATTACATAATTACACAACAGTATATTAAGAATGGGAGTACTCTAGTTTCCCGTAAGATTAAACACACCACACAAGAGCTGGTTGATAACCATTACCTGTGTCCAATAAACTTGAAACTTGAAAAACTAAACTTGAAACATAATCAAACATTAGCACAAGCTAGCTAACACCTTATCAATATGTGGACTGCAGATAGTTCAGGAGCAACAACAGCAACAACACTAAATCATTGGACATAGCCATGGTTGTTACTGCACTGAACTTAAACATTGATCACAAAGTCTTTCTGTGTGGAGGACTGGAGGTAGGGACACCATACATCTTCTTTTAGCTCCCGATGAAGTTGCTGATAAATAACACATCTTTATACCTATAAAGATGAATCCAACCACACATTATTAGATGTTAACTCTATATACAAGGGGATCATCATCATGTTGCTAAGCTGTTACTGTCTCATTCCTTTCCAGTTCTGTAGCAGAATGCATTAACATCTCATCTCAGATACGCACAATCATATTAAGGTAATAACCCCGCCCCGCCCCCTTCTCTCTCTCCTGTCATTTACAGAAATGTAAATGTAATATTCATAACTCAGGCTTGTAAGAGGGTAAAATGGCTGTTCAGAATGTTAATCTCCTCTCTCTCTCTCTGTACCTGGAGAGATGACAAGGTTGACTCTGTGATTGAAGAGTGGTGCTCTAATGCTAGTGGCTTAGCTGGGTGGGGGATGGGGGATTGGGGATTGGGGAGGGTAACCGTGGTAACACAGCGCACATCAGATGGGAATTTGATAGTCTCACACTGAGAGAGGGGGATGAGATTAAGAAGGGAAGGAGGGGGGGGGGAGAGGAGGAGAGGACCAGAGAGAGGACAGGTGGAAGGTGCGAACACTAACAAGAGAGAAGGTTTGAATGTAGAATCATTGATGAGAGGTGACGGCAGAAGAAGGGAAAGGGAGGTTAGGGTGAGAAAGTCAATGTGATGGAGAGAATATTTTTTTCACTGATTCACTTCACCCTTGGAGTGGAAAATCATGAAGCTTCAGAGCCCTTTTTCCTGTTCTGTGTTTCTGAACTAGATTTCTAGACTTGACATTTATTACTTATTACTTATTTATTACTTTATATATGGTATAAAGTAAACACACAAGTCATAGTGTAGTGACAGTGACTCTACAGTGAGGAAGAATGTTACTGCCTCCTCCTTTTGTGTTTCTGTCAGTTGAGCTGTTAGACATGGCGTCCTCAACGTGTTACGGAGCAGTGATTTATTTATCTAGCAGATCTGAATATTCCCTTAAGATGACAGGCTTTGCTTGTTTACCCGAACACAGAACAGTGTTTGAACAAGCTACGAGGCAGCAGATCTCTTGGACGAAAAAACAAAAGCACAACCAGTAAATTATGAATAGGCCACGTCTGTTTCGTTGTACA
>NC_137683.1:16467387-16494887 GCF_963989245.1 Nansenia antarctica
GAAGATGAACCTCTACTCTCTCTCTGTCTCTCTCTCTCTCTCTCTCTCTCTCTCTCTCTCTCTCTCTCTCTCTCTCTCTCTCTCTCTCTCTCTCTCTCGCTATCTTTCTTTCTCCCTGTCTTTCATGGACTCAGACAGACTGTCTCGCTTTTCCTCATTGACTTATGACATGGATTTTCTCACTCTCTCTCTCTCTCTCTCTCCTCTCTCATAATTCCAGTGTTTTCTCTTCTGCGTCGAGGGGACCCTTTCCTTTCATCAGTTTCTATTATCCTCCTTGGTTCTCGAGGGACTTCTCGAGCGAGACATGGAGGGGGAGGAGGGCAGGGTTACCGCTGTACAGCTTGACGGCCCACCCTCATCAGTAACTTAGCACTGGCATAATAACGGCAACAACATAAGACGTCCCCTGACACATAGAATTATGGCATAATTGACCCTCCTCGTCTTGAACATATCAGACTAGGTCACTCGCTGATGATGACGGACCAAAAATACATTTTCCGTAAACACAATGTAAGCGATAACAATTCGATTAGATTCAACTAATCTAAAGTGAAAACAATCAGCATTGTGTTGTACGCATGGCCATATTACAGTAGTAGTAGCATTAGCGATAGCCTAGTTGTTTATTAATAGAGAATATTCTTTGAGTGCATTGCTGAGCAGCATAACCAGGCGTTCACATTTAGAGGGGGAGTTTGCATTGTGTTTCCTAGTGCTCCCCCCCTAGTGTCTCCTGGCGCGCGGAGGAGAAGAGCAGTCTGGGAGATAAAAGGCTTTGTGTGTAGTTATAAGGTCCCCTCAGACAGCCACGCAGACGCAGTCCGCCTTGGGGGACGTACGGAGGAAAAACAAACATGGCAACGCAGGATAGTACACACGCACGCACGCACGCACACACACACACACACACACACACACACACACACACACACACACACACACACACAAACACACACACACATTATGCATTGGACCTCCTCCATCATCTAGAAAGTTTATCTACATTTATTGCATTCTGTCTCTCTATCTCCAGATACACAATGTGAGTTTCTAGTGTTGCTCTGTGTTTGAAATAAAATGGTTGTTGGAATTTGGTATCCTCTAGACTATGCAAAATAAGTGTCCCAAAATATATTACCATATGTTATCTAATGTAATACACTTATAGCATATTTTAGTCCCTAAAAAATATCTATTCCTCCCATTAATTCCCTAGGTATAATAGTCCTTTCAGCTCAATGTTTGTAGAGCTCTCTCTCAGAGGAGCTCTCTCTCAGATGGTCATGGCCTATGTAAATGTCTGTCTGTTGGGGTTTGGGTTTAGAATGAGTGGAATCAGACTTCCGCTGTGATTCCCTGATACAAGATTAACTGTGGATTGGGAGGAGAGAGCATTGGAAGTTCGGCTTCTGAGAGAGAGAGAGAGAGAGAGAGAGAGAGGGAGAGAGGGGGAGGGAGAGGGAGGGAGAGTGAGAGAGAAAGAGACAGACGGACAGACAGACAGACAGACAGAGAAGAGAGAGAGACACACACACACACACACAAACACACACACACGGGTGGGGGTGGGGGGGGGGCTCTAGGCTTGAGGGGTTCACATACGAGAGGGGGACAGACGGAGCCTGGAGCTTTGCTGAGGAGCTGATACTATTACCCAGATACCATCAGACTGAAATGCTGCTGCCTGGCCAGCCCTCCCCTCCTCTCCTCTCCTCTCCTCTCCCCTCCCCTCCCCTCCCCTCCCCTCCCCTCCTCTCCTCTCCTCCTCTCATCATATTATCATCTCTCTCCTCCTCTCACTTTGTCCGACAGCCTTGAGCACTGATACCTTCTGTGCCATCTCACTCCTATACTCCCAGCCGCATGTGGGTCAGACCCCGTGGCACTGAGTGTCTGTGTGTGCGCGTGCACACACTACGACTACCAAACCCTAAGTCCACCATCACGCCCTGACTGACTTACCGACACCCCGTCCGACCGAAGCCCACCGCCGTGACGGAGAAAAAGCAGGAGGGCTTTCATCCGAAAGGCTTCTAAAGAGCATCTGTGAGCACCCGCCACGGATGGCTGTTTATCAAAGCATATATAATCTAGAACAAGCTCGCAGCATGTGGGCCAGTAATGTTAATAAGAGCAGCGTGGGTGCTGAAACAGGGGCAGCAGCCTCAGCCCTTAGAAGACGAACGTTATATAAAAAAACGCTGGGGCTAAGCAGCAGGCACTGGCGATGGGGAAGGAAGTGAGGAGACAGCATGGTACAGACAGCATGGTACAGACAGCATGGTACAGCATGGCAGGGTGGCATGGTGAGGAGACAGCATGGTACAGCATGGCAGGGTGGGAGGAGACAGTGTGGGGTGGTGGTGTACGGACCAAGGAGGCTCAGGGGGTAACCCTCTGAGCTGAACGATGGAGGGAAGGCGGAAGGGAGGGAGGGAGGGGGAGAGCTAGAGGGAGTGAGAATGAAACAGAGCGAGAGATAATGAGAGTGAGAGATAATGAGAGAGAGAGAGAGAGAGAGAGAGAGAGAGAGAGAGAGAGAGAGAGAGAGAGAGAGAGAGAGAGAGAGAGAGAGAGAGAGAGGGGAAGAATGCTGGCCTTCCTTAGGAGGGCTTCATCATAGAGAGCGTAGCTGTTGTAGGATCAAAGGCTTTGTCAGTCAAAGCCCCTTGACTCAGTCTCAGCAGAATAGAGTGGAGCTTCTGGGGCAGCACAGTGCTGTAGAATAATTCATGACCAAAGAGGCTATCCCCCTACCTATCCCTCCCCAGGAAGAGGCACCAGCACTAGGGTATCCACTCCAGAGCACCCCCTACCGCCGCCACAACCTGGATGAAAAACTCCAACTACAGTTGTTTTGCTTGGCTGACTGCTTCCTTTTGCTGTTTGTGTGTTTGTGTGTGTGTGTGTGTGTGTGTGTGTGTGTGTGTGTGTGTGTGTGTGTGTTAATGTGGATTAATTAATGAGACTCAAGATAGGAACTTGCTTTAAATCTAGGTATAGTATTTATTGAAGAAAATGATCTTTTACAGCTCTAGAGCGGATAGTCAACTTCTCAATGGGAAGCTTTCAATGACTGACAACAAACTCTCACATAGTACAATTGATATAGTGTTAACATAGTCATAACATTGATAACGAGTGTGAAAAAAGTTCCCGTGGGACCGACAGCGAGTCCTAAACGAACTGCTTATGAACACAAGGCCCAAACAGCTCTGTGCTCACAAACAGGACAGTCAGACCCGCAACAATCCCACAGGAACTCCTCATGGAAACATACTGTCACATTCTGTATGAAAATGAATACCATAGGAATACATAATGTTAAAACATTCATAAGATGAAAAATCCATTACAGTGTGCGTGTGTGTGTGTGTGTGTGTGTGTGTGTGTGTGCGTGCGTACGTGCGTGCGTGCGTCTGTGTGTATGCGTGTGTCTGTGTGTATGTTTACATTTACATTTCAGACATTTAGCAGATGTCTTTACCCAAAGCGTCTTACAACAAGTACATTTGTCTAAGTAAGTGAATCATCTATACATCTGTCATCATCAAGAAAACATATTCTATGCTAGGACCAGGGACCATTGGCAGTCACAATGCTAGAAGGAAGAATTACTTTTTTTTAATATTCACAGTAGAGAAACTATATTATAACCATTGTTGGGCTACAGTCACTTTACACTGTTGTCAAGATCTTTCAATAATTGTGTGTGCATTTGTGGGTGGTGTAGAGTGTCTATGGTTGTATTCCCTCTCCTGTGCATATTAATTAATATTCAGTACTTTCATCATTATGTGTTTTATATAAAGATCATTATTTCAATAAGCTTCAGTCTACACATTAAGGTTGCATTAAAACTCGAAATAGCACATGGCTTTTCGGGTTTGCTTTTCTATACTGCTCTAGTTTACCAATGCTGAAAGCTTTCTGGGAGCAATCAGGGCTGGGAGGGGTCATCAGGTCACTCAGTGTGTGGGGTTCAACACCCCCTCCCCCCATATACCCTAGTATTTACATTAGGAGGTGTTGTATACCATAGTATTTACATGAGGAGATGTTGTATATACCCTAGTATTTACATTAGGAGGTGTTGTATATACCCTAGTATTTACATTAGGAGGTGTTGTATACCATAGTATTTACATTAGGAGATGTTGTATATACCATAGTATTTACATGAGGAGATGTTTTATATACCATAGTATTTACATTAGGAGATGTTGTATATACCATAGTATTTACATTAGGAGATGTTGTATATACCATAGTATTTACATTAGGAGATGTTGTATATACCATAGTATTTACATTAGGAGATGTTGTATATACCATAGTATTTACATTAGGAGATGTTTTATATACCATAGTATTTACATGAGGAGATACATGAGATGTTGTCAAGGGAACCGATCAGAAATCATCCCATCAATTCTATACCTACACCTTCTAGAAAACATCCCAGAGAGCTCACAGCCATGAGTCCCATTGGGGGGAAGGATTATTTGAAGATGGGGGGTGGGGGTTGGGGGGGGGATAGCATTGAAGGCTTACCCTCCCTTCACCATTCCTTATTCTGTTCCATGCAATAGAATGAGCTCCTCCTCCAGTGTCTACCTCCACCAGCCTCCCGTGACTGGAACCGCAGACACACCCTTCCTTATGGGAATGGACAGTAAACCCCTCCAACGGACCTCTCCTTTCTAGCCCTGCCAGCAATCCCCTGGCATACTGTACTGAACACTCCTCCTCTCTCAATCCCCTGGCATACTGTACTGAACACTCCTCCTCTCTCAATCCCCTTCTACTCCTGCCTGCCTGTGTGTTTAAGAAATAAATGAGAGGGCATTTAAAAATAAAAAGTGGGTCATGATAAATATGAAATATACAAGGGCTGAGTAGTGGGGAGGGGGAGGGGGGGGGCAGAGGCAATAATTAGGTGGAATATGCAGTGTGCCCCCAGGGTAAACCCGAATCAGCGCTTTGCATTTTAATTGAATATGAGAAGGTGTGGATGTCACTCTATTAATGAGTCGTTTATGTTTGTGAGGAATAATTTTACCCTGATGTCGTGCCACGCTCGGGTGGTTGCTCCCTGACACATGCAAATAGTGAGAGGGGTGCGGTCAAAGGCTGTTTGGATTGGCCCCTTAAGGTCTTCTCCTTGAGATTTTGGATGTAAGCCTATAAGATATGCAGGCAACGGAGATAGAGACCTTCTTAGAGGTAACAGGCTAGCAGGAGTAAATGAGTCATGAAGCTGTTGAAAACCAGAGTTCAAGTTCATGGATGTGAACGCTCTTAAGAAAGGCATCCGCTCCCCTCCCTAGAGCCATGTGAAGTTTACTAGGGCAGACCTTCATGAAAATTTAAGAAGAGAGCTTTTAAGACCTGGACAGTCACGCTTATTTCACCTACTCTTAGCGCCGCTTCGGGAGTCAAATGGCCGTAGTCTTTAGAATGGGAAGCTGCTACTTACACACAATGACCATTAGGTGGCGCTTCCTGTAAATTCGCCTGCCCTCCTACACAAAAAAACAAAAAAACAGCTAAATAGCTTTATACTAGCTTATTACTGGGTGGTAGAATGCACATATCTAAGTCATGAAAAGAGAGCCCTGAAATTTGATAGAGTGCAAAGGTATCATTTCTTTTTACTCACTCGGTCAAACCCAGCCACCCCATGGCTGTTCTAGTGTTAAGCTCTGTCCCAACATGAGCGGAGGGAGCGATCGCCGGACATGATTGAGTGCTGTGCAACATTGGTCGTGGAGGATAAATAAAACATGCATGGTGTCAGTCATACGAACCGGTGATTGAACCGCCTGTGGTCGAGACTCTAGCTTGCGGTTTGAACCTCCCTCCCTCTGCTAAGTGTGTGCAAAATGGTTGACCACACTAGACCGTGAAATGGCCGCCAATGAACAAAGCTTATTACCCGGGCTTGGACATGATTGCCTTGTGGTCATCTCACCCATGAACCTGAAAGGAATTATTGAATAACTTACGTTCAGAAAACACTTCCTAGCCTGCAGGAAGGTTTCTCAGGTCGAGCTTCTCTGGAATCGAGAAGTTGCAACTCTGAGAGCACCAGAGCGCACGCTCAGTTCAACGTCATAAAGGGACCAAGTCATTTCATTGGACAAGAGGGCATTCCATGAGCGCTGATCATAATTTTCCAGAGCGAATTTACGAACGCAGACATGGTCATCTGAAAGGGGGGGAGGCGGCCTGCGACTTCTTATCAGTTCCCAATTATGATTCCCCTTAAAGAGTGTTTTGGCTTCCAACCCTCCATGCCAAGGACAGTTGAGGGGGGCACCCAGGGCCCCTCGGACCAACCACAGTAGCGCCAGTCAAAGCTTTCTCCGTTTCGCCAACAGAACGATAACCTTTTCATTCATTGGCTGGCGCCCGCCTGCGTTTCCGGGCCACTGTCCTCCCTCGTTTTAATTAGAGCTGTAATTGTGCAGACAGTCTCTTTTCTCTCCTCATTATATCTAATCTTTTCTTTCAACCTGCTGGCCGTCCGTCGTTAAATTACCCGCACAGTCGATGGATCGAGGCGCCGAGGAATAAATGAAGTTGGATGTGTGACAAGCGACTGCTGATTTTGACTTTGCTACTTTGACCTTGTCTGCTGTTTCTAGCGTTTAGGATCTCCTGTCTGGTTCCATTACCGTAGTGACATAGAAGAGTCATGCTACAGTACAGGGGAGAACTGAGAATACACTGGCTGAGCTTTCATTCACACGTTCACACATTCAGCACCTCCATGCTATTCTCCCTAATGGATTCCAATGCTTTTGAGAAGGGAATGCTAATGCTTCCACTCCATGCATGCACGCACGCACACACGCATGGACACACATACACACACAAATACACGCAAACACACACACACACACACACACACACACACACACACACACATACGCAAACACACACACACACACGCACACACACACACACACACACACACACACACACATTTCCTGCTGTTCCTCTAGGAGACTGTACACAGGACACACTCAAGGTCATTTATTCTGGTCGCTGTAAGAAGTGTATTTTTTCAAGGACGGGCTCTGGCCACACACTGGTGGCATCCAGCTGCTTTCAGAGAGCCCCGTGTTTTGCATTTTCCCTGTGAGACTTCTGTCCCGCCGCCCGTGTGGGTTTTGTGAAGGCATTGTGAAGGCTTATGTTTTCTTTTTCTCCTCTTTCCATTCTATAATCTTGGTTGGGAGGAACTGGGACATTGTTGGCAGTGGGATAATACATGTGGTAATCAAGGAGAGAGGGGGCTTTCAGAAGTGCCCAGACAGTTTGTGGATAAGTCTCTCTCTCCTCTCTCTCAATGTGTGATTGAAGTAGAATTGGGGGGTGAAGGCTGAGTTCCAGATGATGACAAGGACATCCAGCTGTGTCTGGGTGATTAGCTTCTTCCGTCGGTTAAAAACGGAGTGGTAACAGTGGGGTTAAAATAGAGACTGGGGATTATTTATTCTTGATTTCTGTTTTTTTTGTGTGGGGGTGGGGGGGTTATTAAATTGTTCCCTTTTTTAATTCCACATGAACACACCCAGACTCTAAGTGATAGCAGTTAGTTTTCCCTGCATTTGCACAACCTGAATCTAGTGGACTATTCAGTATCCAAGGTGGTATTCTGTCATGTGTTGAATTACCTTTTGAAAAGGTGTTTTTACCTCCGTAAGACTAGCCTCTAGCCATGATCGCTAAGTAGACACATTATAGCCAGCCCTGCCGGTACACACACACACACACACACACACACACACACACACACACACACACACACACACACACACACACACACACACACACACACACACATATTTGTGGGGGGTGTTGCTGGGTAGAAAGGCATCACAATGTGTACTCTTCATATAATATAATTACGCTGTCATAATTTCAATGCAATTTTCCATGCAATTTCCCATATTGCCTATTTACCGCATTGCGGGAATTATAGGGCCCTAGTTTCAGTAAAGAGAGACAAGCGTGAATGTGTGTTTGTGTGTGTGTGCGTGTGTGTGTGTGTGTGTGTGTGTGTGTGTGTGTGTGTGTGTGTGTGTGTGGTGTGTGCGTGTGCAAGCGAGCACCCATCTTCAGGTAAAGGTTCCCCCTGGATAGAGTGGGGCGGGGTGGGGGGGGGGAGTTTAGATCAATATCTTCCAACTAACCTCTTCTTTGTGAGAGTAGGGTTGATTGACAGAGGAGGACATGCGAGGAGCAGATGGAAAGCTTTTTTGCCAATACTTTTTAATCCTTGAGAGCACATTCCTTCAACCTAAACTGCTGGATATTCCCTATACTCCCAATCTGTGGAGACAGCTTGGGAGTAGCCTATAGGGAATATAGGACATGTGGAGGAACATAAGACTCCATGTTGTTTGGATTCCATTTTTTCCCTTTTTTTTTTCTTCTTTTTTTTTTTACAAAATGGTGGTTATTTCTCATCCTCTCTTTCATGTGACAGACTAGTATTATCTGACTATCTAACAATCACATACTTAAAAAACCCATCAAACTGGGTGCCAGTGGGGAGTAAACATATCAGTACCTTTATGTGACAAAAACAATGATGATGATGATGATGATGATGATGATGATACGAGAAAAATCCATTCCAATGGAAAGCTGCTATTTACACCAACTAGACCACTAGTTGGCCAGCTTGTAAATTAGCCTGCCTCCTACACAGAAAAACTGCAAAATAGCTTTACACTAGCTTACCCTGATGTGATTTTCAAAATGTATGGATACTGGGTGGTAGAACACACATATCTAGGAAAAGTCATGAAAGGAGGGTCCTGAAGTGCAAAGATATAAAAAACGTTTTACTCACAAGGTCAAATGGCCCCACCCATGGCTGTTCTAGTGTTAATCGGACCAAGAAATGTAGATCGTAGAAAGAAAGGAAAGCAGGAAAGTGCCATAGAAAAGGGAGGGAGGGAGGGAGGGAGGGAGGGAGGGAGGGGGGTTATTGAATACTGTGCTATTGTTTGTGGGGACGTCAGAGTACGCATAGTAGTAATCCAGTTGCACAGGCGAGGGAAATATGCCAAGTATTATTGACAGTGGATATAGGATTAACTCTTATTCACTTATTCACTCTCTAATGATCAATAACCTGTATCCCACCTAAACAAACAGGCACAGTCGGTTTACAGTCAAGACCGGTACACCGTACACCTCGACTTCAGAAATAGAGACCGGAGATAGATGGAGACAGGCTCAAGATATAAATCCACCACAAACCCACACCCCCACACCCCCACACACACACACACACACACACACACACACACACACACACACACACACACACACACACACACACACACACACACACACACAAATAGACAGACTGGTTGGCACCCATCATCCACTCTTAGCCGATAAGGCCAGCCTTGACCTCACTGTGTCTGCTGAATAAGAGGTGAAGTGTGGAGGGTTAATTCAACACTCGCAGGATCCCATTTCAGTACGCTGCTATGTCATTCAGTGTATACCCGTTCTGTATAGAGTGCACTCATGCTGTGCAGGCTGCATTCAAGTCCCTTTATATCGTTAAAAGACCCAGTTTTAATAATTAATCTAGTCCATCAGCTTCAAAGGGAGTGATCAATCGACCCAGCACTTTCCTCATCTGAAAGGATGTTAGCATGGATGGATTGGTGTTTCCTTCAGTAATAGTTCACATTTAAGTGCATCTGCTGTATGTACAGTAGGACCGCTTGGATATGTTTATACGTAAGTGTTGAATAAAAAGTCTAAATAGCATTTAGACTTTAAAAAAAAAAAAATCATGTAGGACTCATTTCTCTGCACAGTATGGGGCAAATGGGCAACATTTTCAATCCCTTTAACTGGTCCTGTCTTGATAGAAAACAACACCAATGTATATAGAGATGTACCAGACAGCTGTAGATGAGTGTTTTGGGTGTGACTGGCAGGGCAGGGTGTCGCCTTGGGGACTGTTGCTATGCTGTAAGCTTCGACCCTCCGCCCTGGGGTCACCGCTGCCGTCGTCTATATCCGCCCCCAGATCTACTCTTCACCCCCCCCCCCCCCCCCCCCGTGCACTGTGATGTCGTTAATCTTGCATGTCTCAAGTCCTCTCAACTGTTCTGTATGCCTGCAGGCACCCCCCCCCCTTTCCCTCCAAAACCCAGAGTTGTTACTTTTTCAATGTCTTTGTCTCAGCTAAGGTTTAGTCAGATGGTTATGTGTAGGGCTGCAATGATTTGCCAACGTCATTGATGACTTCTGATTATGTCAATTTGTCGATGTGCATATTTATGATAGACACATATTTACGGCCGAACTCTGACCCAGAGGTCCAAAGGGTGGGATTACTTTAACACTAGAATAGCCGTGCCTTTTTTACCTACTATAAGAGCCGTCTCGATAATAGTTAATAGACTTAAACTGCTATTTACACACATCGACCACTAGTTGACTGTCTTGTAAATTAGCCTGCCTCCTACACAGAAAAACTGCAAAATAGTTTTATAATAGCTTATCCTGATGTGATTTTGAAAATGTAAGGATACTGGGTGGTAGAATGCATATATCTAGGAAAGGTCATGAAAGGAGGGTCCTGAAATTTGATCGAGTGCAAAGATATAACATTTATTTTACTCACAGGGTCACTCGCAATGGATTCGTTGAGTAATCCCCACCGCTACCTAGTTAACTATAACAATACTTTACATTGTTAGCAGGCTCACAAAACAGTTGTCGTGTGTTAGTTGACTAGCGATGTGTCATTGATTTTCAACAATGCGGAACGTTGTCGAACGAAAAGTCAGAACATTAAATCGGATGCCGACATGCGGACCAAAACACTAGAACGTGTCACACCCATGATATGGTGCTTTGTTCACTGTGCAAAGCTTTAATAACAGCAGCATTTCTCTGACACGTTGAAAGGGCTGTATTGGATGACAGTATAATATATATTATTAAGCATATTATGCCTGCGTGACTAGCCGCTTTATCCCCCCCAAGGATTTCTGCAATCTAGCTTCTTATCTGTGCTTCTATGTTTCAATGTGTGTGTGTTTGTCTGTCTGTGTGTGCGTGTGTGTGTGTGTGTGTTTGTCTGTGTGTGTGTGTGTGTGTGTGTCTGTGTGTGTGTGTGTTTGTCTGTGTGTGTGTGTGTGTTTGTCTGTGTGTGTGTGTCTGTGTGTCTGTGTGTGTGTGTGTGTCTGTGTGTCTGTGTGTCTGTGTGTCTGTGTGTCTGTGTGTCTGTGTGTCTGTGTGTCTGTGTGTCTGTGTGTCTGTGTGTCCGTGTGTCCGTGTGTCCGTGTGTCTGTGCGTGTGCGTGTGCGTGCGTGTGTACGTGCGTGCGTCTGTGTGTATGTGTTAGTATTGATTGTGTGCATGATTCAGCCTTAGGGCTTCTCCCCATCTATGTGTTACTGTAACTTTCTCCAAGGTGAAAGGCGCAACGAATGCCTTTGGTTCGACAATCCCTCATCCTAACCCAGGGCCGTGGGTGTGCAGACTGAAAAGCTGAGGTAGAGTAGGAGGTAGAGAGTAGGAGGAGAGGACGGGGAGTCTAGTCCTGGAAACCCCAGGAGTCCTCACACACACACGACTCTTTGTAGAAGCGCAACACCTGAGGTGGTCTTTACAGATCGGAGAACGGGATGCTTTCTCACAATTCCATTTGGCTGGCCTGAATCCCAAGGTCCATTGAAGAGCATGGCTAGGCTCCTTGGTTAGGGATAAGTCAAAAAAGGCTCCAATGTCGATTGTAAATAGCAGACTTGCTCTGACATGACCAAGAGGGATTTATAGTGGAACCCTTCTCAAGGCAATGACCTAATGACAAGGCTCCATTTTGCTCGAACGAACCATGGCTAAATGTGACACGTTCTAGTCTTTTGGTCGTCATGATGTCGGCAACCAATCCAAATGTTCAGACTTTTCTTTTGGAATCCGTAACTACGTTTCAACATTGTTGAGAATCACAACACAAACTCGCTAGTCAAGGCAAAATACTGCAACGCAATGGATTCGGTGAGTAATCCCCACTGCTACCTAGTTAACTATAACACTACTTTTCATTGTTAGCAGGCTCACAAAACAAGCTGTGTTAATTGACTAGCGATGTGTCATTGATTCTCAACAACGCGGAAATGTATTCCCATTTTTCGAAAGAAAAGTCAGATCATTACATGAGATCCCGATATGAGGACCAAAGCATTAGAACGTGTCACAAATAGGAAAAAGAAAGAGAAACTGATACTGTTGGTACAATAACCCTGTACCTGTGTAGACGTTGTGGAAAAATCGTCACGCGTGGTTCGTCGTCATCCTATATCCTCTTAAGCGACCAATCAGAAACCTGAGAACACTTAAACCACAACCGCAAATAGACCGCTTCATGAACATCCACTGACCCTGTCAGTTTACCTATCATGTCGGCCCCTAATTGTGACGCGCGGTGGTCTCTGTGACCGCTGCGGTTGTCCCTTTCCCTTTAAAGAGCGACCATCGATCTGCATCGAGACGCTGCCACCTCTTTTTAGCGCGACTGTCATCAAGTGAGCCATTGTGAGTCAGCTGTCCTACAGGTGTCATTGGGTCCCATTACTGGAGATAGGGCTGATTTGCTAGGCAAGACGCCTCATTTCATTAGAGCCCATGGAGCCATTGGATTCTCGTTTCGAAAGGCCTCCCCCTATTTCAATAGCCCCTAAACCAACTGGTCTCAAAACCCTCGGAGTCTCTGAGTAGTGTAGAGTAGCGGAACAAGAAAATCAATGGATTTTTCAATGCGAGTGTGCCTGTCTACAGTAGTGAGTGAAAGGGGGATTGCGGTGTTTGACTTCAACGACTCTGTGTGCCGGGAGTGTAGATCTAGCCTGGGGTCTGTAATTCTTTGCCTTGAGCTAATGACATGCAGGGGGGGATTTTGCTGCGTTTCAGGGGATTTGTCTCGATTGCATAACTCAGGAGTGTGTAATACACTGGGCTTTAGACACCCTTGACCCTCTTTCTTGTTAAAAGCCTGGGCTGGAAATGACCTAGCAGCTTAATCCGCTACTGTATACACCATGGACTATGCAGCAGTATTTATGCACCGATTAACCATACGGAAATGCAGATGTGCACACACACACATGCACGCATACACACACGCATGCACGCACGCACGCACGCACGCACACATGCACGCACACACATACACACAGACCCACACACACACACACACACACACACACAAACAGACACACATACACACACATGCACACACACACAGACACGCACGCACGCACACATGCACGCACTTCCTCTCTAATCTGCTCAATCCAGGGCTGATGACTGTAATACAGGATTGAAGGCCGTTTTCTCCCAGTCTATCCTCTACGTGATCTGCCTCTCAATGAAGATGCTTTGGCTCCAGTAAACGGGCTGATTCAGACGGGGCCAGACGGATGGCCGTGATCTCACTGCTGGGCTTTACAATTCTTTCGCATTTCTTTTCTTCCATGTTTAATAAAACATACTTGTTGGTAAATATATTAACTTGGTGATCTGACAGCGTGGTCCTCAATCTATTAATTAGTCAAGTCAAGTCAAGTCATCTTTATTTATAGAGCACATTTTAAACAACTTGCGCCGACCAAAGTGCTGTACATGGAGTAAAATCACAATAAAGGCAATAAAATCACAATATATACAATCACAATAACGTAAGCATCAAGACATCCATAGAAAGTACACAAAGAACAACAAATCAAAAGCCACATGGAAACACTGAAGAATATAAGCACAGATTTAAAGGAGTCGTTGGAAAGGGCCGATCTGATTGAAAAGGGGATGCTATTCCACAGGCTAGGGGCTGCAACAGAAAAAGTATGGTCACCCCTGAGCTTGAGTCTTGATTTGGGGACAGCCAGGAGTCCTAAACTAGATGACCTGAGACACCTGGAGGTAGAATAAGGGGTTAAGAGGTCTGTCATGTAAGAGGGGGCAATATGGCAATAAGAATTGGGGTAATATGGTCTCTCTTCCGGGTACCTGTCAGGAGCCCGGGTACGGTGTTCTGGAAGGCGTGGATGACCTTCTCAAGGTCTTTGAAGATAGATAGATAGATATATCTTTATTTATGTGTCACTCCTCACCAAACAGGTATGGTATAAAGAACAGCAACAAAAGGTGCATTAAAAAGTTGAGGACCACTCACATGGAGTTGTGAGACACAATACAATTCATAGCAATACAAATTAAAAACGTACATTCAAGTACTATTACACTTGCTGTAGGGCTTGATTTTTGCAATTGTCCGTAGCTGAAAGAAACTGGCTTTCACTACTGTATTAATCTGCTTGTTAAATTTAAAGGCGGGGTCGAATGTCACACCAAGGTTTTTGTCATGGGGTTTGACAAGAGGGGCCAGATTGCCACGGCTGTTGGTGATCAGATTGGTGGAGTCGTGGGAGCCGAATAGGACCACTTCAGACTTGCTTTCGTTCAGCTGTAAGAAGTTTTGGGCTATCCAACACTTGATGTCCTCAAGGCAGTCCATGAGACTGTTAAGGTTGCAGGGGTCATTTTGTTTCGGGGGGAGATAAAGCTGTGTGTCGTAATCATTTGAATGAAATGTGGCTTCTGGTTTGGAGGTTTGAAGTTGAATTCCCTCCACTCTATGTTACACTGTGCCTCCACCGAACATTTACCAGGCAACTAGCCCCCATGTTAGACCCCCCCCCCTAGTCAGTGTGGTGTCTGTGGCCCTTAGAGTCCCCACATAACCTTCTCCGGGTCATTGAACCGCCCCTCCCCTCCCCTCCCTGGCTGCCTCTGGCTCTGTTGCAGTTTTAACGTGTTTGCGTACGTATCTGTTGACACAACTCTTATCCAGGGCCACATCCACATTCCCTATTACAGCGGAGCTCCCACTATTTACACCTGCGGGCTCAGCAGACTTCCACACGCAATTAAAAGCTGTTTACAAGCACTCATCTGTAACTCATCCTCCCATCACCACATCTCACCTCGTCCTCATCCTCTTCTCTATACACTCTGACGGGAAGGTTCCTCAGAGACATGACAAGTCCCCTGACCCCCCCCCCCCCCCCCCCTACCTAAAGGTCATAGAGATGTGTTTCAGAGGTTCGTTGTTTTGGACTACCATTTTGAGAGTTGATCTGCAGATATATAGCGATATAGACTATATCTCAGCATATCAATATTAAACTGTATAGAGTGTTGATATTAGTAGGATACATAATCAAAAATTAAATAAAACGGCCGTTGGACCCTGGTCCTAGCATAGATTTGGTTTTCTTACGATGACTGATGGATAGTTGATTCACTTACTTTAGATAAATGTACTTGTCGTAAGTTGCTTAATCCCGTCATCTGCTAAATGTCTCAAATGTGAATGTAAAAAAAATTATATAATAATAATAATAATAATAATAATAATTAAAAGCTAAATGTGTAATACACTTTGTGTAAGTATTCGCCATCTCTGTGAATGTAGTGGTGATTTTAAATCGACATCGACTCTAATAGAAGTGTTCAGAGCGCTGCTTTCGAGGTGTTTTGACGAGTTCTGTTCTAGCCAGACTATGTACTTCATGATGGTGAGCCTTGGCTGGCCGACTCTAACCCCCAGTCAGGGGTGCACATAACTGGTGCGCCAGTGCGCATGCGTCGCCAAAATGCATGTTGCGCGGAGGATCAGCGGCATGAACGCGCTCTTGCGCACCAACAGCTGGAAGCGCTGGGAGAGGAATTGACTTCCTCAAAACTCCTACTGCTAACTGCTGACTGCCCGTTAATACCAATACCATATCCTTTCATGACCACAATGTACCCACCGACGACGACCACGGCGACTCCCCTCACGAAAACATTCGGAAAGTATCGTAACTTGTACTTTCATTCCGCGTATCGCGCATCGCATGGTTATCACGCCGACACGTGAAAATTCAGTCCCGAACGACTCGTCGCTAAAAGGAAAAACAACACCAAGGCACTTCACGTTTCTTTTCTCTGAAGCTTTCAAACGTTCAGACGTTTGTTTTACAGCTTCATTATCGCACCTCGACCCCTGACCCAGGGAATATGGTTGGGAATTATATTAGAAGGAAAAAAAAAAGACTTTGTGCAACAATCAAAATAATGAGCTATTTAAAGTGATAGCCTACAACATCCTCTACCATGGTTGAAATTGAGGACAGTATTAACAACAGTCAAGAGAGCAGTGATGATGATGATTAAGCTTGTAGCATAAGTAAATGCTTAGGTTGTAACTTTTTGTTGAAAGTTGATTTCAGTGTTTACAGAACAGAGCAGTGCTTAAGGAGATATCAGTTGATTTCATTGTATTTAAAGAACAGACATTCAGTTAGTGCTTAAAGAGATGTCAGTTGATTTCATTGTGTTTAAAGGAGTCTGACAGACTTTCATGCTTAAAGAGCAGTCATTTGATTTTTCATTTGTTTCTTTTGTTTTGCACACAATCATTTGTTTGTTCATCTTATTTTTGAATAAATGTCGTTTTGCTAATATAAGTTATCCATGTATCCCTTTTTTATCCATCCTGTGGGACGGGTCGTGACTCGTGAGCTCGGGGAGCACCAAGCAGCATCCCTAGGTGCTCCTCTGAGCACTGGCCCCAAAAAGTTATGTGCACCCCTGCCCCCAGTACCCTCACATGCTGCTGTGTGGGTGTGTGTGAGCTGTAGAGGTCACTGCGTCTGAGAACGACCAGCCTAAACCTCCATGTCACCCCGCCCCCGCCCCCCCCAGTGTATGGGGTCCCACTGCGGCTTCCTTTCCCCTCCCCTCCCCTTCTCTCCCTCCTTTCCTCCCCCTCCCTCTACCCTCCTGCTTTGCTTGTTACTCTCCTCTCATTCCCTCTCCTTTCTTCTCTCTTTTCTGTCCCGTCGCTCTCTCCCTCCTCTCTTTTGTCATTTCTCTCCTCAACCCTCTTGCTTTGGTCCGCTTTCTTTCCTCTTCGCTTTTTCTTCCCGTTTACCCTGCCTCTCTCTCTCTCTCTCCCCACTCTCTCCCCACTCTCTCTCTCCCCACTCTCTCTCTCTCTCTCTCCCCAGTCTCTCTCTCTCTCTCTCCCCAGTCTCTCTCTCTCTCTCTCCCCAGTCTCTCTCTCTCTCTCTCCCCCCAGTCTCTCTCTCTCTCCCTCTCTCTCCTCTCTTCTCCTCCCTCTGCTGGAGGGCTGTGATTTGCAGCACACTCCTCCTCCTCCTCCTTCCCCAGCCCCCCCCCCCCCCCCCACGGTCCCCGTGGGTGACAGGTAACGAATGAGGACACTCATTGTTACACCAGCCAGAGCAGAGCCATACATTTTTTATCTGCCCTGACACCATGCTGGCTCCGGCCTAGCCGCCGCAACCTTAGTCCCCTTTACCTCCCCTCAGCCTCCGGGCCCTCCAGGCCCTCCCCCAGACCCCCCAGCCTCAGCCCAATTCAGATCCAGCAGAGAGGCACTTTTACCTGGAACCGCTGCCCTCTGTGTCCTGCCTGCTCCTGCAATACGGAGCCTGAGTCTGTCTGTGTGGCGGTGGGAGACTGGCAGACGGATTGCAGTGTGCGGACTGTATTGCCTGAAGGCTTCACAGCCTGGGTGGGACACGGCAGCTCATGACCTTCAGCGAGGCACCACACCCGCAGCCACACCGACAGAGAGAGGTATTAACACACGTGGGTGTTAAAATGTGCTACTAGTTATATCAGGGGAGTCACTGAAGGAGTATATGCCTGAGTTGGACCACCCCTAGCAGCTGTGGATACGGGACAGGCTTACTGCCACCACAGTCACCCTGTGGGGAGCAGACAAGAGTGTTGAATCAATGAGACACTTTTGGTGAATATTTATTTGTGTGGATTGTGGAAGTCAATATGCAGTGTGAGGGTAATGGAATCCACTTGCTGTGCTGGCTACTGTTTCTCCTTTGGGAAGTCATGCAGCCTCTCACTCATTAACACACACACATGCACACGCACATGCACACGCATGCACACGCATGCACATGCACACATGCACACAAACGTGCTGGGGGAGACAGAACACATATGTGACACGTTCTCGTCTTTTGGTCCGCATATCGGACCAAAAGACGAGACTTTTCTTTTGAAACACAGAACGACGTTTCAACGTTGTTGAGAATCACAACACAAACTCGCTAGTCAAGCAAGTCAAGCAACAACGCAGAAGTGTATTCACATTTTTCGAAAGAAAGTATAGGGGGGGAGTGGGGGGGGGGGTTGGGGGGCAAGGCTACCGCCAGGATATTGAGTTCAGCAGCCTGACAACAGAAGAGGCTGTTTGTGAGCCTGCTGGTGCGGGAGCCTAGACTCCTGTACAGCCTCCTGTGTGGGAGGAGGGCAAACAGTCTGTGACTGGGGTGAGAGGTGTCCTCAATGATGCCTCACGCCCTCTGCAAACACCGCTTTTCCTGGAGGCGTTCGATGGCAGGGAGTTAGGCACCGGTGATGTACAGTGTGTTGCAGGGCCTTCTGGTCAGAGACAGAGCAGCTGCCATACCACACCGTTATGCAGTTAGTCAGGATGCTCTCGATGATGCACCGGTAGAAATTGACCAGAATCTTGGGAGACAGCTGGGCTTCTCCTCAGGAAGTATGGACGCCGTTGCGCCTTTTTGGGAAGTTGAGGGACCAAGAGAGGTCCTCGGAGATGTGGACACCCAGGAAGTTCGAACACGCTCCACCTCCATCCCGTTGATATAGATGGGGGTGTGTTCGTAGGGTCTGGTTTTCCTGTAATCCACAATGAGTTCCTTGGTCTTCTTGGTGTTGAGGGTGAGGTTATACTTCATGAATCTCACTTTGCCGGTAACTTCACCCTTCGCTTTGGCGTCTCGACACTCAACGCCCGCTGTCTGTCTGCTTGCCAGCTCCTTTTCCGTGCCCTCTCCTCAAGGCACACATTGCAAAAAGTAAATCTAAGTAAGATGAAATATCTTAAATCAAGGCAATATAGCAATTTTTTTGTCTGACTGCACTAGTTTTAAGATATCTTTTACTTGTTTTAAAAGATCTTAGTAAGTGACATTTTCCTGTTCTGTTGGCAGATCATTTTGCTTATTTTAAGTAATATGTGACACGTTCGATAGTCAAGTAATCAATGACACATCGCTTGTCAACTAACACAGCCTGTTTTGTGAGCCTGCTAACAGTGTAAAGTACTGTTATAGTTAACTGGGTAGCAGTGGGGATTACTTACCCAATCCATTGCATTGCAGTATTTTGGCTTGACTAGCGAGTAACGTGAAACGTAAGTGACTAACGTTGAAACGTAAGTGACTAACGTTGAAATGTAAGTGACTAACGTTGAAACGTAGTTCCGAACATTTTGATTGGTTGCCGACATGCGGACCAAAAGACTAGAACGTGTCACATATTTCACTCAATAATTTTTTCTTGCTTTTGAGAGCTGCCTGTGCAGGTGCTGTGCAGTGCAGGTGCGCCTGCTTGAGTTGATCGGCCTGCGGCGAGCTCCCCGTGGCCGCCCGCCCGATTGGCTGATGCCGGGCAGCTGTGCGCCTGGTTGGTTACCTCCTTCCTATGATGCTGCCAGGGCGGGGGGTGCCACAAGACATTCACACACACACACACACACACACACCTATACACACACGCATACGCACACACACATGCACACGCACACGCACACGCACACACACACACACACACACACACACACACACACACACACACAGAGACATCCTGCCAGACACACACAGTTGATGCACACAAACACAGAGCGCTACGCTAATATTTACACCGCAAGACTGATGAAACTATTAGACAGAAATGCAAAGCCGTCGTCATGCCATACCATCTCATTTACTGTTCCTATACGGCAGTGTGCATAGATAGCCCTATTTTTAGATTCATCCGACATTGCTTACCGAGGAAGCGGGGCCGGTGATCATTTATTCATAACATTAAGTAGCTTGTGCATAAATAAACGTATAGCCTCTAACATGGATCCATTTACGGAGCGTTTACGTGACGCGTTCCGCTCACTCACGGTAGCAGCTGGCCGCCATCACGGCAGCCATTACTCCTGCCTGGTGTGATGTCCTAACGGGGGGCATTAGTATGCATGTGGAGCTGCTTGTCCCTATTGAATTCAGTTGGCTTTTCAGACCCCCCCCCCTTCTAGAAGATGCTGAATTAGCCCAGCTTTCAACACGGATCTGCCTGTAATGAAGCCTTTGTGTTTGTACTCCGGGCTGGGGCCGCTTTAAATTGAATTGGATGTTTCTTTTCGCTCTGTTCCATTTCCCCTGCAACAGAGGATTTCTCCATTATCTCCTGTCTCTCTCGGTGCGTCCGATACGCACACACACACACACACACACACACACACACTCTCACACGCTTTTCCTACTCCCCTCCTCCCTGTTCCGTGCACACACACTCGCCCTCCAACCCCCCCAACATTGGCCCAGTTTGGTATAATGCAGTATTCTGGCGCCATGTTTCCCCAAAGCGCTTGTACTTGTAGCCTCTCCAGTGTGTGTGGAGAGAAACTGGTGTTGAAGATGCTGTTTGATCTGGACACTGCATGGGGGGGTGGGGGTGGGGGTGGGGGGTGTTGCTGTGTTGGTGGGGTTGTCTGGATCGAGGGCAGAGCTGCTGTCTTTCTGAGCCTCTGGTACTCAGTGTTGTGATCTCCCTCAGTCTCTCCACTGCCTCTCCAACCTCTTTATCCTGGTTGTTGTTGTTGTTGAATGAATGAATGAATGAATCGTTTAATGACCACACGACCTAGGTCGGTGGAATTTGTTTTCGGTACAGGTGGAAAAGCTCAATACAGCAGTGTCAAAAACATACCCACATTGCACATAACTAGCCTATCACATGGACATGTGACACACATAAACCACAAGACAAGAACATAGTCAATATTTACAATTTATAAAGTGCAGTACGTCTGGCAGGGTTAGCGCAGTGAGCCTTATAGGTGTTGAGAGTCCTTATAGCAGAGGGGAAAAAACTGTTGTTGTTGTTGTTGTTGTCGTTGGTCTGGTGAGGGGAGGTGTCTACACAGCTGTACTGTACACTGAACATATGTGCCAATTCCTCCTGGATCGCCGTTCTCTATCAGTCTGGGCCCTGAATCTTACAAGGAGCTTTTGTCTCATCTTTCCCCCCCTCCTCTCTCTCTCTCTCTCTCTCTCTCCCTCCCTCTCTCCTGGTAATGGCTGTGCATGAAAGAGAATGCCTGTTTCTGCACAGCCAAGCCCTGATCGGTCTCCTCTTTCTTCTCGTATTGTGCAGGGGGCTTAGAGGCGGTTAGCACACGCTTAAGAAGACAAATGCAGCAGGATGCCAAAGAAAGAGAGAGAGAGAGAGAGAGAGAGAGAGAGAGAGAGAGAGAGAGAGAGAGAGAGAGAGAGAGAGAGAGAGAGAGTGTGTGAGGGAACTAGAGAGAAGAGAAAAGAAAGAGAGAGAAGAGAAAATGACAAAATAAAGGAGCAGGGGAGCAATGAATGATATACAGTGTGATGGGCCTCTTTCATATGAAAGCAGTGGAGTGAAATTGGAGCTTAGATGAGGGCAGTAGCCATTAGGAAGAGGATGAGCTCTGGCGGAATGGCCCCTTTTGATACGTTGCCATCAACGCAACCCCACATGCTGAGGGCTGTCTGCGTCATAAACGGAGGGAGAGTAAAGTTGCGAGCGCACATGATACTCCACACGTAAGCGTACCCCTTATAGGCCTGAGGAGTGCAGTACAGAGACCTCCTAAGTGTACAGTTACCTAGTACAGACATTAAAAAGGAGCACTGCTAAAACGAAGCCAGTTTTGAATCTTTTTTCGCAATCTTAACAAAAAAACAATGACAGAACTACAGGAGTGTGCCCTCTGCCAAATGTCACGGATCTCCGTAAACTCAGTTTGACAACGAGGATTTATGTAACAATTACAGAAAGCTGCAAACGTGACATTTTGGTCCTTGATTGAGTAAGCAAAAAAGACTGTGAAACATGAAAGCTTGGTTTGAAGAATTGCATGCACAGCATTGGAGGGTGAAAGAGAGAGAGAGAGAGAGAGAGAGAGAGAGAGAGAGGGCGGATGGGGGAGGGGGGTGGTCATGATAATACAATGTTTTACAATGTTCTTTGTGAGGGAAACAGGTTAAACTGATGATTAAGAAGTCTGCTGGGTTATTACTGTACAGTATATATTACATTGCATTGTAGGTAGTTTCCTGGTACTCCATTGGCACCATGCTTGCATGCAGTGCATTGGCTTTAGAATGGAGTAACATGTGGTGGAGGTGATTGACATGCTGTACCATATCAAAAGGGATTAGTTCGTAAAAAAAAAAAGTGAAACATTGTATTTACTCAAACATATTTCCCTTTAGTACAGTATGAGGCACTTTGCTAAAATTTTTACAGTAATATCGTACATTTTTTACGGTAATAAAACACTACTCCCTCCACAGACTATGCTTCAAGGTTTTGAATTAAATTGAGGCAGTTGCCTACCAAACAAGAGATAGGGTTTCCCTACTAACCCAGATGGATTTGAATGAGCATGCAGGTTAAGTACCTTGCTGAAGGGTAAAGACTTGTCCGAAGGTAGTAGGCCTATCCTCTCCTACAGAACACCTGTTACTTAGTAAACTGATCTATTTCTTTCCATGCCCCAGTTCCATCAAACATGCACAAACACTAATAATACACTATACGCACGGACACATGCACACACACAGCAACTTACAGAATTACCATTATGTGCTGTAAATACATAGAGTATGTCACTTTTCATTGTCACTAATTACAATAATTATTGTTATTCCACAGAGACCATCCAACCATTAGGGTTGGGTGGTTTTACGGTTAAACCACGTTTTTCAAAAACAGTAATTTTTTTGTCAATACCATCATAAAACCATCATAAATTGCTATAGATAAAAAACGCCTTAAGAGTGTTTGTCCAGCACCACTGTCTGTGTGGTTGAAGATGCTATGAAAGTGATGACAGCACTGTTTGTAAATTTGTCAAATAAATAACCGGATCAATAGAAAATCAATTGATCTGCTGCACAATGTGCAGATATATACAGTGGGGGAAATAAGTATTTCACCCCCTGCTGATTTTGTGAGTTTACCCCCTTACAAAGAAATGAACAGTCTATAATTGTAATGGTAGGTTCATTTTAACAGCGAGAGACAGAATATTAAAACAATCCCAGAAAACCCATTATATGAATAAAACATTTTTTCAATAAAAACATTTATTGAAAGTGATGACAGACAAATTTAATTTGTCAAATAAATAACCTGTCAAAAAATACTACTAGAAGTACTAGAATACTACTAAAATACTACTTAGAAGCAATCATTAACACGTGTCACGTGACCGCTTCTCCTCAGAAGGACACACGATCACAGCACTCTTCTGCTGTAACACGCTCTGTACTTTCTACTCGGGTGCAGTGTTTACCGTACGAATTTGTCCCAACATAGTCTCATTAAGAACCAAAAGTATTTTTAGAGCTGTTTTTATTTATTTACTTTAAGAGCATTTTCAGCACTGCTCGTGGAAAATATTCGATGATTACATTTACATTTACATTTTTGGCATTTAGCAGACGCCTTATTCCAAAGCGACTTACAATCAATACATTTGAATACTAAGCAAGTGAATCATCAATCCACCAGTCCTAGCAGGAAGAGTACTCCAGCTCAGGCCCGGGGCCATTGATAGAAGGAAAAAGCGGGTGTCTTCAGGAGACGCAGTGCTGGGGGGCAGTAGATGTCTCAGGAGGAGTAACTGATTCATTTATTGGTAACCTTATGCTTTGCCTTTACGTGGGGCTTTACATGGGGCGGCGGTAGCCTAGAGGTTAGAGAGGCAATCGGAAGGTTGCTGGTTCCATCCCTGCCTCAGGAGGGAGCAGCATGTGCCCTTGAGCAAGGCATTTAACCCATAATTGACCCAGGGGCGCTGACTATGGCTGACCCCGTGCAGAGAGCAAAAAAAGACCACATTGATTGGCATAATAAAAAATATTACAACATTATACTTTCGGTATACACACTATGGGCACTGTGAAAGGCAGATTAAGCCTTTGCTTGAGGGCATTTTTATGTATTTGGAAGATAGAACTTCACATTTTTAATTTAGTAGATGAATCACGTAAGCTCCCTGAATAGTCATGGTGGGAGAGCTAACGGTAAAGAGTATGGGCCAACACTACTAAACGGGGGATGAATACCAGTGAAGAGATGATTGTCACTGTCGTTAACTGATTGTAAATTGCCATTGCACTGTAGCAGGAGAGTGCTGACTATAAGATCGTATTCAATACATACTATAGTCAACGGCTAAAGAAAGAGGAACCGAGGAAAATGGAAGGCAGCAGTATGGAGTCAAGCGTACCAACACGTACAGCCTCTCTCTATCTCATTCTCAACACAATACAGATCTGGATGAAGCAGAGTGAACATGGAGGGAGAGGCTGATGTGTTTGTGTAATGTGTTTGTTAGTGTGTTTGTGATCAGGGTGTGTAGTCAATGTCAGGGCGAAGTATGGTGACAGGCGTTGCATCAGTGGATGTTCACGCACGTACGCACGCACGCACACATGCACACATGCACACACGCACAGATTATCTTATGAATACAGATCAACAAGCATACTTTAGCTATCTCTTACTGATCTTCTGTTCAATAGCTTTTTATCGTTTTCTGTAAATGTAGCCGAGATACTTGAGACGTTTCTTTTTTCGGCCTTAAATGTTCTTATTCAAGGACTCGCCATTTATCCTGTCCAAAATATCCCCATTGAAGCTCTTGGAAAAGGCAGCTCAGCCATTCTAGTCAGGCCTTGAAGCTCTCCTCTGCTTTCCCCAGCTTTATTTAGAAAGAAGGAAAAAATTAGTGACGGTTATGTAATCTAATCATATATTCCAAACTGCAGTCCCCCCATCCAGGAAAATCTCTCTGCTGCTAACCCTACATCCGTTCAGACCATGAAAATACATTCTGTCCCTTTGTATACTTCAGTCTATTCTCTCCATGTCTGTGTGGGTCCTTTTGTCGTCAGTCTGCGTGTGGCACGCTGAGTGCCTCCGTGAATAGGTACTCAAGCTGATTCTAGCTCCTTTTCTTTGTTGCTGACAACAAAACCAGCAAGGTTGCCAAATACAACACAGTAGGCCCTCCGCCACACGTTCCGTCGGACGCTGGTTGGAAATGAAAGGGAATGCAGAACAGTGAACAATTACATTTTTTGTAATTGAGGTGTCAGTTCTATTTCCTGTCCGTTATCTTCGGTACTTCCTCTCTCTCTCTTCGACAGTGGAGGGGAAACGTGACACCTGGGTGTGGAGTAGAGCGGGGGTGGGGGGCCGAGGGAGGTGGGATGTCTTTTGTAAGACAGTGCTCGCAACCGTATTGTCTAGAATCAATAGTCCGCCATAGGAAGTGCGCTAGGTGAAACGAGAGGCCGATAATGAGGCTTGAGAGTGTACACGGTCTGGAAAATTAAACACATTGCTCACCTTCGTGATATCTTTCTGCCCTGCCTTTTGCTAGTAATCATATTCGCTTTCCGAATGTCGATGGAAATTGCAAACCCGTAATGGCTGAAGCAATATCCTGGCGTCTTTATTGCTTCTGTGCTCTCGTGGGCTCCTATTTGCTTGTGTTCATATCAATAATTGTCCTGATGTGCTCGGCACCTCGGGATATACCTCCCTCACAAACTGAAGCACAAAGACCGAAATGCCGATTTGTTTCATAAACGTGCAGTTGCGATAATGTAGGCGGGCTTGAAGAGTTGGCATAAATAACGCCCTCTTTGTCTCAGGTTATGAGGTCTAAAAGTCAATAAAAGAGAAAACTGGTTATATTTTGGATATCACAGGAAGGGGATTTGTTGCTAATAGCCTAGCTGAAACTAGACCACTGTGCCACAGCGAGCCTGACACACAATAGTCTTGGAACCCACCTTTCCCCACTGTCATTGGCTCCAATATTAGCTGTCCTTATTCAAGCCAGCTTTCCGAGCGAGCGCAGTGATCTCGTATACTTTGTATTTGGGGTGACGCATCTCGTTCTTTGCTCCTTTCGTTGGAGCTAAAGGTGATGGGGTGGTTCTTAAAACAAACTACATCATGGTTCGTTCAATTCAAGAAGATACACGATAAATGATTCACCCCCTTCTTTATCGTCTCAAAAAATCCTTCACTTTCCATTTCCATCTCGATCCCAGCAAACACTCTGAGGTAAAATGGCCAATGTTAAATAGGGGCACAAGGCCCCTGTCTGAAGGTTCATACTGCTACTATTGAAATTGCGAAATGTACCAAAATTGAGTAAAATGCCAGGATCTCAGTGTACTATGAATTCACCTGATTCAAAGGACTCTAAATCCTTTCCAACTTCAGTTCCACAATTCAACGGAGCAGGTAAGGGATTCCGAGCAGTGGCAAAATTAAGCCAATTACCATGAACAACATGGTTGAGCTTTTTCTCCGCGTTTTCTCAGTATAAATGAGGTATCAAATGAAACAGTAGGCTCTAAACAGCATGTAGTATGGTTTTAGTAAACAGTGGACAGTATAAGCTTTCAGACCTGGCGACAATTAGAGTTAGAGAGGCGGTTTGTGGGTAAAAAGGAGGTAAGGAAACGAGATCCTAATGATAGCCCGGGCCTCTTAATAAGGTGCAAATTTCAGGCCTTTGGCAAGTGAGACGCAAATTGCTTTCTGACAGTATATCTAAGATTGTAATCGAGTGTCATTTACGGCAGCCAATTTCCTCTGAATTGCTTTGCACTCTCTCTCTCTTTCTCTCTCTATCTTTCCGTCTTTCTCTCCCTCTCTTTCTTTCTTTCTTTCTTTCTTTCTCTCCCCTTCTACGTCTCCTTGCTTGGCCATGGTGGTGTGTGGGCTTTATGGACATTTCAAATCTCAAATGCGGGTAATGGTACTAGAAAAGCATTGTTTGTTAAAAAAAATGACTACTATTCTAAATTAGCATTTTATTATCATTTACCTTAATGAAATGTGGGTTTCTAGACAATAACACAACAAATACCACACACACACACAAACACACACACACACACGCACGCACACGCGCACACACACACACACTCAGACACACACACGCACACACACACACACACACACACACACACACACACACACACACACACACTCAGACACACACACACACACACACACACACACACACACACCATCCCTCCATTCTAATTGCTGCGCGCCTCATGAAAACGTAATGGCGGTGCTTGTTGTGTTCCTCTGAGAAGCAGCAGTACACTCTGATCTCCCCCAGCCTGGCCGGGAGCTGCTGAAAGGCCACTTGTCACTGAGCAGTCTGAGGAGAGAGATGCTGTCTAATTGCACCCGCCATCACCGCAATTACCGTCCAGGGGACATGGAATTGATGCCCTCATATTTTG
>NC_137683.1:16502387-16544887 GCF_963989245.1 Nansenia antarctica
CCATGAAGAGACCTGGACGCGTGTAGGTTCTGTGGACCGGAGTCTTCAGGAGTGGACGGGGTTAACGCCGGAGCCATGAACTCACTCTACTGTCTACGCGGTACCAGACAGCTCTGACCCACTCCCCCCTCAGTTCTCTCTCTCTTCCCTCCCCCCTTCCCCCCTTTCCCAGAAAGCACACTGTAAAACAAACAGATTTCCTCCGAACGGACACTGGCTCTTAGATTAGGGAATAGGGATTTTTGTGGGTTCTAGGATTGAAGCGGGAACAAAGGCTGTGATAAAACTCCCTTCGCGTTCCCTGTCCCCCCCCCCCATCCTCATTTCCCCCTCTGAGGCTCCAGAGGCACCGACCAATGGGGAGACAGAGAAAACAGTGAAGATAAAGTAGAGAAATAGAGCACATCCAGAGAAAACTGTAAAACGCTGATTCTGCAGCATTTGGAATTGGCTCCTACGAGGTTTGTTTCCTCCACCCAATCCATGCCCACGAAGACTCGTCTCCGAGAGCAGACAGACATAAATAATTACTATTTACACTTGGAAAACAACAACAACAGTGACTAAGGCTACAGTAGGCCAAGCTTCATCCTTGTGGCGGTGGATTGAAAACCAAACAGAGCCCTTAATCGAGAAAGTCTTAGGACTGGGATTGTAAGACCATGAGGAGAGGTTTAAGGTATCCCTGCTGGCCCCTGTGGCCCGTGGCCTTCCTCAGCCTGCTCTCCACCGTAAGAATGCTCGAGTTCGGCGGAGCGCCCGGCCAGTGGGCGCGGTACGGCCGCTGGGAGGCCGGCTCCGTGGGCGAGCTCAGCTTCAGTCTGAAGACCAACATCAGCAAGGCCTTGGTGCTCTACCTGGACGACGGCGGCAACTGCGACTTCATGGAGCTGCTGATCTCCGACGGGCGCCTCCAGCTGCGCTTCGCCATCCACTGCGCCGAGCCCGCCGCCCTGCACATGGAGACGCGGGTCAACGACGACCGCTGGCACATGGTGCTGCTCACCCGCAACTTCCGCGAGACGCTGCTGATGGTGGACGGCGAGACCAAAGTGGCGGAGGTCAAGTCCAAACGGAAGGAGATGGCGGTGGTCAGCGACCTGTTCGTGGGCGGCATCCCGCCGGACGTGCGCCTCTCGGCCCTCACCTCCAGCACCGTCAAGTACGAGCCCCCGTTCCTCGGTCTGATCTCGAACCTGAAGGTGGGCGAGACGCCCCCGACACTGCTCAACAGCCAGGGCATCCAGAGCGACCTGGAGTACCTGTGCACCAAGCAGAACCCCTGCCTCAACGGAGGCTTCTGCTCCATCCAGTACGGAGAGGTGCACTGTGACTGCACACACACCCGCTACAAGGGGAAGTACTGCAAGGAAGGTAAGATGTCTAATGATACTGTCAAGGCAAAGTGAAGCAAGCCCTAACGCTAATATAGACTTTTGTATGTATTATTCTAATGTAGTCCTTGTCTTAACCCGTGAAGGATCCTACAGTGTTTTAGCGACTCACACTTTTGGAGCGGGCACTTCATTATGTCTGTATAATGTGGAATGTAAGGCCATTGTTTTGTCTGCAGTGAGACGGAGATGAGCCTGATAAATGAGCGATAGCAGATGGGGAGGGTTGTCATCCATTTTGTTCTCTTGAGAGGGGTGTTGGGGAAAAGTAAATCAAATGGAAACAAGATGTTGGACATGGTCAGTAAGGGCCTGTTTGTGCTTTTTAAGTATTCATTGTTTTTGTTCAAGTGTTTTGTGAGGTTATTCTTAGAAGCAACTTGTAGCCTTTTTTAGTTTTCGGGAATTAGTCAAACAGCACATAACTTTGCAGGATGTGGTGAACCAAGCCGAACCATTCAGATTAGTAAAAATCGATTTTCCATTATTTCATCCGAACATCCTCCCTCTTTCTCTCTCCCTTCTCCATCCCCGAATCAAACGTCTCTTGCTCTGTTGCGCTCTGCTCTGTTTCTTTTGGAATCTGCTCCTCTCTTGTCAGCTCGTGTCAAACCCTGATCACCATCAACCTCCGTCTCCCGTTCGCTCTCTGACAGATCCCCTCACCATATCGGTGATTTTCCTCTCCTCTCTTCTTACTCGCTCAGTTCCTGTTCACCCTGCGACATATCCTCTTCCCATCTCGTTTCCTGTCACTTTCATAGGGTGATTTTTTTTGCTCTCCATCTTTGTTCCCCATCTCTCTACTCCTCCCTCACCACACTCACTCCTCCTATCTCTGTCTCCCTCCCTCCTATCTCTGTCTCCCTCCCTCCCATCTCTGTCTCCCTCCCTCCCTCCCTTACATCACTCTCTTACTTCTGCCACTTATCGCTCCCTCACCTTTAGCCACTGTCAGCACTTCCAGTCGTCATCCCCCTTGTTACTGCATCACTCAGACCGCTTTCTCCCTTTCCCTGTTCTCCACATTTCCACTTCTCCCTCTCACTCTCACGTGTTCTCTCACTCTCTCTGCGTCCGTCCGTGTTGTTGGCATCGATTGTACTCCTTTGTTCATTTGCATTTTCAAACAATCATGCTTGTAGGCTACAACTGTGTAACTGATAACATGCATGGGGTTGGAGACTTGCTGACCACTTCCCAGTGTTGAATCAGAAGGTGATATTGTTGGGAAGATAACTGTTGGTGCATCCTTTCATTCAGTGAGGCTGTTGGAGCCTGTAGGAGCAGGCTTTTGTGTGCATTTCTTTAGATCGAAAATACACAGAAAGTATGTGTTTGACCTATGTGTGGAACTGACCAAGACCCCCGCCCCATGCACACACACCTCTCTCTCTCTCTCTCTCTCTCTCTCTCTCTCTCTCTCTCTCTCTCTCTCTCTCTCTCTCTCTCTCTCTCTCTCTCTCTCACACACACATATACACACACTCACACACACACACACACACACACACACACACATAAACACACACACTTGCTCTCTTTATCTTGTGTTAGCGGGGGGCTCTATTATTAAATGCAACCCACTGGCGGCTGGTCACTGGTCTGACAGGCCCGCTCCCTCTCACCTCTATCTGCTTTTCTATTTCTCTCTCTCTCTCCCTCTTTCTCCCTCTCTCTCTCTGCTCTGTGTAAGATTGCAGTGCTTGCTGAGAGCAGATACAGCTTGGCTCTTGGCTAAATTGAGAGCAGAATACCAATGTGATGCCTCTGTGACTGCAGGAAACATTTGAGAAAAAAAAACAGAAACAGCGTGAGGATGAGAGGAAACGGAGAGAAAAGGAGGGTGGGATGGCGGAGTGGGGAGATATTCATTTGGTCCGTGTTAATTTATTTCTGAGCTGTTCCTTGGTTTAAGGACTGAAAATTGGGTCATTATTCCCTACCGCTGTAGACGGATTTGGTAGAGTCATTTAGTCATGTGCTTGTGTATGGAAAACAAACTTTTTAGTACCATCTCAATGTTTTTGGGTTTTAGATGGGTCTGATTCAATACCAGTGCTGTTTTGCCATCTATTATGAATGGTCAGTGGAATGCCTGGTGCCATGGGAGTTATTGGTTATTTAAGGAGAAAACATGAATGCATTCTTTGGTTAAGGTTTAGGCCTTCTCGTTTACAACTTTACATTGTGTATGTTTCTTTGAACTATTAAAGTGGTTATTTTGTAGTGATACTCTATTCTCATTCTTCAAATGTGCCTGAATGTAATATTGTGCGCTAACAGTTCTGCTAAAACAGCACAACATACTCAGGACCAGATATTCACATTCTAGAGGCGCTGACTCCACAACACCCTGTGCAACTATGTGCATGCACGTAGTTGACAATAGTGTAGTCATCAACATCAGATATTATACCATACGTAATGCGAATTGAATACAAAATCATTATGAGGCATTATGAATCATATTATATCATAATGTAATGCTAACTTAGTAACTTGTCATGTTACCACTAGCATGTAGCTTTATCATGTCGCTAACCGTCCGAGGTTTACTCTGGAATAAATGTACAGTTCTTTATCTCTATCCCATCCAAGTTGTTCTTTTTCAAGTCTTCACTGCTCGTGCAGGCACATACGTATGTATTCCTTGTAGCTAACATGGGCGTCTCTCGCATGTCTCTCTCTCTGAGGTGGTTTAGCCCCCGTAAATGTATTTGCTAACAAAGGCAGTGTCTGGCTGTGTTAGTACGGGTGCAGTCAAAATCTGTCATGTCAGGTGAATGCCTTTGTTTCGGGACCTCTACCCATTGCATACTGACCAAATTGTACAGAGGTACACATGGCAGAGAGCTCCCGTTTTCATATTTAGAATTAATTGATACCATTTCAAAGTTTAAACACCGAGATAACATTTACAGGCAGGTATGCGTTGTGCTAGTGCCATAAGTCAGGTTGACTTTTAGAGCTTGAGTTGAATGGGGAAAATACCTTAGTAACCAAGTTCATGTTGCTGACAGTTTCTTGAGTAGGGGTGGATTCTGTGATACAATTGGTAGATCAGAATTGTCCTCCCTGTCTACTCTCCTGCACTCGTATCGTACTTAATAAAAGGTCTGGGAAATGCCTAGCTTTGATGTAGTTGTCAAGAGACACCATGAGGGAATGTGGGTTGACACAAAGAAATGGCTTTCAAGTTTGCAGGCAAAAAATACTGTAATACAGTACTCTCTTAGAAATCTTCCCTCCAATACACACACACACACACACACACACACACACACACACACACACACACACACACACACACACACACACACACACACATACACACAGTTGTCAGTTGACTGTTCATTGCCCTTCCTGTGAACCAGTGCGGGGTTTCAAGCATCAGAGGTTCTAATTAAAAAGGACTGTGTGTCACCTGTACGGGCCATTGTTTTTATAATTGCCGGTGACCATGGCTTTTCTCCAGATAACCCCCATCCGCTTCGGAGCCTACAATCTCACTTCACAGGGTAATTAGAGGTTAAATGAGCTTGGGAAAATGGCCGCCATGATATTAATACTTCCCTTAATTTCCAATACAGCTGTTGGATAAAAGGGCCTTAATAGGTTTAGTAGCTGTATTCAATATTATGTGTACTGATTCACACCTGTCAGGAGATGGTCATGAAATCGCTTAGTGACAGCTTCAGATGCTGGTCTACTGTATATATACAGTATATATATATATATATATAGAGCATATATGCACAGTAAGGCAGATGTTGTAACAGTTCAGGGTTTGTTCGCTTGATCATCAAAGCGTGTTGCTGTAATTGCAAATATGAAATCCTGTTTCTTGTCTCCTGAACTGAAACAAATTATGGTCATACATTAACAGAGTTTGTGTGTGTGTGTGTGTGTGTGTGTGTGTGTGTGTGTGTGTGTGTGTGTGTGCAGGGGGAAGGGGGGGGGGGGTGTTGGTTGGGTGAAGGAGGCGATATGACTGGACTATTACTCTGGGTGTGCCATAGAATGAATAAGCATTACAATTGACTGATTTATGGTCAAATGCAAATTGACAGGAAATGGAATCTATTTGCCGTCTATTAGGGCAGCGACTCCACTGTCCAGTATTTAATCAGCAGCACACATGACATTCAATATCAATTGTTACTTTAACGTCTCCAAAACAGCAAGATCGAGCATATCTGGAAAACGTCCCAACAATCCAGTCTTATACGTACAGGAAGAAAATCCGGCCTCTTCCTGGAAGAGACACAAAGATCAGTCACAGGGAATAACATCCAGCAAAAGCCCAAACATAGGGTCCAAATCGCACAAAATCCGCCCACTCTCCAGCTGTGAATCACTATCCCATAGTCCAGAGCAGCAGCAGCTCTTCTCCAGTTGGCGAGCTTTGTCGTGGGTGTGCAAAAACAGCTGTTTCGCTCATTAACACTCACTTCGCTCCCATTCGCCTCCTCATCACTTTCTATCCTACGGTAGAACCCTGGTCCCGGAGGAGCCCTGGAGTTAACAGCCGTGGCCCCTGCACGTTGGGGAGGGAGAACCCTCTAACCACAGAGCCATGACCCAGAGCTACGCAGCAGCGCTGCATAGAGGGAGCGGATACAGCTGCTTCAGTCCTCTGCCTAGTTAGCCCATCTGCATTTTAGATTGTGTCGCAGTTGTGTAACAGTCAAAAACTAGCTACTACTTGTACTACTACTAATTGATGTTGCACAACGGTTGTGAGAGTATTCTTTTTTAAACCTTTTTAAACGTCAAAAAAAGTCAAAAAAGCCACCACACCCACAAACATGCCTGTGTGGGAAAAAAAAGAGAGCCTAAAATCCATTCCCCCCCCCAAAAAAGGAGAAATGTTTCTCATATATTCCGAATGGCCCAGGTAGGAGACGTGTCTCCATGGAAACGGGGTTGACGAGGCGAGAGCGGGGGGATAAGAAGCTGAGGACGTTGAGGAGACTCGTACATCACTGTGATAATTGCGCTTTACCCCCACTGGCAAAGGGAGAACGGCCCCTCATCCGATGATTGATTAACTTGCAATTAACTTGTTCTGTACATAAATAAGTGTGGAGCTAATGAGAGGGATGTATCCGTCAGCATGGCCCTGCAGTGGCAGACACCCAGATAACCTTATCACCATGTCTGCTGTCTCGGTGACAGGCCCGTCTCAATACCGCCACGTGGCTTCGCCTCCTTCGTCTTCACGTCTCTGAGAACACAGGCTAGGTGACAACAGTGTGGCGTAGCATCCACCAAGAATTAACTCCCATATACCCGCTTCTCTCACTTGGAGGCGGAAGAAGGACGGGAAGCAAGGATGTATCTTTCGCACTGGGTGATGATATATCTCTCACTGGAGAGGATATCTCACTTGGCACCGGGTTGGCACATTTCTCCACAAGTACCCCAGATAGATAAAATATAATGAAGGCCTGTAGCTGACTTTCCCATTCCCCCATGCTGTGGAGAAGTCTCTACTGGAACTGATTGAAACTGATGGTTGTGATCTGGGCCCTGTATTCCAGTGCAGTGGGGTTGGTTGCCGTTGTTTACTGTCGGGAAGGGCTGTTGGTAAAGTATTTGCGGTTATCTTTGTGTCTCGTAGACTTCAGGGGGATTAGCCGTCCTATTCTCAGCCACAATCCCCAGATCTCTGTTTGTTTGTGTGAGACCCGCGGGGGTCCCTGCGATGATGAGCGCCCCTGCGCCAAACGGAGCAGCTTGTGGCCCGCTGTTTAATTAAAAGGATGAGCACTGCTCCCTGCCACCCGCGACCTTCTCCCACAGGGGGGCTGCTGAGCTGGCTTTGCCCACTGAGGCACACCTACAGAAGGAAATCGTACCCCTCCCTGAGGACCGGGGGGGGGGGGGGGGAGTGGAGCGGATCATACCGGATATCCGGCTCGTTCCCCTCATCATGGAGAAGATAGAAGGGATGGAAAAACCCTACGGGCGTGCTGCTCTCTGCTATCTCTCTCTCTCTCTCTCTCTCTCTCTCTCTCTCTCTCTCTCTCTCTCTCTCTCTCTCTCTCTCTCTCTATGTATCCATTTATCTCTATGTCCCTGTCTTTCTTTCTCCTACCCTCTCCCTCTCCCCCCCCTCTCTCTCTTGCTCCTCCTCTCCCTCATCACAACACATGTATTTGTTTCCTCTCTCCCAGACAAAAGGGCTTGCTCATGGCTTTTTCTCTGGCTGACCAACCACAGGGTCAGAAGAGACAAGCTTCTTCTGCTGGGTCCTCCTGATGGATTCTCAGCACCCTCAAAGAGACAAGGATAGAAAAACCAACCGGTAGTACAGGGTTTGCCCAATGCTGCGCAGCGCAATACTTTGAGGCCCCGCTGTTGATTTCTATCCTTATTTCCTTTCTTTCTCCCGCTCTTCCTTCCCACACCCTCTGTGTGTGTTCTTTGTCTAGTCTGATTCGGATGGTATAAGTGTAGTGTTGCCCTGCTTTCTGCCTCCCCCATCTCTCCCAGCCCCTCCAACGCAAAGTGTATCCAGTAAATGCATCTTGAGATGAGAGACATCCTTAATTCCCTAATCCACTAATTCCTCTCCTTTTTCGCACCGCATGAATACGTTTATGCAGATAATATTCTCCTCGCGAATGCACAAAGTAAGTATTAATGGCTTAAAAAGCGAGGTTAACTTGCCCGACTCAAAAGCGCCGGCACATCTTAGCGCACACGCACGTGTTTGTTTTGACTCATGTCTCGTGCTTGGCTGGCGATGTGGCTGCGTTCAGGCAAGTGGAGCGGAGTGTCAATGCAATGTTTCCAACCTGCTGCCTTCCCTCTCCCAGGTGAGTCTTTATGGCTCTAACCCTCAGAGCCAGAATGGCCGTCAGATGCAATTAAAGCAGCCTCTCTCCCCACTGTCACTCTGCAACTGGAAAAGTGAGCCCATGCAATAAGTCTGCCTCACACGTCCTTGTCACACGTGTCACTTCCTATTCATCCCCATTAGAGTCAGGACGTGAGGTGGTGGAGAAGCAGGCATAAAATTGAGAATCATAGGACTTTGAAATGCACTTTTTTTTTTTTTTAAATCAAAGGCTATGAGTCTAAATGGTTCATGTCTCTTTATATCAGGCTTGATATACAAATAAATAAGTTGAATCTGATTTGTTGATGGTTACTTGTGGAGCTCCACAAGATTTGGTGCTAGGCTCAAAACTGTTTATTATACTGTATATAAATGATATCTGTAAAGTGTCTAAATTGTTAAAAATGTGTTTCATTTGCTGATGACACTCATTTATATTGGAAATACTGGAAAGATACTGGGAAATACTGGAAATATTTGGAACAGCTTCTGAATACAGTGGGAGGGAACTGAACGTCTTAAAGAAATGGTTTGATATTAAGTTATCATTGAATTTAAGCAGAGCAAAGTTGATAATATTTGGTAATTGGCAAATCAATAATCAAGTTAAGATCATGATCAATGATGCTGAAGTAGAAAGAGTGTATGAAAATCAATGTCTGGCCATGATGATTGATCATAAATTATGTTTGAAATCAAACATTAATAATGTAAAAAACCATTGCAATATTAAATAAAGCTAAAGATATCTCCCTATACTTTATTGTTCTCTCATAGTTCCATACATTACCTACTGTGTGGAGGTATGGGGAAACACATAGCAACACTAATCCAATGTTCATGCTACACTTCATGCTACAACTGCAAAGATAATGTACAAAGCACAAAATAATTTACTTCCAGACTGTGTTCAGGGGTTGTTTGAAACTAGAGAGACAGTATGAATTTAAGGGAATAGTTTAATAGGAAAACCATTTAAAGAAATGTTTAAAATATGATGATAATAAATACATATATATATATATATATATATGTATATATACAGTGCAGCTTGAAGGTATGTGAACCCCTTGTGCAATCATTTGAGTGCAGCTTGAAGGTATGTGAACCCCTTGTGCAATCCTTTGAGTGAGGTTGGAGGGGTGTCTGGCATGAACTGCCCACTTCAGGTCCTGCCACAGAATCTCAATTGGATTTAGGTCAGAATTTGACTTGACCAATCCAAAACACAAATCTTCTTTATCCTGAGCCATTCTTTGGTAGATTTGTTTGAATGCTTTGGGTCGTGATCTTGTTGAAAGACCAATTGTATGTGCTGAGAGATAGTACTGTGTTCACACAACTCAGGTAATCTGAGACCTTGTCTGAATATTGCCAAAACAATGACATTATACATATTATATGTGGTGTAATACATTCTCTCTGAGTTATATATTCAAATATAATATAATGTTACCTCTGAAATGTACTAAAATGCATATGACAAGACTGTGTACATGTTTAGTTTAATGCAGCTTTTTAAATAGCGTGTATGAATACTGTACTGTACTGAAATTACATTTATTTCAAGAAAGACCAGCATTTTAAGATACTCTTTGCCTGTTAGTTTCCTTTTCTTTGAAGAGCAGAAATCGATTGGGGTTCTCCAATGGCTCATTCAAATGATGCTCGAACACGGCATCAGTGTCTAACTACAGTTGTGTCAGTGGCGACTGATCTCATACACATGGATTTTTCTATTTTTTTTTGCTTCCACTGAAAACCTAATGTAATTAGTTTTGATTTTTTACAGAGAAGGTCTCCAAACTATTTGCAAGGACAGTTAATTAACAGACACACAGCTCCCCTGAGGAATTCAGGTCTTCAGAATAGTGGATATTATCACTGACAGGGTCTGTGTGTTCACTGACTTATTATCTGGTCTGAGAGAATGTGGAGAATGAACTCAGTATACTCTGTGACATCCGGGAACAGAGAGAGAAAGACCACTTTGGAACTGAATTCTGCCTTCCGACACAGGCACACACGTTTAGCGTCTTTTTGTGAACTCTTTCCACAGATGATCAATTGTTTCACAGCAATTGCATAGTCAACGTTAATTGCAGCCCTACTGTATATAGATATCGCTTTAGGTTCATCACTCTCCATTTCTCTGTAGTAAAGAGTATTATCTCTCTATTGAAATGCTGCTTTCCTTTGCCTCAAAACCAGAATACGTTAGCTGTTCGTGGTATTTCCCTTGAGTGACTTCAATCTCAACCACGCTGTGTTTATTGAGTTCCACACTACTGTGTCTCTCTGGGGAATAAACTTTAGCTTTGCTCAACTGCTGTTTGCTCCATTGACTCCTGGGGTGTCTCCTCGACTGCTGGGGGGGGGGACTGGAGTCTAAGGGATGTTGAGGATCCCTCCTGCGCTGTTAGTCTCTGTCAGCGAGACAAAGTGGCTAACCTCAGGGGCCGACACTAGGAATGCCGCATCTTTGTTTTGACTGATAATGGCCCGCACGTCTCCATGCGTCAAATGACCCCCGCGGCTCTCTCCTGGACTTGTTTGTGCGCCGAGTCAGGAGGAGACGTGGGAGGGTAGAGAGGCAGAGGAAAGGTGGGAGAGAGGCAGGCATAGGCGTTGGAGCGTGGGAGAATGATGGTGGCACTGCTACAACAAGACATAGAGGGCTTTAAAGACAGTCTGTTGACACCGATACCCCACCCCCTTCCCTTCCCCACCCTCTTCCCTTCCACACCGCCTTCCTGCTCCTCTCAGGATTCCAATTCAATCAAACACCTGTGGGCTAGGCTTCAGAAGAGCATCGTAATCTCCCCACCGATCCCCCCCCCACCACCAACATAATGTGTCTGGCACAATATCGATGTATGGGAGAGGAGTTTGCAATACCCCCCCCCCCCCACGGTTTTCCTCATCACCCCTTTGCTCAGAGACCAGTGTCTAATGCATAGCCAGGTGTCCATACCAGCAGATTGCCAGCCTGGTTTATAAGCAGGCCTTTATAGAGTCGCTTAACTCGCGACTAGGACCTTCCAAACAAGCCCTCTGAGGCCACCTGAAGGAACTGCGGTGCCGTTAAGACTCATCTCAGTCTGGGGAAGCATTGTTTATCATGACTTTATAGGTCTCTGGCGGATTGAACTGGCGTTGCTTCATTATTTGTTTATTTATCATCCGAACAGCCGAGACCACCTATGGGGATTATATAGCGGCAGTGACAACTGATTACAAGGACATGAGCCTTGATTGCTGATATGCCTGCATTGCTGGTCTAGAGTGTACACATTAGGAGCTATGTGTGCTAGTGGCTGATCAGAGACTCCTCACCAAGTGGGAAGCCAGAGACTTGACAACGTCAGGGAGAGGGCTCCATTTTCTCTGCCAATAGCAATTTGAGTTGGGCGACAAAGCTGAATTTCTCAAAGAAATAACAAGGCTTATCAGAAAACCATGGTAATCTCACACGGTCCGCTCTATATTTTTTTTTAAAGTTGTCCAATTCGGCAGAGGAAAAGCAAGGATTTCAGAAAATGGAGGCTTGATTTTTCTTTCCCTCTCCACATCAGCTAAGCTGAGATTGAACTCTCTGTGTTCTCTGCATGAGGGGAAGAACCTGGTAGAGCTAGCTTCACAGCCACACCCGCTAGCTGCTATGTTTGAGATCCTACTCCCGACATAAGAAGGGCGACAGTGAAACACACCAATACAACGGCCGTCCTGATTGAGAGGGTCGGGCTGAGGTAAGTGAACGACACAGACAGGGGAGTCAGACTGCTCATTGAAGCTGATGATGTCACAGGGAGAGGCTCATCGATCGTCAGGTCCACAGTGTTAAGAGGGAGAAGTGAGTCGACTGAGAGCTGTGGAGAAGCTGACGGATTCTTAAGGATGAGAGAGGATGACATTGGATAGAGACGGGGACGAGGGGGGAGGGGTGGAGAGATAGTGGAGGACTACTTTGGTTGATTGGACGGTGGGCGGTTGTTGTGCAACATAATCACCTCCTAGGTGGGGGAGGAGGTCGCTGAATGCCTCGACAATGGGCCTCCGTCTCTGATGCGTCGCCTGGGGCGATATTTGTCAGGAAAAATGGAACAGCTTGAAGGGCATGCTGTGAATGCCAAGGGGCAGCGCGTATTGATGCAGGCCTGTAGATTGCATGTCAGCAGGAGTGTGGGGAAATGCAATCAGAACTTGCACGTGGGGGAGCACTGAACTCCTTAGAGCTAGCCCTTACTTTTGGGTTATGCCTTACAGGAAACAGATGGAGGGATTTATTTCAAGGGAACAGCGAAAGGTGAGAAGATTGTCTGAGTCTAAAGTGATCGGCCAAACTCTCCCTCTGTCCCTCTCTCTTGCCATGGTCTTCCATCTCTGTCTCCCTTTGACAGATGTCATTGAAATTGTACAAGCGTTGGTCTTTCTGAGGATCATTGCAGTAGCATAAACATCAGCATATACATCATGTACAATGAGACAGAGATAATACAGAGAGGATTTCTCAAATTAAGGAATAATTATGCCTATTATAATAGCCGCCTTTCCTTTTTGAATACTCATTACGACACACTCTGCATTCATTATCCTCACCATCTTTCTGGGCAAAACGCCTTATCGCACATTTCCATAATCACACAAACAGTTGACACACATCCTCCAGCATTGCACGCCATGGGAAAAGGTAAATATTTACTCTTTTTACGCTTTTCTCATTAAAGGGCTCTTTGTCTATCTAGCGCCTGTGCAGGACACACAGTCATTAAAAAGCGTATCAGGAGAGGGAACAGATCAGTTGACGTTAATGATGACCGAGGCTAGTCTCTCTCCCTTGTGGATCTGTTTCACATGGAGGCCTTTGGAGTCAACAAATCCAAGAACACATGGTTTACCGTCATTACAGGTGATGGAAAAAGTGATAGTTGATAAGAAGTACATGGGAATCTTGTTACATGCAAGTGGATGCTGGAAAAATGTTTTATATCTTTTTTTATATCTATTGGGTTAGAATAATGAATACAAACCTTGTCCTCACACCATTAGTTTGTGCTTTGTTCTTTTTGTAAAACAAAACTGTATTCATATTGGTTTTGGCCAGTGCTTAGCACTAGAACAGCTGTGATGGGGTCATTTGGCCTGTCCACCAGCTGGGAGCCAGTGTAGTGAAGAGACGTGATCGGGCAGCGTGACTGCTGTGTTGGTGTAGAGGTGGTGGGGCCAGTTGGCCAGCAGAGGTGGAGAAGCGGAGTGAACGGGCTGAAGTTTGGGGGGTGACCATTGCCTGTAGCTAGGCAGGGGCTGTCCCTTTTGCTGCCTGGTAGGCAAGCACCAGGGTCTTGAATCTGATGCGAGCTGCTATCGGGAGCCAGTGTAGGGTGCGAAGGAGAGGGGTGACATGAGAACATTTGGGGAGGTTGAACACCATTTGTTCCATGTTGCATGAAAATTAGTTTTCACCCGAGTCACGTTTATTCATGTCAGATTGCTCTAATAATTTTCTCCGCTTCTCTGGTTCTCTGTGCATAGGAACATATGCATTTTCATACAAGTAGTGATGTTGTCATTTTTCTCTTCTTGTGACGACTAATGTACAAGCGGCGCCATCCAGCGATCATTGTGCGTCAGTACACAGCTTCTCACTGTAAAGAGTGGGGGTCATTTGACACAGAGGGCGAGCTAAAAGTAGGTTAAACAGTGTGGCGCTCGCAGTGTTAATACCTTGGATTAATTCAGCTTTATCAGAGCACGTACAGTAAGCCATACAATGATACAATGGTAATATATTTTCGCAGAATGAGACTCGCTTGGCGATTCGTTTCCCCAGGGACTTCAGAGGGAGAGGAAGAACAAGAGAGGAGAGAACTGGAGAAGAAAGGCAAACAGCCTCACGAAATTGTTTCACTCAATCCAAATGTGATCAGCTATAGAGGGTCTATTACCTCTGTTATCACCAGAGTAGTTCTGCCTGGTTGCATTGACATTTTCTGCAGTTCTTCCATCAGGTGCATTAAGCACTGACAGTTAATCAACGCATTCACATTTCTTTATCAAGAGGTTCTTTACCTGGTATCAGGTTGATAAGGCAGCTTTGCTGCTTGTATCCTTATGGCCAATCATGCAAATCCTTCCAGTTAATTCTAGTCTAGTCTAGTCTAGAATTAAAATGACAAGTGTAATAATATGGCAGCAAACCAGGATCCCTTCTCTCCTTCTTGTCTAAAACCATTGAGCGTGCTGTCTCTAACCAACTGTCTCACTATCTCCTTCAGAACAACCTCCTTGACCCCCACCAATCAGGCTTTAAGTCTGGGCACTCTACTGAGACTGCTCTCCTTGCTGTCTGCTGTCACAGAGGCCCTCCACTCTGCTGGAGCTTCCTCCCTCTCCTCTGTTCTCATTATTCTGGACCTGTCTTCTGCCTTCTGCACAGTAAACCACTGATCCTTCTCTCAACCCAGATTATTATTATTATTATTATTATTATTATTATTATTATTATTATCATCATCATCATAATAATAATATATTAAAAAAAATAATAATAATAATAATAATACAATAATACATATGTTCCTACAGATATGCCCCCATAGCCATAAATGGGGTGAGATTGACAGACACGGGGTAGATCTACAGACAGGTTGTAGATTGACAGATAGGGGGTAGACCTACAGACAGGGGGTAGACCACTCACCTAATATGGGCCAAGTTGAACTCATGATATACTAAGCTATGATATTATGAAGTACCCTAGGACCACAGGCCTGTAAGGTACCAGTCACCTTATTATGGCCTGATATACGTACATAGGCTACTAAGCTATGATGATACACTAAGAGTAAATACGAAAATGCATTGTGGATTAACCTTCCCAAGTTAATGACCATATTGTATAGTTTATGTCAAGCATTTCACTACTTATAATGTGCTTACACAATATTCTGTACTACTACGTAGTAGTAGGAACACTAATAAAAATAATAATAAACTTTATTTGTATACCACCTTTCATACATAAGAATGCAGCTCAAAGTGCTGTACAATGCAGCGCAAAAAATTAAGAAAAAGGAACAGATTAAAACCAAAAACAAGAAGTAAGTGATTATGAGCTATGCATAATGAGCAATGACTATAATTAACACAATATTAGGACAATTATACGCAATTATGATTGGCTAAAGGGGCTTTGTAGAGTACAGTAGGGGAGACCATACTACATCCATCCTTATTTGTCCCTACAACACTATTTGCTGTATGTGAATGATTTAGCAGTGGAGCCATGAGATGCTAAGCTTGGAGTTTAAACTAGAGATGGCTATTTGTTTTATGCTGATTATATAATGTTCCTTCCTGAGAGTGAAAAGGACCTCCAGAATATGCTGAATGTTGTTCATGTGAGGTACTCAAAATGGAGACCTGAAGGGAAACACCCATATTATGCATTTTTGGAAACGGAGTGCCCAGAGAAGCCCACACATGAAGCCTACACTGGGTTTTGTAAATATCTTGGTCTCATTTTGGATGAGTGTACAGTGTGACCTTCGCAGACTGCATTAAGGCCCTTGCAGAGTCTGCAGGGAGAGCATTGGGGTTGGTCTTAAACCAACTGATACTATGTAAAGACCATGGATACTCTACCTAGTCCCAGCTTTAGAATGTTGTTTTTACAGGCACACACGCAGGTCGTGGAGAAAGGGCCAGCAGCACCCTGCCACTCATAAAGCAACCTCCTGTTTTCTTTAGAATGAATGAATGAATGAATGAATGGTCTTTATTGTCATTGCTATAGTACAGGTACCAAACAACGAAATTTGGGAGGGGTGGCTCCCCTGGTGCTAGGAAAGAAAAAAGAAAAAAAAGAAAAAAGAAGGGAAAGGAGCTGGTTTACATAAATAAAGGCTATGTACACTATCCACTATACTATACTGTACAGATAAGAGTAGTAAAACAAATGGTTGTCAGTGCAGGATAGACACATCCCATCGCATCCCCATCTGTCTGTTGAGCCCTTTTTTTGGAAACAGTACCTACCCACTTTCAGTACCTAATCAGTCTTGACATTACAATATAGTTTACAGTACTGTAAACGTAGCAACTGCAACTACTAGCCTACAGTCTACTAGCCTCAGTGCTGAAAGTGTGTGTAGGTTACACTTACTTGCACATGCTGATATCTTCGCGATCATTGGCTCTTGCAGAGTTGCGATCAAAGGGTACTCTGTACACTTGTCTGTTGCATGTGAGGACACCATCAAAGTTGACATTGTCTTCAATCACTCTCTGCTGGATTTCATAGAGTCGGAGGGCATTATTTTGAAGGACCGTGTCAACAATGAGTGCTTCTTGTTGTTGGGAGAAAAGTGTAGTCCTGCCACCGCCATTTGGTCGTCTTTCAATTCTACAAAGGGGAATATGCACATCTGCTCAAATTGGGTTGGATACGTTGTCCTGCTTCCCTCATTGTCATCCCATGAACAACAACATGGTGTACAACAGTTGCGCGGATTTCATCAGTAATGATACTTCTTGGTCTTCCTCGGGCTCTCATGTCAACAATGAGTGCTTCTTGTTGTTGGGAGAAAAGTGCAGTCCTTCCACCCCCATTTGGTCGTCTTTCAATTCTACAAAGGGGATTATGCACTTACAAACTCTGAATGTCCTGATGATGCTGGCCACAGAGAATCTGCTCAAATTGGGTTGGACTCTTTGTCCTGCTTCCCTCATTGTCGTCCCATGAACAATAACATGGTCTACAATAGTTGCGCAGATTTCATCAGTAATGATAGTTCTTGGTCTTCCTCAGCCTCTTCCTCGTCCCCTTCCTCCTCGTCCACCACCTCTCACACCAACTCTTCCTCCTCTGCCTCTCTGTATGTTTCCGTCCATTGTAGATGGATGCACATGTGCCACCTGTGCACTCTGAACTGACTTTTATCCTGCCCAATTGGTCTGATCACATCGTTAGAAACGTGTGTGTTACATTTTGAGTTGTTGTGTGTAACAGATGACAACTGTGTTGGAGTTGTGTTCACATTCTGCTGCCAGTGTTTACAATTTTGCAACACAAGTGTATCACAGTGTGAAATGTGTTTAGTGACTGAGAATGTGTTTAAGGTTTGGCAACAAAGAGCGGATGAGTTTTGCAAATTGTGTCTAAGTACCTGAACAGTGTTTAAGGTTTGGCCAAAAGAGTGTTTGATTCGACAAATGAGTTTAAGGCCACTGAGAATTTGGTTCAGAGAATGGGGTTTAGTGTTTTGGCAACTGAGAAAAATTGTAATGGTATGAAGGATTATTAGACAGTTGTGTTTCAGATATCTACACATGACTGATCTAAGTAGAGTGGTCTCGGAGTAATAGAGTTGAATGCAAAACATGTTACATTTGCCCCCTGTCTCCCGTACATTGCTCTGAGGTAGGTTGGGGTGGGGGGGAATACGTCCAGTCACCACAAAACAGTAATATGGAGCCTACTCATTTACCAATACAATAGTATGGAGCCTACTCATTTACCAATACAACAGTATGGAGCCGCCTACTCATTTAAACAATAGTATGGAGCCCTAACCCTACTCATTCATTTACCAATACAGTCATCTACTTCGTGCAACCTTTAGAGAAGATTACTCTTTCTTAAAATAGAAGACAAAATCATTACATCATTATCATGAGCAGATGAATGAGAAATACTCCTACTACAAAAAAGCAATTACTAGTGAGATTTAGAGGTCAAACTCAGTCAATCTCACTATTAATCTGTGTACTTAATATGGCATCCAGCATAGACAGTGACCTCCTGCTCTCTCTCTGTTCTCTTTGCCGTTTCATTCTCCGCCAACCGAGGGCACGCAGGGTCAGATCAGCGGAGCCGCTGCCAGATTTGAACTGCCTTTCAACCCTCTCCCACAACTCCTTCTGCCCTGTCTGGGTTTTGATTTATATTTATCCCTCTTCTGTTCAAAGCATTGGACTTGACTTACAAACACAACAAGCCCAGACAGCATGCAGACACCATCTGTGTCAGTTTGTCCACTATATTTGATATACACACACACACACACACACACACACACACACAAACACACATACTCACAAACAGAGAGAGAGAGAGAGAGAGAAAGGAGAGAGAGAGAGAGAGAGAGAGAGAGAGAGAGAGAGAGAGAGAGAGAGAGAGAGAGAGAGAGAGAGAGAGAGAGAGAGAGAGAGAGAGAGAGAGAGGGTGAGGTGGAGAGTTGAATGCGGCAAAATTTGTCTTTTAGGCGGAGGAACTAGCTGGGAGACGGATTAATTACGTGTTGTAATGCTTGATGATTAATCTCACTAGCACAAGTATCTTTCAAGAGTGACAAATGGACAGGCTTTAAAGAACAAAGTCTAATGGGTGTCTGTCACATTCACATATATAAAACATTGATTGCCATGACACAAACACACACGCACGCACACACACACACACACACACACACACACACGCACACACACACACACACACACACACACACACACACACACACACACACACACTTACGTAAGCAGATGAGTCGAAGCATGTGTTTCCTCCCCTTGCTCTCCACTTTGGATGTTACTGTGATATGGCCTGGTTTCTGTGTGCTTGGTGCCATACAGGTGTGCTTTTGGGAGCTGGCAGGGAAATAAGCCAGTGAGCAGGTACACTACCTACTGAGGTGTTAATAACACAGCCTGGCTGCAGTCTGGACTCACACAGGCTTGAGTGGTCCCAGGGTCCACCCTGATGTGACCGCCAGAGGTAAACACTATGACACTCTCCCTCCGCTTCAATGGACTAAACATATGGAGATTACTGCCGATATCGTCATTGAGTACAACTCACCAATGTGTACCATGATCCGTAAACAAAGCACGAATATAAATGACTGTCCACACTAACTAGCTAAAGTTGCCAAATCACCCCCAATACAGTGCATCCGGAAAGTATTCAAAGCCTTTCACTTTTTCCACATTTTGTTATGTTACAGCCTTATTCCAAAATGGGTAAAATTCATATTTTTTCTCGAAATTCTACACGCAATACTCCATAATGACAAAGTGAAAACATATACAGTATATACTGTATATATCTTTTTTAAACTGAGCAATCGGGGGAGAAGTGCCTTGGTCAGGGAGGTGACCAAGAACCCGATGGTCACTCTGACAGAGCTCCAGCATTCCTCTGTGGAGATGGCAGAACCTTCCAGAAGGACAACCATCTCTGCAGCACTCCACCAATCAGGCCTTTATGGTAGAGTGGCCCGACGGAAGCCACTCCTCAGTAAAAGGCACACGACAGCCCGCTTGGAGTTTGCCAAAAGGCACCTAAAGGACTCAGACCATAAGAAACGAAATTCTCTGGTCTGATGAAACCCAGATTGAACTCTTTGGCCTGAATGCCAAGTGTCATGTCTGGAGGAAAGCAGGGGCCGCTCATCACCTGGCCAATACCATCCCTACAGTGAAGCATGGTGGTGGCAGCATCATGCTGTGGGGATGTTTTTCTGACTAGACTAGACTGGGGGCGAAGGTTCACCTTCCAACAGGACAACGACCCTAAGCACACAGCCAAGATAACAAACGGAGTGGCTTCAGGACAAGTCTGTGAATGTCCTTGAGTAGCCCAGCCAGAGCCCAGACTTGAACCAGATTGAACATCTCTAGAGAGATCTGAAAATGTCAGCGGACACTCCCCATCCAACCTGATGGAGCTTGAGCGGATCTGCAGAGAAGAATGGGAGAAACTGCCCACACATAAGTGTGCCAAGCTTGTAGCATCATACTCACGAAGACTTGAGGCTGTAATTGCTGCCAAAGGTGCTTCAACAAGGTATTGAGCAAAGGATGTGAATACTTATGTGACATTTTCACTTTGTCATTATGGGGTATTGGAAAAGAATTTAATCCATTTTGGAATAAGGCTATAACATAACAACATGTGGAACAAGTGAAGGGGTGTGAATACTTTCAGGATGCACTGTATAAGACAGATATAGGAGAAGACAGATATAGGGGGGAAGACAGATATAGGGTAAGACAGGTATAGGGGAAGACAGGTATAGGGTAGGCAGGCAGGCTAATTTACATGCATGCCAACTAGTGGTCTTTGTGTGTAAGTAGCAGATTCCCATTGTAAAGACTAATTTGACCCCCGAGGCGGCTCTTATAGTAGGTAAAAATAGTAGGTAAAATAGGGACTGCTGTTCTAGTGTTAAATTAGGATCTGTTTCCAAGGAGACCCAACCAGAATCCATCTAATCACCTCTGTAATGATGACATCACAGCTCTAACACCTCCCAACCCCCCCCACAGCGATCACAGCTAAGTATTATTCTCTGGCAGAACAGCTCCCCCTTCACTTAATTCTTACTTTTTCAGCACCACCCACTTTTTGCTATTTTAGACATTTCTTAAATGATTCAAAGTAACTTCGTTATAGCGAACAACTGCACAGTATTCACACTTGAATGGTTGGATGACCAATTACATTACAAACAATCCAGGGCCGATCCAAACTGGGAGGGGATGCTGGACTCGCCCTGACTATCTAGTGGCTGACAGATTTCTGCTGCAGTGGATCCTGGCGGCCCATTGTTATATGTGACTGACCGGCCCATCATTCAATCAAATGTATTTGTATAGCACTTGTAACATAGACAAATGTCGCACATTGCTTCACAACAAAACAATACTAAAATATATAAACAATATACAATACAAACAATATGATCTAACACCAAACCATAGACCCCTCTAAAAATAAGCTAACATATTTTATAGGGCACAGTGGCAAGGAAAAACTCCTTAAGAGGAAGAAACCTTTAGAGGAACCAGACTCCAGGGGTAACCATCTTCCTCTGACTGATCAAGTGCTGAACAGCAAACTTATTATTTTTTTTACATTTAATCACAACGTCATAAATTCTTATATTTAATAAGCGCCATAAAAGCATGTGGTTGAAGATGCTATGAAAGTGATTTTTGTAAACAATGTCATTTGTCAATAAATTAACTGTCTAAAAAGACGTGACAGCTTCTCTTCAGAACGGAGAAAAAGGGAACAGTGTTGCCAGATTGGGAGCATTCCCGCCCAATTTGGCTACTTATGATCACTCTGGGCGGCTTTTAGACTGTGGTTAGGCTGGATAACAATCCCAAGCGAGATGCTCCCTTTAAAAAAAGAAAGCGCGTGTTACCAACCCTTCTGAAGAAGGCTTAAGAGTTGTTTTTAATAACATCGGGATGATGGATCGTATGGAAGGAGATTAACTAAGTGACCATAGGAGATAAATCACGGAACTTGTCAACATATTAACTTCGGGACCTGCAGCCAAAGACAATCACAGAAGCCAGGTAGGCTTACCTGTGTATGCTGCATATTAATGGATGCTATATGGTTTGCATATTCACTGCTGTTTGGCTGATTGATTACTGAGTTGGTTTTGGAGTGCTGGCATTATCCTGGTTGGGCAGACTCGGAGCTGTGTTGTCTAGATGCTGTCAAATAAGGAATCTCCGCTTTGTCTCTTTGATTGATTGATTGAGTTTATTCATGGGTCGACAGTAATCAGTAATCCAAGGGATGACATGTGAAAGTGTGAACACTTATTTCCAACATGGTCCTTTGATATTAACATACAAGACAACAATAACATCAAACAATCATTAAATAATCATTCCCCCCCCCCCCCCCCCCCAAACAAAGGGATTAGGAACTTCTAGGAAGAATAAAAGTAGGCTAAGAATACAAAAATAAAATAATAGGAATAAAAGTAGGCTAAACGAATAGGCTTTCCTCTCTTAAAAAATAATAAAAGTAGGCTAAGAATACAAAAATAAAAGTAGGCAAAAGTTGAAGTTGCCACTGCTCTGCTGATGTGAGTATGATGTTTGCTGGTTGAATTTCATTTCGGTCTAAGGATGCGTCTTAAATGCACACATTTTTAATTTGTTATCTTTTAAATCTTTTAAATAATTAATAATGTATTGAAAATAAATCGCATTCCAGCGACCACTTATATTTGTGAAACCATGAAGTAATCTAACTGTGTTCCGGTGTTTTAGACATTAATGTATTATAGAATGTCATTTTGAATTGTGGGCACAGGCCGGCCCACAGTATTGGTAGCTGGGCTAATGTTTAACCTGAAATAAAATCATATCCCATGAAGACCAGCAGCCAAATCCGCCCCAAAACAGACCGGCCCAACGGCCCCCCCCCTCCCCCCCGCCTAAATCTACTGGTGTTTTTGTACCCCCCCCCCCCCCCCCCACCATGACCACACACTGTACATACTTGTTGTTTTGTCCCCCCGCCCGAACTACCCATTGTACATATTATATGTCTGTCCCCCTGCCCGAACTACCCACTGTACATACTTAGTGTTTTGTCCCCCGCCCCCACCTGTGGTGTATGTCCCCACCTGTCCTACCCGCTGTACATACCTTATGTTTTGTTGTATTGTTCTTCCCATGTTGGATGTATGTTTATCTTGTAGATAGTACTAGTTATTTGTCTGTATTATCTTGTAGATAGTACTAGTTTTTTGTCTGTCTTACATGTAACGATGAATTGAGTATCAAGGACCCCAATTGAAATAAGCCAGTGGCTTTCTTGGGTTTTTATCCTGTTAGTTGACCTTGTATGTAATATGTACTTTCATGTACCTACTTCTGCAAATCTTCTAATAAAGTTTTCAATCAATCAATCAACTCTCCAACACCTCCCGAAGGCCAACCCTGCTGCTCTGAGCAGAAGAAGCCAGAAATAAACAAGAGAAAAGGGGAAAAGGACAAAGAGAACGGGAGGTGAAAAGTGATGAATTTTTCTCCCCATGCTTGAAGGACTTCCCTGCTGATAAAGATAGAATAGGTTGACACTGTGACCCACATACATGAGTGGTCAAGCCTTAAGAGCAAGGGGCTTTTCCGTTCTTCCTGCATTCTGGCAGTGGGCCAGGCTCAAGTTCACTGCAATGATTTGTCTGATGCACATGGCAAACTCAGTGAGATACTCTGAAAGCTCTGATCCAAACATGCCTCTCAGATAGGGTGTCAGACCAGACGGTTCTGCCGTTGTTTCAGGCCGTCACATCAGAGGGAATATCTTTCGGCAGACTGATGGGCTTTTTTTTTTTGCATGTCTTTACAGACAGACAGGTAACTTCTGAAAGCTTCTTCAGTGTAGCAGGAGGGTGAATTGGGTCAGGATCTATTTCAGCTATTGCCTTAGTCTGTGATTAGTCTGTATGCTAGATACACTGTTTCTGTCCACTCTCCAGTCAACATACAATAGTTCATTATTAGTAACACGCAATGACTAATATAATGATATAAGTATATATTATATGTAACACCTTTTTTAGATGTCTACCTAATCAGCAAATGTTGCATTCCGACTTGTAAACAAGACCAAAGCGAAGGTCTGATGCCCCCCTTCTTGTCCCCATGGTCCAATCCCCACTGTCTGACTGAAGTATGGAGGAAGGACCTGTTTTCTCAGCCAGGTCTACAGTACACAAAGAAACCATTAAGGCCTCAGTCCAATGGGACCAGGGGGTTAGGGGGTGGTGGATGGAGACAGCATTTAAAAAACACATTTAATATGCATACCTGAGGCAAAATATAGATGCCCTGAGGCGCAGGTGCTTTTAGATAAGAATCAGGGAATAACATTCACCCTATGAACAGTGGTCAGACCAGACATTTACTGGAGAATGCTTTGCTGTTTGCTATTTGCTATTTTGCCATTTGCTATTTTATGAATGTGCCAACGTTGACATTGTGCCATGCAAACAAAATAGGATCCCTTTGGAAATCAGATTGAGCTTCTAATGTTGCCATTTGTAGTGAGTCAGACAAGGGAATCGGGGGCGGAGAGATAAACTAATGTTGCGGGTTTCATAGGACATATCAACTACTGTATAATCTTCCAGAGAGAGGTTCTCAATCTTTGTATATAATCATATAAACAAAGCCTGTGTAGAATACTCGCAAGCGTAACTTTGGAGGTTTCTTTGGATACTAATGTAATCATTTTAGTTTGAGTTTATTGAAACAACAACAAAATATATGTTTGCTGGTTTACTTTAACATTTAGCATCTCTTCAACCTAATCAAAGACAGAAAGCACAGTAGCCCAACAGCCTTTCACCGGCGCCCCATTACTCCTCGATGTCCTAGAGATCAATGGTAATAAAGTCATGGCCTAATTGCCAGTGAAAGTCACACTAATGGTCTACTGAGCTCGCCATCAGGTGGTGTTTTGATTGCAGTCAGTAGAGTTTGGATGGGCTGACAGTGTTTTGGTACAATCATGATTGATGAGTTCCTTGTCTGCTTATTCACTCCCTTTGATTATAAAAGTATATATATATATATATATATATATATATATATATATATATATATATATATATATATACTGTATATACTGTATTATTGAAATGCACCCAGCTACTCTGTGAATGTAAGTATGAGTCTAGAGTTGTGGCTTGGAGTAAGTGTGAGTGAAAGCGAGGGTGAGTGTGAATTAGATTCATTAAATGTATCAGTAGAAACACACTCTGGGTTTGTGTGTGATCAATGATCAATGATCAATCAATCAAATTCAATGACTCAGTGAGGTTGAGTCAGTAAAATTCCACTGAGAAAGTTAGTTAGTATGAGCATGTATGTAGAAAGTTAGTTAGTATGAGCATGTATGTAGAAAGTTAGTTAGTATGAGCATGTATGTAGAAAGTTAGTTAGTATGTGAGCATATGTATGTAGAAAGTTAGTTAGTATGGGCATGTATGTAGAAAGTTAGTTAGTATATGAGCATGTATGTAGAAAGTTAGCTAGTATATGAGCATGTATGTAGAAAATTAGTTAGTATATGAGCATGTATGTAGAACATGAGTTAGTAGTTTGAGTATGTATGTAGAAAGTTAGTTAGTATATGAGCATGTATGTAGAAAGTTAGCTAGTATATGAGCATGTATGTAGAACATTAGTTAGTATATGAGCATGTATGTAGAAAGTTAGTTAGTATGAGCATGTATGTAGAAAGTTAGTTAGTATATGAGCATGTATGAAGAAAGTTAGTTAGTATAATGAGCATGTATGTAGAAAATTAGTTAGTATGTGAGCATGTTTGTAGAAAATGAGTAAGTAGTTTATGAGCATGTATGTAGAAAACGAGTTAGTAGTTTATGAGCTTGCATGTAAATGAAATCACCATATCATCTCCATGCCATCTGGTTCGGCCATTGTGTCCTCGTAGACCACGGTGCATATTAAGGTGGATGTGTTATTTAGGAATCTCATAATGACGGTGCACGCGGTCGGCTGGCTAGCGGAAGGAGGGTCTCGTCTCGCCCCATTAACTTCTTTAATGTCACACGGCGGTAGGAAAACCCATTCATTCATTCCCAGCCCTCCCTGATGCTGGGCAGTCTGATTGAGGAGAGGTGAAGGCCAAAGTGAGGTTGCATCAGTACCTACTGTATCTATCCCGGTGTGGACAACCTCTGGTGTGAACTGTGAAGGCATTGAGGGCAGTTTGACTGAATAGGAATTCATTTTTATTGTGTAGCACTTTGGCCAACCCACCATTATACTTAACTGTCGTCATTATATGCCGTCATACTAGCGGGTGTGTTCGTTTAGGACATTTTGGAGATCTGTTGGGAGAGGTTTTGCCAGTGTGCTTTTCTGCAGAAGACATGGGAAACCTTGCGGAAAATCTTCTGTCCATCCTAGGATGACTTGTTGTTATTTGCTGGTTTTGTGTTGATCGTGAACGTTAACCTACCCTGACGACGAGTAGGGTATTGAGTACAGGGCCGGATTTCCTATGAATGCCCATCAGACTTTTTCTGCTTTGATTTGACAATTTGCTGATTTTTTGGACCTAAAGTTGGATGACATTGCCAAAATAAACTATTTGGAAGACAGTGCCAAAAGACACATCTGGTAAGGGCCTGTGTTGTTGGGGGCAGGGGGGGGGGGGGGGGGGGTGTTCCTCCCTCCCTCCATCTGGTAGTATAAGGACCCTCCAACCTGCTATGGTGAGGAATATTAACGAATACATAAAAGGTCACATCAAGTCATTTTCCTAAAAGCTCATTAACTTTTATTTGCTGCAAAATATGTCGGTAATTAGAATAACAGAGATTGGGCTAATGAAATTACAATAAACACTGGCAGAGTGGAACCAAAAAATAATAATGGCAGGTTCATGCCTGTCTCAGACTTACAGCAGATTATTGGCAAATGACCTTTCAAGGATATTGAGGTAGGTTTGTGCATTGTTTTCGTGTGTGTGTGTGTGTGTGTGTGTGTGTGTGTGTGTGTGTGTGTGTGTGTGTGTGTGTGTGTGTGTGTGTGTGTGTGTGTGTGTGTGTGTGTTGGTGTGTGGGAGGGTTGGTGGACGAGTGGATGGGTGTGTGTGTTAGAGAGAGAGAGAGTTATTGTTGAAAACATAAACATTATAGGAAAAAAGTCCACATTCAGTCAGGATGGTATTACTGTAGTATGGCAAGACATTAGTAAGCAAATGTAGGACTAGTGTGTAGACCGCCTATATGCCCAATATAAACAAACAAAGAAAAGGAAAGAAATATAAACGTATGTCTCAAAAGTGTCAAGCAGTGTAAAATCCTATCGATTGAGCTATTCAGAATATGTGACACGGTCTGGTGAAAGGGGTAACAAGTCGGCAGCCGATTTAATGTTCTGACTTTTATTTTGAAAAATCTATGAGCCATGTGAGCCTGCTAACAATGTAAAGTAGTGTTATAGTTAACTCGGTAGCAGTTGGGATTGCTCACCAAATCCATTGCATATTTTGGCTTGACTACTGAGTGTGTGTTGTCATTTTCAACAATGTTGAAACTTATTTTTGTGTTTCAAAATAAAAGTCCAGACATTTTGATTGGTTGCCGACTTGCGGCCCAAATGACCAGACCGTGTCACTAATGTCTCAAAAGCGAGCTGTGTAAAATCCTATCGATTGAGCTTTTCAGAATATACTCATCTCTGCACATACTGTACACTCCTTGGTGTACAACATGCAGTCCAACCTCCCCGTTAAGTTAATCTATTATTGACAATCCTTATGGACTCACTCAGTATCATTCACATGTCCGTTTTGAGTGATGAGACTTCCATGCCATTACACACGTTTGTAATGTGTTAAATAGACAAAGCTCTTCAACAAACAATAATCAATGCAATCACCTAAAACGACTGATATCAATCCTCTTTGTATCCCTACAAATCACTTTTGACCTTCGGAAAGCAATCAAGCAACTAATTTACGGAAAAATCATAATGAGGTATGGAAATCAGTGTTCATTCTTCATGAAAATACTTATATTACATAGTATTAATTATTTGAATAGCTTTTACTACCATGCTTATTACAGTGATAGTATTAGGCTACACCATGCACCAAAACCTGTTAGATACCTGGCCCTCTGCCATAGATCTTAGAGAGATTTGACAGCTCAACAGCTCAATGTGTGTACAGATATCCCCGGGCGTTTGTGTGTTTGTTTATTACCTGTGTAGGTCATAACAGATGCCCTCTTTCCCTGCAACACGGTATCATTGCAACATGTCCTTACACTACTTCTAGGCACTGTACTGTTTCGACAAAATGGAAGGGAATCAAGGTCTAGGGAATCCATTTTTTTGTGAAAGGGGGTTAAGGAAAGGGTTAGAGTTTAACTGAGAGAGGCATTAACTGTGAGGGGTTAGGGTACGGCATAGATTTGAAGTGGTTAGGGTAAAGGTAGCAAACAAAACCACTGATATTTTGTCAAAAAAGCCAATTAGAACCCACAATTCAGTTCAGTTTGCATGTCTTGCCTTCCCCACCCCTACCTCCAACCTACCTACGCATTCTCTCTTTTGTATCATCGCTCTTATAATAATGACCATGGGGAAAGTGCTTGGCCGTTAATATTCACACATGCGGTTTATGATACAGGGTTACACATGCAGGTCATGATACAGGCTTACACGTGTAGATTATGATACAGGGTTGCTCTCTCACTCTATTGTTCTCTCTCTCTCTTCCGCTCTCATACACACACATAAACACATGGAAACACACACACACACACACACACACACGCACACACACACACACACACACACACACACAGTCCCCTCCTATTGTGTTCCTAGAGAGGTTATGATGATCGTGACCTGTATCTGGGGTTAGCTGGGCCATGGGCTTAGATTTCACATATGAATATGGACCACATGCCCTTTAATCTGTCTGACCTGCATAAGTGTGAATAATCACCTTCTGGGAGTTATGAATATACAAAGCATCAGTGGGCAGATGGAGAAAAAAAAAAGTCACATTACCATCGAAAATGAAGTGCATTTGTGGCAGAGGGAGTTAATTTGGCCATGTACACAGGGGAGTCAACTAGATTATCACATTGCATTCATTATTATATTAGAGGTCAAGGTCATTGCTGAGAAAGCAAGAGAGTATAGCAGTCAGTGTAATAGGCTACTGGAGTCTTTTATAATATGTTTTATAGTGAAACCTAAGGGAAAGACCAATGACAGGGTAATCCTAATAGATCAAATCAGGGTGCGGGGCCTGCTGACCTGCCTGCATCCTTCCCTGAGACATCCTTCCCTCTGCTCCTGGCCGTCATTAGACTGTCTGCACACAGGACCAGGGCCTTATCAGAGCTCACTTCATCTCTATTGGAGGACAAGCTTCCACTGCTCTCTGGTTCTCTAAAATTGGCGTTATTTTCACATCTGAATGGCAGTTTGACATGGGATCCTTAATGTTGGATCAAAACATAGAGAGATGTAGCGCACGCACACACACACACACACACACACACACACACACGCACACACTCACAAAAAGGTTGCTGCTTATTTTTGGTTGAGGACGTCATCATTGTGTACTTAATTGAAGTGGTATGTGTCTCTTCTCACTTGGTTAGACATTAACGTTATCTCTTCTCACTTTGGTAGATATTCGGATCTTCTCTCACTCTATCCTGACACAGTCATGATGCAGACGACTCCCTATCCCGAAGCCGAAAGAGACTCCCCTCATGTCCAAAAGCGTCCTCTAACACAGAGAGAACAGACAGGCCGGGGATGTCGACGTTTGAACCTTGGCATTCTAACAGTATTTCTCTCTGATTGTGAGGGAGCCAAACACCAAAAGCTCTCTGATATTAGAACAGACTCAACTCAAGGGGTACTCCCGACCTGACCCAAGCAGGCACCGTTAACATAAGCCCCCAGATGGCACATTGCTTCAGTTCTTCTTCTTTCACATGAAGCCTGTTTCTTGTTGAAAGCCTTCAAGCAGCAGTGGGGCCTGAGAGGATGGAAGGCTGTGGTTCTGCCTCTGGTTTCTTTTTGGGGATTTCTGATATGTGACACGTTCTAATGCTTTGGTCCTCGGGATCCGATGTAATGATCTGACTTTCCTTTCGGAAAAATGTTCAGAAGAAACACATTTCTGCGTGAACGTTTTGATTGGTTGCCGACATGAGGACCAAAGCATTAGAACGTGTCACATGTTTGGTTTGAAGTGTGTGGATCATTGATGTGGAGGGAACAGTTGTCTCGAGTCATGAATGCAGGAGGTAATATAATAAGGGGGTTTCAAAAGGGGATGGTACACCATGTACCAGGTTATCATTGACTATAGACATGACCTCTCGGGGTGCTTGCGAGTTACAGTAGATGTGTGATTTTTTGTTTTGATTTTTTGTTTGGTTATTTTGGAGGTTTTTCTTTTTAGATTGCTGCACGCAATAAATGTTTATAGAGTGGAATTCTGACATTTTGAATTCGCAGAATGTTACAGTGAAAGAGAGAAAGGGTACCACACATTCTTCTTGCATTAGTGCCTCAGCTTTGAAAAGCTTTAGAGACAAATCGATATACTCCAATCTCAGTGCTTTCACAAGGCGGACAGAGAGCAAGAAATATAATACAAGAATTACAGCTCACCTGCAATCATGGGATTTTGATCACTGTTTATCCGTTCTAGTGAGGGAAAAAAGGCTGCCATAGTCCCCTCCCCACCTCATAGTCATGTTCTATACCATGTTTTTGGAATTATTTCATCCACTTTTGTAATCTACTGCCATGGTTCAGACCTCATGGCCACACCTGGCGGATCCAGACAAAGTCACATTAGCTTCTGTCGACCCCTCACTTGTAATCGGCTCTGAGGGGTCAGAGTGTTTTGCAAGAGTCCTGCGCCTATGGTTAATAGTTTTGAGAGAGAGAACGTGCTACAACAGCTTACCTGGAGATTACAGCCTCAGCGGTTCACCCGCAGCGTGACCCCCTCTGGATTTTCACCAACCGCCATTATCCTGGTGGTTTTCACTCACGCAAAACAGGGCAGGATTATTATTATTTTTTTCGGAACTTTCGAGTCTTCTCTTCTCGTCAAGAATTCCTTAACAATATCTGCCATATTTCGGGATTGAATGAGTGAATGAATCGAGGATCATCAACAATTGTCACTTAATCAGTTCCCTGTAGTCTCCATTCCCTCTCCATTCATTACAAGTGAATGGGGCTTTATTGGCGTGACCATTTTAACAGGGATCCGGGGAGAGTGGGGAAGCTTGTAAGGTTGAATTGACACAGGCGATTTACGAGGGGATCGAAGGCCCACTTCTGGCCAAAACCACAGCCACACACAATACAAACAGAGCGAGAGATTAAGAGATTTGTAGTCTCCCTTCTCCGTTCACTTTATTGTCCACCAGCTTTTGTTCCCGGGCTTGTTTGTTTTTTGCCGCTCATCCCTTTTCAATCATTGTGCTGCTGCCGCTCTCTTGGGCTAGCTCTCAGCCCTTTTCTCACCTACTCTGTCACTCTCTGTCACTCTCTCTCTCTCTCTCTCTCTCTCTCTCTCTCTCTCTCTCTCTCTCTATCTCTTTCTCTCTCTCTCTCTCTCTCTCTCTCCATTCGTCTCTGTCCTAGCTTGTCTCTCTGTCCCTGTCTCAGACTCCACCTTTTTCGAGAAAGAGACTTGTAATAATATCTCTACATGATGAGCAACATATTCTCTCATCATGTGACTGTTTCTCAGTAAGCATAATGAAAGTCACACTAATATCTATCTAGAACACCTCCCAAGTAGCTACTTTGTCATTGAACACCCTATGATTCGTAATGCATTCTGGGAGGTAGGGTTATGGCTCCGAATCGAACATGGTCCAGAAAAATCTCCAAACGGAGCCGTGGAAAGCCCTCCCCCTTCCCCCTAGCCCTCGATGAGAACATTAATTTGGACACCCCTACCCTAAATGTGAACGCGCAAAACGGAGCCGTAGGGGTGAATTGGGATCGGGCCTTTGAAACGTTCAAACGTTGTTCCGTGTTTCAAAAGAAAAGTCAGAACATTTTGATTGGTTGCCGAAATGCTAGAGACCAAAAGACTAGAACGTGTCCCATATGGTATTGGATCTGTTCACGGAATACATGATAAGATGATGTTATAAAAGCAACAGATTCAGAAACATCAATTGAAAAAAGCAATAAGAAGGGAAAAACATTTTAATAGTTGAAAACCCAGTGGAGGAAAAGATGGCAACAACATTGTGGAGCTCATATTGAAATTGGGCACCTGGGTAAGGAAGGCAGAAAAGTAAAGGGGGAGGCTGTGGCGCAGGAGGTAGAGTCGGCGTCTAATGATCGCAAGATTGGCAAATCACCGCTTCGAGACCCGTTTGGCCACATGTCAAAGTGTCCTTGGGCAAGGCACTGAACCCCAAATTGCTCCCAATGAGCAGGCCGGCTCCTTGCATGGTAGCTTGCCGCCATTGGTGTGTGAATGTGTGTGTGTGAATGGGTGAATGAGAGGCCATTGTAAAGGGCTTTGGAATAAGGTGCTATATAAGTCAGTCCATTTACCCTTTAGTAAAGAAGAAAATAAAACAGTTAACAGAAACATACTCTACTACACCAACTGTCTGCTATTTTGTTAGTTTTCTACTCTTTTATTAATTAATCTCTTACATATAACAGTCTCAATTTGGGTCGTCTGTAAAGTGTACTGTACTGTAGGTGTTTGTTTGGCTGCAGGCGATGTTAACAGAATAATCTAAGGAAGTGAAATGCAAGCTGACGCTGACACCTCGATTAACATGAGGAATGTAGTTGCGCTGTCTGCAATCAAATAAGGAGCGCCTGGGGTCGGACTTTTCAGCTATTATCAAAGGGTTCAGCCATGATTTGTGCAATGCATTCTGGGTGGCCCGCAACGTCTTCTCCGTGTGTTCCCGTGATATCATCCTCTCTTTCTTTCTCTAGGTGTTTCTGGGAGGAGGTTCTGGCCAGCAAACTGATACCTTCAAATTATGTTTAATTTTCTGAAGCGTTTCGGAGCAAGCTCCTTCGTCAAAGCCGTCTAGAGTTGTACAATCTTGGCAGCTTTTCTCCACCAGTTTCCATCATGTCCGTTTTGGATATCTTTTTTTCTGACACTTGTTTATTATTTGTTATTCATCATTCACAGTAGCCAACCCTCCCAATCTCTCCCCAAATCAAGACCCACCGTCCAATCTTCTCCCTCTTCTCTCCCCTCCTGCCTCTCATTCTATTTCACTGATAAGCCTTTTGGCAGCTTTTCTTACCATCTCTCTCTCTCTCTGTCTCTCTCCCCCCCTCTCTCTCTCTCTCTCTCTCTCTCTCTCTCTCTCTCTCTCTCTCTCTCTCTCTCTCTCTCCCTGTCTTTCTAGCTTTGCAGAGATAAGGTTGGCTCTCCCTAGTGGGTTCTTAGTGTCGATACTAATGTGCAGCTATCATCGATGAACTGTCAGACCCCCTCCCCTTGTCCCTCACATCCCTCCCTTGACCTTCCAACACATCCAACAGTAATGTTGAATTCACTGCAGTCAGAAATACAAATGTCTGCAATTAAAAAAGTTTTGATCACTAGCTCTTCATAATTCCCTCACATAAATAACAACAAATATTTGTTCTAACGTTAGCGAAGTGATCCAACTAGCTAGAAAGCTAGTTATAACAAGCTAACTGTAAACAGCTCCGTTCTCGTCTTAAGACTGAAATCTAAGATTTGACCAGATTAATCTTGGAGACGACATGAGACGTTTTAAAACTGGGACAGAACTGCATTCTAATGCTGTGGGCTTCAGGTTGTACAGGAAAAAAAGCCAATCACTCGATCAATTATCTAGTCCTGACGGAGATGAATTGTGCCTTTTTCCATCAACCTTTGGACTGTCTCTCTTGTGGGTTAGGGATGCTTGCCTGAGGTGGAGCTCATTCTATGCTGTGAGAAAGCCTTGGAGGTAAATTGTAAGTCTTGTGGTACATCTTGTCTATTTGTCTATTGACTGAAAGCATGAATAACACATATACATATGAATATTTCATATGGAGCTGACTTCGATTGGCATGACTTCAAAATAGACGTCTACATTAAAATAGCCGTTGATGGGTCATATTTTCTTTATAGAAACAATGCCTATACATTATTTACTAGAGTGATTTTTGTTCTTACTTTGTTCTTCTTATCTTACTGGGCTGAGGATTGCTGGCATCTCTCTGTTTCCTTTTTTAGCTCCATATTCATTGGTCAATAACTGTCATTCAAGATAGCTTGGCTCTGTTGCAGGGTGCACTGTACTCTATGTACCCATTTGAGTGTGACTGACTTCCGTGATCCTTCGCAGACACCCAGTGGGAGTTTGATGAACCACTGCAATTAAGCGTTCACTTACACTAATTACATGTCAGATGGGTGGAAGGGAGTGGGTGCGTAGCATAGCCCTCCCTTTGACTGACACACTGTCAAATGATTGTGTTCCTTCAACTTCTCGTTGTGTGTTCTTTGTTGTTGTAGTTTAGCTTGTCTTTCCAAGTAATTGAAATATTTATGTCTGAAATTGAATTCCACCTCAGGGCTCACATACGTGCATACTTCATGATAGACGATTATGTTGTTTTTAATTAACTGCATGGGATCCATTCTGCAGTTGTTGGTACTGTAGTTGGTCGGGGAACAATAATAATAATAATAATAATAATAATGCCCATTTTTAAAGAAATCATGGGAGGATTTGACAGTGGTACAGGGCCGATGCATGACCTTGTCATTTGACCAGGTTGTCCTGATATTCAGAGAAGAGTGGCATCGTGAACCCATCTCGGACATCTTAAACTAGGATTATTTCAATACTACAGCAAACCCTGTACTATGTTGTACTAAGCCTGTGCTAATCTCTCTTAAAAGTACAATTGTAACGTGTGTGACCTTCTTTATGGTTTTGATGTGATGACCTCGTCATTTGAATAGCATAATTGGCACCTACATTTGCCAGGAAATCATAGTTTAAAAACAAGAGTTAGCACTCTTGACTAAAAAATGCAGTTACAGATTGAACCTTTAAGACCATAAAGATTAGAGTAGCTTCTTCCTGCGTCATGACTACTTCAGTCATTATTTCTGAGTTGGAGTATCTATTTGTGAACACACTTCATATTCCGCTGGTTTTCACAGTAAACCTGTGAGGACTCTCAAGTGTGTTTGGCATCCTGCTGTGGTTGACGACATGTCTCTCATCTGTGTCACCTGCCAATGCGCCGGTTAATGACAGCCTCTCAACGCAGACACAGTGACAAGCTCGTAGCATGACACCATGACAAGGCCGTAGCATGACCCTGTGTGATTGCTCGCCCTCGTTTATCTTCTTCACGTTCACAACTGCTTCAAAGATGAACAGGAACAAATGTCACCACTGTCACAAAATGGATTGGTCACTTCACTGAGCTGCAGCCGCGATCTCGGGTTTTTAATGGCAGTGACACATGAATGATATTAATACAAAGTCAAATGAAGTTTAATAGAAATGTTAAATCTGCTGAAAAATGATCCAAGATGAAAATCAAATGTCATTATGTAAGCTTCAGTAGACTGGGACCTGTGATGTCTCTCTCAAGCCGGAGTAAAACTTGCTTGGTTAAATACTTTAACTACTCTCTCTGTCTGTCTCTCTCTCACACACACACACACACACACACACACACACACACACACACACACACACACACACACACACACACACACCATTGCCTACTGACAGCGCTTTCCTATCTTTTTGAAACACACACATCTCCATCTTAGATCACTTTGTCATCGCTTTTCAGACATAAAACCTTTGTATCAAAGTTGTCCTTGCCGCACAAACACACGTTTATGTCTGCACCTTATCTAAACCCAGACAGTGTGATGCATCCTCCTTGATGAGAGACTACAAATAGTCCCGTGCTCTTCCGTTTACCGGTTCTTTCAACCTCTTTTGCTTTGCTCCCAAGTCGACTCTAATTAAGCAAACGATCATCTCCTGCCTCATTAGCGTATGTCTAATTGGAAACGTTTCGGAATCAGTTCTGTTTTCCTCTCCCCCGCTGAAACTGTTAACGCTGTTATTCTCTAAAAACACAGGCTGAAATATTCCCCCCTATAAGTCTGTTATATTCTCGAGACTATCCAGTGTTTCGCAGTTACATAAGGGTGCATTCTGGTATTTCCTCATTAGTTTTTGAGTGTGTAACAGCCCTGCTACTCCATGTACCGCTGTCAGGCTGGTGTGACACAGAGCTGCTTATTGTATCCAGTGTGACCTGCTACAGCAGCGCATGTGTAAAACACGGCTGTAGCAGTAACGCAATCAATGTGACAGCAACCAAGCACCAGAATGGGAAAGAAAGGTGATTTAAGTGACATTGAACGTGGCATGGTTGTTGGCTGTTTTGAGTATTTCAGAAAGTATTTCAGAAAGTATTTCAGAAAGTGCTGATCTACTGGGATTTTCCTGCACAAACTCTCTCTAGGGGTAACAGAGAATGGTCAGAAAAAGAGAAAATATCCAGTGATCGGCGGTTCTCTGGGCGGAAATGGTGGTGGTTGTGTAATGGTGTGGGGGATCTTTTCTTGGCACAAATCTTCAGCAACTGTGTGATGTTATAATGTCAATATGTACCAAAATCTCTGAGGAATGTTTCCGGCACCTGAATCTATGCCATGAAGAATTAAGGCAGTTGTTAAGGCAAAACAGGGGGTCCAACCCGGTGTACAAGGTGTACCAACAAACTGGCAAGTGACATTTACTCAGAATCCATGTGCGCAACTGTGCATGTTAGAATTACTGCTCTGAAGGGTGTGTTCACCGATTGCGCACACTGCACACTCCCGGTGTAGCACTGCCGTAAAGTAGACCACGACACTCTCCTCGTGTCCTCCTCATGTCTTCGTTGTATTGAGACACAGTATTGAGTCATCAGGTATGCCTCTAATCAACCGCCAAAAGTTTTCAGCGTTAAAAAGGTATGAAAGTGAAGGCGAGCGGCCAGTTTCACAGTGTTTATTATGTCTCCGTGTTCCTTCCTCCCACCTCATCTCTGGGTCTTAATAACCTTGCCCCTGCACCCGATTATGTGTCCACCGTCTACTCAGTCCTTTAACGTTGTTATTTTTCTACCGTGCTGTGACACCGGGAGACGAGGTTCTTCTCTGGTCATTTCTCAGGTTATTAACCCAATGTCAGATCCCCATGACCTCTGCTATTGCCTTATGAGTCAGTGGCCCGCTAGGCTAGGCTCTCTGTCTCTGTCTCTGTCTCTGTCTCTGTCTCTGTCTCTGTCTCTGTCTCTGTCTCTGTCTCTGTTTATGTTATATCCTGAGGACTATGAACCTCACCTGTATAACATGTACTACTCAGACAACGGTTGTAACTTGAGTATTTATTGTTCTCTACTGTGGAGCCCCACGTTAGATCAAACTCACAGAACAACATGGCATCTTAAATACCCAGGATGCATAGCGTATACCCAGGATGCATAGCGTTAACAAAACCATAGCAACAGTGAATGCATCACATCTCCTCCCCCCTTACAATAAATGTCCCATTTAACATCAGCTAGAAAATCTTCAAATAACACCATAACTATATAGATGCCTGTAACAAAAACAATAACAATCCTGGGGTGAGGGTAGACCACCTCAAACCCCTGACTATACCCATGGAGATTATTCTGCTCCAGTTGAATTGGGTAAGTCAAGCTATAAGACCAAACGATCAGGAGGCCGCCGCTGTCTTTCAGGATATCGCCGTGCAGCTGGAACCTCAGGGTCTCTGTGTCTCTGTAGTGGGCTCGGACCAGAGGCAGAATCAGGCGGAGGTGTTACAGTCTCTTTGATTGGAGAGTCAGGTGCTGCGGCAGCAACCTCAGGCTCAGGCATAGAAGAATCTGAAACTTCTGCAGGTAGATCAAGAGGCGGTGTATCGAGAGGGTCCTTGGCAAGCAGCGGGGTGTGTGTTGGAGCTTGCAATAGCTGGTCGAGGTGCCTTCTCCAGACGATGTCAGTAGCAGTTTGAACCGTATATGATACCGGTCCAGTCTGTGCAATGATGGTGGCAGGAATCCACTTAGGTCCACTGCAGTAATTCCTTGCCAACACAGATTCACCTGGAGTGAAAACTCTGAACTTGGTTTGTCCTCTTTGTTGGATTTGTTTCTTCTGCTGCTGTGAAACTGTCTCTTTCACTGACGTTGGCTTCAGGAGGTCAAAGTTGGATCTAAGCTCTTTTTGTAGCAACAAGCTGGCAGGTGATACTTTTGTAGTTGCATGTGACGTGTTGCGATACGTCAGTAGGAATCTGTGCAGCCGCTGATGGAGGGTTCCCTGCCCTTGTGATGCCTTTAATGCATTTTTCATCGTTTGCACAAACCTTTCAGCGAGGCCATTCGATGACGGGTGATAAGGTGCTGATCTTATGTGCTGTATGCCATTTGCTTGCACGAAAGCAGCCATTTCCTGGGACACAAACTGTGGTCCATTGTCAGAGACGAGTTGAACGGGACATCCAAAACGGCTGAACATTTCTCCCAGCTTCTCAATTGTCTTTCCTGTTGTGGTGGATCTCATGATAGCCACTTCAGGCCATTTACTGTGTGCATCCACAGCGACAAGTAGCATTCTGTCCTCAAAAGGTCCTGCGAAATCAATATGCACACGATGCCATGGCCTTTCTGGAAAGCTCCAGGGGTGCAGAGGAGCTAGTTGAGGATTGTTCCTGATTTTCTGACATGAGGAACAGGCTTTTGCTATCTCCTCTATCTGTCCATCCATATTTGGCCACCAAAAGTAGCTTCTTGCTATTTCCTTCATCCTTACTATTCCACTGTGTCCTGAGTGGAGTTGCTGCAACACTGGTTTGCGTAGTGTTGGTGGTATAACCACTCTCCTTCCCCACAGCAAATATCCAGACTGCACCGTCAGTTCCGCCCTCCTCGCGAGGTAAGGTTTCAAAGCACCGTCGTTGCTGCCAGAGTGGCCCTTTACAACAATGTCCAAGACAGCTGACAAGACCGGGTCATTGCGTGTGGCCTTCTTCACTTGTTCAGCTGAAACTGGCGCATCATCCACCTGACTGAAATAGGCAACGTGCTCAGTGTGCCACTCTGGTTTGGTGACAGGGAGTGGCAACCTTGATAAGCCATCGGCGTTGCAATGTGAGTCTGCTTTACGATACTTTATGACATATGAATGCCCAGACAACAGCAGCGCCCATCGTTGCAGACGGCTTGCGGCGAGAGACGGTATCCCGGTATGTGGTCCAAGGATGGTTGTAAGAGGTCGGTGATCGGTAAGGAGTGTAAATTTCCGTCCATATAAGTACTGATGGAATTTACGAACGCCAAAAATGATGCTTAACGCTTCCCTCTCCAGCTGAGCATAATTGGCTTCGGCTTTGTTTAAAGTCCTTGAAGCAAAGGCAATGGGCCTTTCATCCCCATTTGGCATTATGTGTGAGATAACTGCACCCACCCCGTATGGAGATGCATCACAGGCCAGCTGGATTTGGAGTGACGGGTCATAATGGGTTAGGACCTCTGACCCCACTAACACATCCTTTGATTTCTGAAAAGCCTCCTGGCATGCTTTATTCCATTCCCACGCCTTGTCCTGGCGGAGTAAGTCATGTAGTGGCTTTAGTAGCGATGATAGATTTGGGATGAAACGACCGTAGTAGTTGAGCAGCCCTAGGAACGAACGCAACTGACTGACGTTCTGGGGTGGCGGTGCATCCATGATGGCTGCGACCTTGGATGGGGCCGTGTGTAGGCCCTCGGCACTAATGACATGTCCCAAGTACTCCACAGAAGAGCGGAAAAAGTCACATTTTTCCTTGCGAACCCTGAGTCCATATTCCTTTAGTCTTTGAAGAGTGGCGTCCAGATTATGAAGGTGCTCGGAATCGCTGGCCCCTGTGCAAAGGATATCGTCTAAATAGCACTGAACACCAGGCAGGCCACTGAGGATTTGATCCATAGCACGTTGAAACAGTGCTGGTGCTGATGTGATTCCGAAAGGTAATCGGCGGTACCTGAAGAGGCCCTTGTGCGTTGTGATAGTTAGCAGCTCCTGTGAGTCTTCATGCACATTAGGGCTGCACGATTAATCGATTTTAAATCGAAATCGCGATTTGAAATGTCGCGATTAGCTAATCGCAAAGCCTGCGATTTGCCTGCGATTTTTTTTTTTTTTGCCATTTAGCAGACTCTTTTTTAATCCAAAGCGATTTACAAATACGAATTACAGGGACATTCCCCCTGGAGTAACTGAGGGCTAAGTGCCTTACTCAAGGGCACACTAGTAGTGGTGTGGTTTCAGGCGGGATTTGAACTCACAACCTTCCGATCACAAGTCCAACTCACTATGTGTTTCTCAACCCTCTCCCCGGGGCGCCCCAGCCGCTCCACATATTTGATCTGTTCCACCACCAGCACACCTGATTCAACTAATCAAGTCCAAATCATAATTGCTTTGGACTTGATTAGTTGAATCAGGTGTGCTGGTGGTGGAACAGATCAAATATGTGGAGCGGCTGGGGCGCCCCGAGGAGAGGGTTGAGAAACACCACTACCCGTATGGGATACGTCATACAGCGCGTCGGATTCAACGTCAATGAACGTCAACGTCAATGAACGTCAAAAAAAAAGACACTTGTTGAGAGAAACAAAATGGTGTTGCTGTTTAAAAAAAACATAAATACATATGTTGTCCCAATTCATATCTTTTAAGTTCTCATCCTTGCATTAGAATTAGAGCAGTTAATAGTTTGATGGTATCATGTGGTAATGCTCTCTGAAAATAGGTGATAGATAGATTCATCCAATCACCTGCCAAGTATTTTTTGAAAGTACCTGCCCTTTTCCAAACAGCTTCCAATTAAGCTTTCCTAGATGGTTGTGTGAAACAAACCACCTGAGTCAGGTTAGTAATGCTCCATCACATGTTTTAATCTGAAGCTTGATTTTAAAGCAACCCAACTTTAAAGCAACCCAATGTAAGTTTAGTTCTTTCACTCATAGCTCGGGCTGTGGGGGTGCTAGAGGAGGGAGCCTCTAAGTCCCCTGAAGACGTACAAACAAACTGCACGTTGATACGACCTTCCTAGCCGGAGATATGGCCACACTTTACAAAAACTCCCATTTTTTTTTTTTTTTTTTTTGCTATTTAAAAATAAATTAATCGCAAATTAATCGCAATCGCGATATCTGTCCAAATAATCGCAATTCGATTTTTTTTCCAAATCGTGCAGCCCTAATGCACATGCATTTGCAAATAAGCTTGATTAAGGTCTATTTTACTGAACTTTTGACCCCCACTAAGTCCAGCAAACAGGTCCTCAATATGAGGGAGTGGATACTGCTCTACAGATAGCACAGGGTTAACTGTTACCTTAAAATCCCCACAGGTCCGGATTCCTCCATCCTTCTTAGGCACTGGCACTATCGGTGTCGCCCAATCACTGGTAGTGACTGGCTCCAGTACTCCACTCTTCACAAGAGCATCCAAATCAGCTTCCACCTTGTCTCTTATAGCATATGGTACCGATCTAGCTTTCAAAAACACCGGTTTGCTTTCAGGCTTTACATGTAGCTTTACTGTAATGTCCTTCATGCTTCCTAACTCGTTCCGGAAAACCTCTGTGTGTTTTTCCAAGACAGCCTGTAGGCCTGTGGAGCCGTTTGCTATCATGCGTACTGCTTGCCAGTCCAGCCTTATTTTGTCTAGCCACAGACGTCAGTGTTTCCTCCAGGAATTTTTACAATGGTGGCGGGTAGTGCTGACCGATTTTTCCGCGTGCACGCGCATGAAACGCGCACGCGCGCTCAAAACAACGACGTAATTTCAGCCAAAACTCGAGGATGGCCCAAAAAAATAAAATGTTTTCCTGTACTTCTCCCGTGTGTCTCTTATTGTCTGTGTCTGCATGTTTTTCCAGCATGTAATTCCGTTGTCAATAAAAACAAAAACACTGATCTGACGTTTTTTTTCACAACGTTATTACTTAGCGAGTTAGCGATTAGCGATGTTTAGCTTAGCTTAGTTTAACAGAAGTATCTTCACTTTTAACATGACTTCCCGTGGTCGTAGAGGGCTGGTCGACGGCTTAAAATGACCGTGTAGACCTGTAGACCTTATCCAGCTATAGTCTTGTGTTTCTACCCCGGGCATAGCCGGTGTTATTCACGGACAAACACTCCTGTTAGAGTGGTTCTAGTACACTGGACATAGGTAACACATAGAGAGGCTTCTCCTCTCTCTCTCCATCCTACACTACACTACACTACGCATCCTATACTACACTACACTACGCTAGCTCGCGGTGTTCGGGTGACAGCCAGGGCGCGTTCGTAAATACGCTCTGGAAATCTGATCAGCACTCACGGAATGCCTCTTGTCCAATCAAATGACTTGGTCCCTTTATGACGTTGAATCCAGTGTGCGCTCCGGGGCTCTCAGAGCGAATTTACGAACGCAGCCTCAAGTTCAATACTCGCGACACACACGGACTGGTCCAGTTTCAGCGCTTGTGGGTGTGTCTAGCGCTGTGAAGGTCTGAAAAGCGGCCTAAATTTTTTTTTTTTTTTGGGTTGAGAAATCTGAATGGTGGCGGAGGAAATTCCATCGTGGCGGTCCGCCACGATGAAATGCATGTAGAGGAAACACTGGACGTCCCATCAATGCTTGATAATCTCCATTAGTTATGTAAACAGGGAGCTTTTCAATTTGTCCATTACACTGGACAGTCACATCCGTCATACCCCTCATCGGAACGGGCTCTCCTGTATATGTTCGAAACTTGGTGTCTGATGCTCGTAATGGGAGGTTCTTCATGAATTTCTTGTAGACTCTATTT
>NC_137683.1:16549887-16562387 GCF_963989245.1 Nansenia antarctica
GGAAGAAGAAACAAGCATCACAATAGTGACTCATTGTCAGTTTGAGTTTGGGCTCAATTGTTGTTGTCTCTTCTCGTGAGTCTGGCCATTTCCATAGTCCACATAAAACATATACAAGAAATCATCACAAAACACATACCGTAACAAAGAAGAAAAACATCATCATGCGTAACAACAAATAACAAAAGTGAAACCAAAATAAAAGTCAGCAATGCTCAAGGTCTTAGTTTTTAATGAGCATCACAAAACACATAACAAAAAAGAACCATCCACAAACAACAATAAATAACAGATATAATTAAGATTCTCAGATAAGATCTTTTTGATCTTTTAGTTTTTTGATCTTATTCTGAGTTTTCGAGATAATATGACCTGGTAGGGCGTTTCATTCAACCATAGCCCTATACATCACTGAACGCTGTTTCGTATTTTATTTTTTGGAATTGAGTAGTTACCACTGGTGGCATGTCTGGTGGGTCTAGTGATGCATCATCAACGTTTAGCAGTTAGTAAGGAGTTAGTAAGAACTTGCAGACAATCTAGATGGGATAAAAGGGAGAGATAAAGAGATATGTTATATCTAGTATCTCTAGAGTAAAGTAAGTCGCCTTACTTTAGCGACTTAGGAGCCCATCTCCTGTTTCTGTAGTGTGAGGCTGCTTGATGTACAAGTCCACCCCCTGGACATGACGCTGGTATGTCGCAGGGTCTTAACCCCAATCCAACCCGTAATGCTGAGTGCCAAGCAGAGAGGCATCGGGTACCATTTTTATAGTCTTTGGTACGACTCGGTCGAGAATCGAACTCACAACCTCACCCCAATCTCCCAATCTAAGGGCGGACGCTCTAACCGCCAGGACACTGAGCGAGCTGGTCGTCTCTAGAGTAGGTTGTGTGTGACACAAGCGACAGCTCAGCTATTTCCTGCTCTATCCAGAATGTATGTTGTGGTCTACTCCAAAGCCCTAGAGATCAGATGAGTCATAAAACAGCCAGTAAATGCATTTTCCACAATTAATGTTCTTAATCGTTTTGTGTAAGGACTTGGTCTCTCGACGTAGAGTACGGCTTCTTCTCTAGGGAACTTCCGCAGTGTTGTGGGAATAGCTTTGTTAAACAACACTATCATGTCACAGTTTCTAACCTTAAAATCACCATGTTCTTATACTGAGTACAATCCAATGGGGTGTCTCATTCCTACAAGGTAAACCTTCACAACAATGTTTTTTTTTTGGTGTACTGTAATATGAATGTTGTTTTGAATGGCTTTTAGTTTTCCTCTTCTCTATTCTCAATGAGGGACACACCAGCGCAACGAGAGCGTATGTAGGAGTATCTGTTATCTGTGGGGGAAGAGTCAACATTAGTGGTCTCTGAGGAACATTTTCACACAAAACCCCCTCAATAACTTGAGGCATGAATGATGGCGTTTGAGGAAAAAGGCAGCTGTTCTTTCATGCTCTGCCTGCTTTGAACATAGAACCAGGCACTCTGAGTGTGTGTCTCTAAAAGATAGCGGAGTCAAGGCTGGGATCCATCTGAAGCAGAGGGATATAGCAGCCATGATGAGAGGAGGAGGAGAAGGGGAGAGGGGCGGAGACTTTTTGCGGATGATCATAACAACAGCCATTGTATTTGTGACACGGTCTGGTCAATTGGTCCGCAAGTTGGCATCTGATTTAATGTTCAGACTTTTCTTTCTAAAAATGTGAATACATTTCAGCGTTGTTGAAAATCAATGACACACTCGCTAATCAACTAAAGCCTGGTACACACATAAAGATAATCTGGGCGATTTTCGCCCGATTTCCCCCCTTCCGACCAAGGACAGTAAACACCTGATTATCGGATGGCTCTAGAGATTATCCTACAAGATTATCCTGTGGTGTGAGGTGTGTTAAGAGTCCATTTCTCCCCACCATCTGCTCGGAAAATGGTCGGGGCGGACAATTGTAAATATTAAACGTGTTCAATATTTACGACCAAAAATCCTCGTGTGTGGGCGAAATTGACAACACCCGAGTCCGATTGTGACGTGGAATGGAATGTAGCCAATCAAGAAGCGAGCTGACTGACGCGTCTTCTTCTTTTCGTTCTTCGGCACTTTATTTCTCCTGTCACACATGGCTGCCTCTACAGGTCAGTCAGGATACTACTACCCTGATCACGCGAGATTTCTGACTTGGGGGACGAGACTCCAGACTGTCGGAGAACATCTTTATGCATGTGGTCGTATATCGGAGCACACGACACACAATACGATCAAAGCTGTTCAATACATAATTTTTTATCTTCATGTGTGTGTCTCTCTCAAATGAAAAAAATCTGTTAAGATTTTGTAAATCCTTATATGTGTACCAGGCACAAAACACAGCTTGTTTTGCGAGCCTGCTAACAATGTAAAGTGGTGTTTATAGTTAACTAGGTAGCAGTGGGGATTACCACCGAATCCATTGCGTTGCAGTATTTTGGCTCGACGAGCGAGTTTGTGTTGTGATTTTCAACAACGTTGAAACTTATTTCTGTGTTTCGAAATAAAAGTCAGAACATTTCGATTGGTTGCCGACTTGCGGCCCAAATGACCGGACTGTGTCACATTTAACAAACAAGCTCCCTAGGCTTAAGGCTGGCTTCGGCTCTGATGTGGAATCACGTATAGGAAGTCGAGTCTAGGTTTGTCTTCTCACTGGCTCTGTTGTCAAGCCGCCCCGGCAACAGCAGCAGGACTGTGGGTGTTCTTATCTGGGAATCAATAGTGAGATGCGATGGAGGTTTAAAGGGTCCTAAGTGTCAGCCTGGCCTCAAACTCTTGCATTGATTTTCTTTTTGAAGTCAGTTATTATCCAACTCACTCAGGTCTGTTGTTCTCGACGGATGATAACATTGAAATGCTCTTCTGTATGACGCTGCGGATATTCGGTAAAGCATTGTACAACAAACCTACTGAATGTCACAACAAAGGCAGAGAGTGGAGAACTGGCGGCTTGAATTAAACGGCCAGGGTATGCAACATATTCTCCTGTGTCTCAACTCGGTATAAATGGAGCTAACGAGTATAATTCTTCTCTTTTGGAGTAAAAACAAACATAGGCATCAATGTGGCATACAGTACACTCATTCACGCAGATTGCGTGCGTGTGTGTGTGTGTGTGTGTGTGTACGTACGTACGTGTGTGTGTGCATGAGTACATGCGTTCACTGTGAGCATACTGGGACCTCCGATTTTTAAATGGCCTAAATGACCTCACCATTGTCATGACATCTTTACACTAAAAGGGGAGGTAACCAGCGCAGTCGAGTTGCCTTGCCTACAGTACATGTCGTGCATCCAAGAAAAATACATAAAGCTAGGCTACATTTCAACTTGAAATTGCTGTATATTATTTCTTTGGTTTTTCTCCTTGAGTTTGCCCTCTCACCTCATTTCATGTGTTTACTGTTCTATGGAGCTGGCATTGACTGACAGGTATTTAGCTGTTACGTCCTGTAGCCATGTTGCCTTAGCTAACACAAGCTAATAACCCAGTACCACAGGCAGACACTGTACTAGAACATTTTGTGTGTCGACTGTTGATTATGATATAACAAAACCCAGGCACAGCAGCTCGGGTAGAGGATCAAAATGCTAAACTCTCCATAGGGTCTGACGAGGAGCTGGAGGCACTTTCAACATGTCTCAGCACTACGGCACATCCATGATGATGCTTCCTAGAGAGGACTGCTGCTTCGTTTTTTCTTTCACTCTGGCATTAAAGCGTCTCTCCGGTCGCCTGAGGGGGAACTATTTTACCAAGACATCGCCACTCGCTTCCTTTGACTCTCTCTCTCTCTCTCTCTCTCTCTCTCTCTCTCTCTCTCTCTCTCTCTCTCTCCCCCTCTCTCTCTCTCTCCCCCCCTCTCTCTCTCTCCCCCCCTCGTCTTTCTTTCTCTATGTGATATACTCAAGTTGGAGGGAGTCTGTGGGAGAGTCTTTGTTCGTTAGGGGGGCTTCTCTGTGACTGGAGTCATTCTCCACACTACTGTTGAAATTGAATGGTCGGGAGATTGGATTCAAGCCCGGGCCAAGACCCCGGGCCCGTTCAGACGAGGCCCGAGTCTGACATCAAAGACAGTTTTAGGAGCCTAAAAGTCAGAAAAAAACCTAGCCTGAGTTCTAGAAAACGGCCGGGCTTTTATCCGTTGCGAACGACAGCGAGATTCCAGCGCTGCGGTAGGAAGGAGAGGAGGAAGGCCCACTCGTCTGCAGACTGCTTCACTGTAGTTACTCCACCTGCCTTTATGTAATACCTTCTACATTTACAAAAATGACCAGATCCTGCTGTTGTCACCTGTTGTGTGTGTTCGTAAGCGTTGATGCCGATAGCGCTCCGTAAGAACAGCCCTTCAGCAGAGTTTGTCATGGTTTCAATTGATTGGTCGGGTACAGGCGCAGAGGGCATGACTGAACAGAGGCACGCTTGCGAATTGGGATTGTTTATAGTAAGTAAGTAAGTAAGTAAAGCTTTATTTATATAGCGCCTTTCGTACATGAAATGCAACTCAAAGCGCTTTACAATAGAACATATACAACCAAAGATTACAAGGAAAGGAAGAAAAAAAGGGGGGGGGGGAAACGAGACACAACAGCAGGGGAGGGGTGGGGGAAGGGAGGGGAGGGAGGGGTTACATCACCCTCTGTAGAACATCTTCTATCTAATCGGCGCACTGTAGAGCTTTTCTACTTTTCTAAACAAATGCAATGCAAACAAAACAACACAGGACAGACAGCAGTGCAGACAGAACAAACTGTAAAACCATAGCTGCCCTGTGCGGCGCCATATACTGTATGTCCACAGAATACTGTAGAGAACTATTTATTCATTGTTTTTACGTCCTTTATACACCAATTCAGTCATTCGAACTGACAGAAATAGTGAGAGAATGTAAAAAGAAGTGCTAAAAAAGGAAATGATTTGTATTATATCTGCAGTTAACTAAACCAAGTTCTGCCACGGCAACACTGAGCCACTGAATGAACACTGGGCCAGAAAAGCAGGCCAATGTCTTGGCCCGAAACTGTTGGGATTGGGATGTCAATTCAAACTCAAGTGAACACTGAGAAGAGCGTGTCCAGTTTAAGATGACCTGGGTCCTCACCTGGGCTACCAGAACTATTGGGTTGGTAGGGGCTGTAAGGGGCTTGTGTGGCTGTAAACCAGTCAGGCGCCAGGGGCCAACTGGAACCCTTAATGTTAGTCTATGGCAGCTGTGGCGAACCTGACTGGCTTGACCAAAGAGACAACTCCTCAATAGGTCTACTAAACAGGCTTACATACGTACTATGTAATACAGTAACGTTATAAAGTGAAGGTCGTAACATGTAAACTATGAACTGGTTATTACAGTAGTAAGGTAGTGGAGGCAGCTATGAGCAAAGGGGTGTGTGTGTGTGTGTGTGCGTGTGTGTGTGTGTGCGTGTGCGTGCGCGTGCGCGTCTCCTCTGTGTCGTGTTGTTGTTATTGACAGTTAAACAGGAAATAACAATGGAACAGGGACAGTTCAACAGTGAGCAAGAAAATGATGTACAATGTTTCCTTGAAAATGACATGTTATTATTTATTTATTTTCATCAAATGTGATTTAATACAATATAAGATGTTGTTTGCTGCTGTACTTTGAGTTAATCTGTTTTTGTATTTATTTATTTATTTAGGAGAGCATAACGGTACCTAATGTGATCTAGTTATAATCTAATCTATGCTTTTCTTCTCTCTCTCTCTCTCTCTCTCTCTCTCTCTCTCTCTCTCTCTCTCTCTCTCTCTCTCTCTTCTTTCGCTGGCCTCTCTGAAGCAGAAGAGTATGCTGTGGAAGGTAAGACCATTGTTTTGCAGCGCCAGACCCATGACGGGTCTTACTGTATGATGTGGCGTCCATGTTGGATGCCAGTGTTGGCTGTTTGGACTGCGGTTATGGTGACTCCATGGGGCCTAAATTATGCGGATGAGAAAGCAACAACAGCTGTTGTTTCACAAAGCACTATTTACTATTTACCTTCTTTTTCCTTGGTTTGAGTATACTTTTTTTTGGATTATATGGCTTATTATTGGGATATAGTCCTACATGAGCAGTAAAGTGATGGATACAAAAGATCCAGTGGTAATGTTGTTGTGTTGTTGATGTTGTTGTTCTATTTTTGGAGTGTAGCAGATAGCAGAGAGTTCTGTTAGCGCTCCCTCCACTCACATCTCCGGTAGGAGGGCAGGAGGATTGTCATGCTTGGTGCAAGACTACCTCCCATGCCGCCGCAGAGCATGTACAGTACATGTAGCTAGATTAGCATTAGCTTCCGTCTGTCTGTAGACTCACCGTGGGGAAAAGGGATCATCAACCCGGATCAGTCGGGTGGTGCAAATGGAAGTGGTGCGAGAGTGTTTGCTGATAAGTCCGCCACAACACCGGCGCTCTTCACTCCACCCAACAAACCAGCACTCTGGATGTGTTGGAATTGTTATGGATGAGGCAGCCTGATCCAACGCCATGCGCCGTGGCATGCGATGAGGGATTAGGGTGGTGCTGGTGGGATAGAGGTGGACAGGGGGCATGGTGTTCTCTCCTGTCAGGAACACCATGTGATGGATGACCTCTCACAGGTCCGGCCCTGCGGAGGAAAATCTCCCATTCAAAAGAACATGAACTCTTTGAGTTCTGCGGATGTTTTCTTGCACTACTGTATCGAAGCTAGAGTAATTTCACTTGTGGCGTACTGGAATCAGAGGACTGTACATTACGGTTTGCTTTGCTGCTGCTTGCCTACCCTGTGAACCCAATTTGAGCGTTGACCGGAGTTTTTGCGATGTAGAGAGTGAGCAGTGCTGTATAATAAATTGTGTTTGAAGCTGACATTCTCCCACGTGAATCTAAGAATCATAGGCCTGACCTGCTCGCTCAACCAATTCAAAATTGGACAATTGATATATTTCTATACTGTGGACTTCTATGTAAATGTGCCTGGTGAAAAGACAAGCGGCTTAGTGAGTGAATATACACACAATAGAAGACAACCAATCACACTCTCTCTCTCTCTCTCTCTGTCTCTCTCTCTCTCTCTCTCTCTCTCTCTCTGTCTCTCTTTCTTTCTTTCTCTCTCTCTCTCTCTATCCAGTGTGTGTGTGTGTGTGTGTGTGTGTGTGTGTGTGTGTGTGTGTGTGCCCGTGCTGCAGGGTCACATGTCAGATTCACTGAAACCCTTGATGGGGAAAATGTCAGGGTGGCGGTGGGCGAACAACAAGTGACAGCAGCATCCCCTCATTCCTCGCCCCATTCCTCTCGCGCTGTGTGTGTGTGTGTGTGTGTGTGTGTGTGTGTGTGTGTGTGTGAGATCCTGACTCGCAGTAGCAGAGCATTGACCCGTGGTGTGCGTGGTGATCTGTTTCACGCCCCGGCTAGGGAGGGAGCGTAGCCATCTCCCACAGGGTCCAGGGACAAGCAGCAAGGCCTCCTCCTCACCATGCCTGCCTATCAGCAGCGCTTCTCAATGTTCACACTCTGCCTAGTGTCCTATAGTATACTAATGTGTCCCAGGTGCTATCGCTATTAGCTATCGCTAATCTAGAAAGGTGACTCATGATCTGTCGCAGCCTAAAATACCCCACAGTTTCTCAAGAATTTGCACAGGCTGATGTTTTTTGTCCCCTTGACAAATCGCAGTGATGGGGTAACACCCAGTGTTAGGTGGCTGTGTTCTCCTATATGTTTCTCCTATATTACATCATCCTACTTTAATTAAGACGCAAAGACACCCGGAGATGTGCGCTAGCAGGGGGGTGCAGACACCTAAAGCAGATATTTAATGGTTTGTAGTCTCAGCTCACCATCCTGGGAGCTTCGGGTAGCCACCTTGCATTCTACCTTTTGTCCTATTTGTAGGTTCCCCTCGCTGTGTTTGGTCTAATTAGTGGCGGTGACCATGCGTCCAAAGGTTGGTTGAGATTGATGGTAAAGGGAGACCTAGAGAGCCTCGGGGACGTGCGTTGCCCCTGGAATTCTCCGTGTGACCCTGAGCTGGCAGAGAATGGGCCACGATTGATGATCTGCGAGGACAGTGACCCGGTTTTACTGCTAAGCCAACCCTCTCGTATCTGCATAGTGTTGGCCAACCAAACACTAACCCTCGGATTCATAGAAGATATACCCCAATAACTGAAGTTGTATAGTACAGTTGGTTGATTTAGTGGAGCACAGCAATCACATGAGTTATCCACAGAGGTTACATCACCATTGTTTTGAGTGATAAATACAGTACCAGTCAACATTTTGGACACACCTTCTCATTCAATGGTTTTCTTTATTTTTTATTATTTTCTACATTGTAGATTAATACTGAAGACATCAAAACTATGAAAGAACACATGGAATTATGTAGTAAACAACAAGATTAGATTATTTAGATTAGATTACGGTAGTTTAGATTATTCAAAGTAGCCACCTTTAGCTTTGATGACAGTTGTGCACACTCTTGGCATTCTCTCAATCAGCTTGGTGTGTGTGTGTGTGTGTGTGTGTGTGTGTGTGTGTGTGTGTGTGTGTGTGTGTGTGTGTGTGTGTGTGTGTCAGTGGAAAAGGAAACTGTGAATACCGCCTAGTATTCTCTTCTCTAGAATACGGAGGAGAAAACCACTAAAAAAGCAACAGGTGTATATATATATATATATAAATAAAGAAAAAAAACATTGAATGAGAAGGTGTGTCCAAACGTTTGACTAGTACATATTTTCTGAACTCTTTATTTCTAGGGTGTAGTGTTCCAAAACTAGCAAATACAGACCAATCAACTGCGTGACAGTCTTGGTCAACAGTAAATCCTCTGTTTTGGAATGGATTTTGTGACAATATTCCTGAGGTTTGTTTGGGTGAGGGCTGTACTGAGGTCTCTGATCTTAATCAGTCTGATCAAGGCTAACCATCTTTTCTTTCCGGGACATCCAGGCCCAGAGTTAATCTGAAGCTCTATTTTTCCCATCACAAAATGGGAGTTTGATGTTCATTGGAGATATGGGATTATAGATCAAGTGGGGACTGTAGTTATGGGAGATTACTTTGGATCATCTGAACCAGATTATGGATTTTGGCATTATTGCAGAGAAGAAAACATGGACCAGAAACTCCAATGTTTCCTAGATATGTGTCGAAGAAACGCTAGTGTTTAGGTAGTGATGTTGGTGGGGCATTAACCTACTTCAGAATGTTGGTTGTTGAAATATTTTCTTTTACATTCATGTTATGTTGCCCAAGCCGTGTAAATAGAGGATTGCATTATCCAGCCTATTCAGTTATTATCCACCTCTTTATTGTTTATTCTGAAATAGAGGCGATTAAACATATCCAAACAAGCTAAGTCCTCAACATTATTGTTGAAGCTCTTGACTTACTTTCAAACAACAATGACAAATGTATGGATTTACACCTAAAGAGATGTAGCAGTTCAATTACAGTACATCACCATTGCGCTAGTCTAATCTATAAAGAATCTCTCGAAAGATGTTTAATTATTACACATTGTTTTGTTCATACAATATTGATTATTTTACATTAGATGTTCTTAGTGTAGTCTGCAGTTGTTCAGAACCCTTTGAAAAGATAACAGATGTAAGTAAACAGATGTATCTAAAAACAGTATCCACCGTCTTACAAAAGAGCAGGAAAATAAGGTTGAATGACATCCTGCTGAAATTGCTGCAGAGCCATAGAATGCATTGATGTCCTCTCCCCCCATAGCCTCCTCTCCCTCCACAGCCTCCTCCAGATGCTACCTGGAGATGAAGGCTGCTGAGGTCCTGGAGGGGAGCGTGAACACATGACCGCTCTCACACACCATTAATTCCCTCCACACATTGCTTTTTGATAACACGGTCAAAAGCATAGCAGTGGGTGTACATTCGTGAGCGGCTCTTGAATGGTACTGTATCTATGCCATTGGAGTAAATGGACATAGAGCATTAGCCTTTTGAGTTTACGACTATGACTATGTTCATTTTAGCCTTTCAGGCCATTTAGCTACCTCAATCTTCTTCATTTAGATACTGCTATAGGCTAACTTTATTAGATACTGCTAAAACCACACTAGATATTACACTAGATGTTACAGTAACACTTTACCACTGCAAAGGGTGTTGTAACAGATATCGCAACGCTCACAAAGATATTTTGAACCATTCAGATGGCTCGGATGCCTTATTACCGGTATTCTCCTTTCAAATAAAGTTAATAAATCGTTTAAACCTACGTAAATTAATCTTTATCTAATTCGTCACAACTTCCTGTGTTAATTATTTCACCTATGGGGACTGATGGTTATTTAGGATGAGGCGTACATGGAGGGATATGGGGAAGGGTCATGCGTTTCCAATTTCAGTCCGGGGGGAGGTGTCATGCAATTTGCAATTCATAAAATGTTGATATCTTTTAATGCCTCAGAATTCACCACTGTGTGTGCTAGATTACTTTGCTGTTGCTCGTCAACCCTGTGAGCTCAATCTGCATGTTTTCCTGAGTATTCTAGGTAGACCGTGAGTAGTGCTGGACAACCTTCCTTCTTCCTTCATTCACACCTTCTGAATCTCTTGATCTTTTTTTTAATAGATTTCTTTTAGGGATGCTCCGATCTGGATTTTTGGGGCCGATACCGATCACCGATTTTTTTCCTCAAGATCAACCGATACCGATACCGATTTAAAAAAAAATACATAACTGTAGGCCTACTGACTGGATAGCCTACATATTTTTTGCTTTTTAGACAAAAGTTTTGATCCATTAGGCACCAAGCAAACGCAGACCCATTTTTATGGCATAGTAAAGGTCTGGCCTATCACCCAGTTAGGGCCTGAAGCCCAAGTCAGTCGATATGGCTGTATAAAAGACATCATAAACGTGGCCTTCATGGTTTACATACTGTTACGTCCTCCTATGTTTTCTGTTCAGTTATCTGTCTTCCCCAGGAAAAAAAAAAAAAAAGAAAAGATCGGTTTTTGCGATCGGCCATTTTTGCCGATCACCGATCGAGTCATTTGGAGTGAAATCGGCCGATTTAAATCGGTGGCCGATAAATCGGAGCATCCCTATTTTTTTTTACCTTTAATCTTGTATTTCCCCCTCCAATATGATAATGAGGTGTCAATCAAGCACCAGGGGATGGTATCTAACACACCATTGGCTGATCAATGCCACAGTTCAGTGCTCCATTACATTCACCTTGTTCTGTTCACTCTGAAGACCACCCATACAGTCACAGCCTTCCACGTGAAACAAATGATCCTGATGTGACGTGAACAGCAGACACCTTCTAACCTACTAGTAGCGGTATGTTCAAATCAACCGTTAGAATTCAGTTAGGATCCACAATTGTATGGTTGATTTTAACCTACCTTTTTAACCTACTACTAATACTATTAGGTTAAGAGGTGTCTAGTACTACTACTAGTAGTACTTAGGTAAAGTATGGAACTATGAGTTCAGTTCTGATTCAAGATATCTTCAGTTTATATAATATTGCAATGGTTTTAGACATTTTCGTTTTTAAATTCTCAATTTATGATAAATTATGACGCCCAGAAATATATTTTCATACACTCTTTCTATTTCAACATCATTGAACATAATTTAAACTTGATTATTGATTTGCAGATGACCAAATATTATACACTTTCTTTTTACTTAAATTCAATGATAACTTGTTAATAGCAAACAATTAAGACTTTAGTTCTCTTTCCACTGTATTCAGACGCCGTTCCAAACTTTTCCCAGAGCAATATAAATCAGTGTCATTAGCATTTTTAATTTTTTTCTTTCTTTTAACAATTTAGACACTTTGCAGATATCATTTATATACAGTATGAACAGTTCACGTTACACCAGGATCATATGTTTGATTTGGCCTCATATAATGAGATCATTGTTGCTGTGTTGTGTCCAGATGGTTCCCTGCCTTGATAAGGGAAGGTGATGATCAAACAGACTCAGCTCCCACAACACCTGAACTCCAACGCTGAATCACAGCCAATTGTTATCTACTGGAATCTATTACTGATGTATGTTTGTTGATTATTGTTTTCTTGGCGCTGTAATGACAACATGGTGTGGAATAGTGCACTTGTGTGTAGTGTACTGTACTGCTCCACACGAGAAGATCACCCTGGGAGAAAGTTCTATCCATCATTCAGAATGTTCTGCCTGGTTGTCATGCTCACCTACCCCTCCTTTTTTGTTTATATTGGAGGAATACATACATAAAAACATAAATAAATGAATGGATAAAGAAATACATTATTGAATACATCCAGATATGCACAGGTCCGATTTCCCCCATTGGGTTAATGACCCGTCCCTAACTAGGGCCTTACGTTTCATAGTAGTCAAGCAGAGTGAACAATCTCCGAGTACCTTCCTCCCATTGTGTATTAAAATGAAAATGTGTTTGCCTCGTCATAGCTTGTGGCTTCAAAAAAAGCATATATTCTTTTAAGTGT
>NC_137683.1:16567387-16582387 GCF_963989245.1 Nansenia antarctica
TAGGTATATGATTATATTTGTAGTGCATAGCCTGTTTAATTCATTCAGTATCAGCCATGCTTTATTTTAACATTAGTCTTACTTGAGGAAGGAATCCCATTGAGCATAAGAATTCCAGGGTTAGTTTGGAGTCATGGAATGTTGCATAACACTTAATTTCATTAGGACGAAACAGAATGTTTCATACAGATAATTATGGGTAATGTGCCCCGCTCGAAAGTAGTCTAATCGCTGGTTCTTTTAAACCTAAAGCCACGACCCAAGGGGGCTGTCTAACAAAGGGTTTGTACTCTCCTCTTAGATATAATTTTTCTAAGTTTTTAATGAAGACACTGTGAATGATTGAACAAATAAAAAAAAGGGGGGGGGGGGGGCGGGTCAGTAGTCCAGACAGAACGATCTCTCTTGTTAAAAAGTGGGTTTCAAGGGGCTGTAATTGCCAGCAAATTACAATATAGGGTCAGCGTGGTGGAAGAAGAGTACATTTGTGACGGCAGCTGGTGAAAGGGGGAACAAGTCGGCGACCAATCCAAATGTTCAGACTTTTATTCTGAAGAATGCAAATAAACTTCAACATTGTTGAAAATCAATGACACACTCACTAGTCAAGCCAAAATACTGCAATGCAAGGGATTCGGTGAGTAGCCTAATCCCCACTGCTACCTAGTTAACTAGAACACTACTTCACATTGTTAGCAGGCTCACGAAACAAGCTGTGTTAGCAAAGTTTGACTTGACTAGCGAGTGTGTCATTGATTTTCAACAATATTTACATTTATTTACAGTTTTCAGAATAAAAGTCCTCAACTGTGGGCTGATGTCACAGCCATCATCTGCTGTCATATGGTATAGCCAACTGTACGCTACCGTTATACCCAGTCTCATTCCCAATGAAGCCCATCACCTTACTCCTGCTCCAGAGTCTCTCATGTTATTCTGTTATCCATCGGCTGCATTATCAAAGCTGACTAGTGCTTATTCATGTCAAGTTACGCAAAAACTTTCCCCACGCTTCTTTGCACTGTCACATGATGGACTTATAGAGGGGAGAGATTGCGTGATGACTGTATGAGAGTAGATATGGATATTTTAAAAAACACAACCTCGCATCTTAATAGACATAGCCACCGCCGGGCAAGACACATGTTTGGGGGGCTGAGCCCACTCCTGCCCTTAGGCACCACCGGCCTTGGGCAAAGAGCCTTGTCTGTTGAAGCACATGGAAACATTCTGTGGACTCAAGCTGGACTCCAAGCACTGACAAGTGCTTCTCCCTCCCTAGCAGTCAATGAAAAGGCATCACCTACAGTCCCTGCCTCGTTCAGTAGTTAAGGCTAAGTCAGACACTATTCATGATCCTGGGGAGAGGTTGTCTGACCTTTTTGTTGAAATGTTAGGGCAAATTAGTTGTCAAAGCAGCGGACGTGGAGCCCATGCTAAGCCCCAGCTCACAGCGTTGGTTTCCTGTGACAGGGTACCTGACTCCTGCCCTTTGAGCTACACAGAGAAGTGAGACTAACTCAGAGTTAGCGCTACAACACCCCTCCTGCTGACATTTTGTCTCTACTGCTCAGTGTTATTACTGTACATTCAGAGCCTCTGGTTAGGAATGTAGAACACAGCAGGGGAGGAGAAGATACTAAACACAGACAACAACGGTACCAACCGACACACAACATTATGACAACAGCCTGTTGAGAGACTGTGGGGGCATTCAGAAGACACAAGTGTTTGTATGTGAATTCCCCTCATGCTTCAGTCTTTGCAGTTTAAAACCTTGTAAACATTGTTGAACTGTGGACAGGCTGTCCAATCGCACTAAAACCCAACACAGTATTACCTCACTATTTTCTTTATTTAAGCCCTTTTCAGATTAGACTAGTGTTACAGATTAGACTAGTGTTACTGGGGCCATCACTTAGGTAGTTATTACCCCCGGACACCCACTTTTTCACATTGGATACTTTTACCTAACTAACCCCTGAAATCAATATTTAAAAAAATAAAAACAAAAGGTAAAAATCATCCAGAATTTACCTTTAATGGCAGCGTGCCGTTACGTTTTACGACGTTTCAATTTGGGACGGGACAAACATCAATATAAGCATCTGTAATTAATTTGCAATGTTCCTTCATTTAGAACTACTATGGCCCTAGACTTTGGAATGGCTTGCCGGAGGCTGTTAATTTACTATTGTTCAACAGTTGGAGTTGCATTCAATGCATGACTTGGCTATATGAATACAGTTTGATTGATTGATTGATAGATATAATACCATGGACATTTCAGAAAATTATGTCAGACATGAAATCCTGTACAGCCTGTGCTGGAGGAGACAGTCATGTGGTATCTATTACATTGGTTAAGTTGTTAATACTCTATTCTCATTCTTCCTATTTGCCTTAATGTGATATTGTCCGCTAGCTAAAGATTCTGTTAAAACATAATCATGACCGGGTCTTCACATGGAGTTCACATGAATGTCTAATGTTCATGTTCATACAATAACACAAAGACTTGAGTCATCGACCGGTATCTTACCATGTGTAAACTGACAACTTGTTATAACTAATGCATGGCCATATTGGGTGTTCTTAATGGAATCTAGGATCAGGTATGATCGAGTGTCTGTCACACAGGGATGAGCAAATCAATATCAATTATATGACATCTTTTGGAGTCCGGTATAACATACCGTTAACTTGTCTTTGTTGGTCATGTGACCACTAATGTGAAGAGTCTGTTTTATCATGTCCCTAACCGTCTTAAGTTTACTGGGGAATAAATGTTCAGTACTTTATTTTTATCCCATCTATTTTACATTGTAAATATCTGTTACTTTGTCTTGCTCACACTGTCTATCGTTCGCAAAACCCAGTAATTTCCCACGAAACACAGATGTCGATTCACAAGAGGCCGGACATAAAATGACTGACATGGCCAATTTGCATGGGACTAAAATTACAGCCATGCTCTGGTAATGGTTACATTACTGCTTCCACTTAAGGCTGACCGAATAGGACTTAGTCCATCTATCAAAGGCTTGACTTATTGTCACCCAATTCTTTTTCTCCTGAATAACGAGTGTTTATTTTATTTTTTTTCATAGAAATCCAAGCAGAACCCTTTCTTTTATGGAGTAAACAGTAATCCAGCAGAGTCTGCCCCTAGAGTGCATGCCTATTCATTACCTTACGTAATGGCTTTTAAAAGAAATACCACCGCATTCACTCCAGAAGCATTTTTGATTCCTGCATAGTAATTAGATACTTGAGCTTGTTTCTTTTCCCCGGGTGGGACTTTTCTAGCATTGTAAGTGCTCTTGCGTGAAACTTTTGGTAGATAACAATATTCAGATATGGAATATTGTGAGATGCGGAATTTGCAGGATACATATTCTGATTTGTTGGTTTTGTTTTACTGTTGAATAGAGAACTAGTGAATGTATTCGTGACATTCCACATCATCAATACACACAATACTAGATATAATAGACGGACACAACCACCCTTATCTGTCAAGATTTATTGGATAGCATAGTGAAGTGCCCAGTTAGCCAGAGCTGCTGAATGTCCAACATCCACTAACCTCTACCACTCTCCCACTAGTTACTAACCTCTACCACTCTCCCTCTAGTTACCTCTACCACTCTCCCACTAGTTACCTCTACCACTCTCCCTCTAGTTACCCATCTACTAACCTCTACCACTCTCCCTCTAGTTACCTCTACCACTCTCCCTCTAGTTACCTCTACCACTCTCCCACTAGTTACCTCTACCACTCTCCCACTAGTTACCTCTACCACTAACCACTCTCCCACTAGTTACCCTAACCTCTACCACTCTCCCACTAGTTACCCTAACCTCTACCACTCTCCCACTAGTTACCCTAACCTCTACCACTCTCCCACCAGTTACCCTAACCTCTCCCACTAGTTACCCTAACCTCTACCACTCTCCCTCTAGTTACCTCTACCACTCTCCCACCAGTTACCTCTACCACTCTCCCTCTAGTTACCTCTACCACTCTCCCACCAGTTACCCATCTTTCTAACCTCTACCACTCTCCCATTAGTTACCTCTACCACTCTCCCACTAGTTACCCATCTTTCTCCCATTTCATCTCTGCTTGACTTTGGGCCTTCTGATGAAGACGAGAGATGAAGGGTTACTTCAGACTTGTCTCTCTAACATAAGATCTAGTAGAAGTCACAAATGAACCCGGGGATATCTGCCTCCCCCCAAACGGTTCAGATTGTCTGGCTCTGCCAGTCTGTATCTCTCCCCATGCTAACTTTTGGAGTAATTTGCATTTACATTTACATTTTTGGCATTTAGCAGACGCCTTATTCCAAAGCGACTTACAATCAATACATTTCACTAAGTGAGTGAATTATCAATCGACCAGTCAATTTAATTTGGCTGTTTGCTGCTGCTTGGGATCATCGTCCTGTGTGAGAGGAAATCTAAGGGTAATAAACTGTTTGCTAAGCAAGTGTTGTGAGTGTCAGCCTGTGTAGCCAGTATGACAGGACACGGGTTCTCAGACTCATGCTGATGGCTTCTTTAGCCGTGTTTCTACAGACATGACAGGCAGCATGATCGCTTCTGATGGGAAGATACACTTTTGCCTCTTTCGTCTGAAAATAGGGTGCAGTATACTACTGCAAGATTTGTGACAGTGTAGAGAGGATGCTATTCATAGTGAAATGAGTTATTTTTCTTGCATTTGCCGTTAATAATGGAGTAGTTTAGACAAAAAAAAAATCTTTTGAAATGCAAATACACTACTGTAACTGCATAGATCTCCTCAGACCCAAAGTCTGGTCAGGGCCCAAACTCATAATCCAATTAGTTGACTGTATACATAATATGTATATTATGCAGTAGTGTTAAGCATACAGTCTGTGTTTGTGTGTGTGCTACTACACCTATCTTTTACTGATAATACTATTTCACCGTCTTGATACAGCGCGTCTCTGATAGAAAGCACCGGCAGCCGTTCCATCCATATTTGATGAGTTACAGTACGTCTCTCCGCCATTACAAACAATGGGGGGAAGTCATAATCAACATTCGGAAACTCTGCAAATAATAATTTACTCAGATAATGGCAGTGTTTATGCAAATGTGGTGAGGCTTGATTTGTTCATATGATAAAGAGCATCCTCATTAGGAGATGATATGGTTGGGTGCCTGTCGGATGTTCTAGCTTTTACAGACTCTTGAAATGTTGCATTCAAAGCTGTATACTAATATTATTAGCTACTACCTTCCGATTCTCAGACAATCATCTTCCCTCCGTAATCTATAATACATGTTAAAAAGTGAAAGCAAACAGGTACAGGCAAATATCGAGTTATTTCACTGTTCATTGCATATCGCCTTATGCTTACACAAAGTGTCTGGGAGAGTCAACAGAATGGTTATGACTGGTTTGAATCGCTTTTTTCCGCTATTTCAGTGTCACCCTATAAACCTGAGATTTTTTTATGAGGCAGACCCCATTTCAGGAGGGCACATTAAAGTGAATGTGGATCCACAGATGAGAGCTTGAACAGGGTGTTATGCAGAGGGCATAGGTGGAATTGTTGCATCTGGCCACCATCTTTGGAAATGGCAGTTAAACATTAGCACATTGAAATGGCATCTGAAATTAGACACCGGTGTCACATTCAAACGTAATAGATAATAGATGTGTTAAATATGAGGAGAATAATTGAGCATCACCATGTATTCAACCAAACCTGAACGTTTATGCAAAGTCATGTTTATTCCTCTTGGAAGAGAATATGTGACACGTTCTAATGCTTTGGTCATCATGTCGGGATCCGATGTAGGCCTAATGATCTGACTTTTCTTCCGAAAAATGTGAATGCATTTCCGCATTGTTGAAAATCAATGATAGATCGCTAGTCAACTAACACAGCTTGTTTTGTGAGCCTGCTAACAATGTAAAGTAGTGTTCTGGTTAACTAGGTAGCAGTGGGGATTACTCACTGAATCCATTGTGATTCTCAACAACGTTGAAACGTAGTTCCGTGTTTCAAAAGAAAAGTCTGAACATTTTGATGGGTTGCCGACATGCAGACCAAATGATCAGACTATGTCACATGTGTGAGTAGTCAATATAACATACTCCCAAATAAAAGTTTGATTAAATGTTTTTTGAAAATAGCACAGACAAAGATACAGTCATAAGATTATTTGTAGATTGTCTGTCCAGTGGTTAGGGTGATGATACGGTGTCGGTGTCATCAACACTGAAAGCCAGACGGACGCTCTGGGATTTTCAGAAATGCAGACATTCCCAACAGACATGGGTCTGCTGTCCACCCCGCGCACCAACCTACAAACCTTTGGGGACAGAGCCTTCAGTGTGGCAGCACCCAACTATTTCCCCACAGTGATCCACCCTACCCTAGTTTAGTTTTTGGCGTTGTCTCTGTGTTTTCTGTTTTTGTCTTTCTGACTGTCTTTCTGTACATTTGTAAAGCGTCCTTGGGTTCTTTGAAAGGTGCTATATACATTTTTATTATTATTATTATTATTATTATTATCATTATTATTATTATTATTATTATTACTATTAACAGATGAGAGGGTTTCACGTCAAGCAGACCCACACACACACACACACACAGGAACAGACACACACACACACGCACGAGCACACGTGCACACACGCACACACACGCGCAGACAGGGATGACGAGGGAGAGAGGGGCCCTATGCCCAGTCTGCTGAAATAAAGTCTGCACAAATGAAATGCCCTGCACAGTGATACCACCGCTAGGTACAGAGTAACACTTGTGTATGTTCATAGCCATGCAATCTTCAGTTATAATCAACAGTAGCCTCTCTCTTTCTCTTTCTTTCTCTCTCTCTCTCTCTCTCTCTCTCTCTCTCTCTCTCACCCTCTCTCTCCTTCTCTCTCTCTCTCACCCTCTCTCTCCTTCTCTCCCTCTCCTATACCCCCTGCCGTCCTCAGTGTGTGTGTGTGTGTTGCCTTCCTCAGTGGGGGAGCTGGAGCGGCTCTGACAGATGTAGCGTAGCCCCCCGTATGACAGACAGACACATGCCCTTTGGGGGTCGCTGGTGGTCTCGCGGGCCGCCGTCTGACCGTGCCCTCCTTTATTCCGCCGTCTCACCGCGCCCTCCTTTATTTCCTCCAGTCAGGCAGGTGGATGAATTGAATGATTGGAGTTGTGTGTTTTGTTTGGGGGGGGGGAGGAGGGGAGAATATGTGTGTCCCCAGGTTCTGGCAACCAAGGGAAAAAGGGAATCTATCTTTGCCTTTGACATCTCTTTCACTTAGTAAAAATGAAGAGGCTGCTGTGGAGCTGAAGGAGAGTGGTGAAGCCGTGTCAGGGCTGTTCCATACTTCAGAGGAGGAAGAAGAGAGGAGGAAGATGAAGAGGAGATTGTGGGGCGGTTGTGGAGGAGGAGGAGGAGGAGGAGGTAGAGCCGGCATCTAAGGATCGCAAGGTCGGCAGATCGGTGGTTCGAACCCCGGCTGGCCACATGTCGAGGTGTTGGCCGTGGCCAACGCCAAATTGCTCCCAATGAACGGGCCGGTCGCCTTGCATGGTAGCTTGCTGCCATTGGTGTGTGAATGTGTGTGTGTGTGAATGGGTGAATGAGAGGCCATTGTAAAGCGCTTTGGAATAAGGCGCGATGTCAGTCAGTCCATTTAATATTTTGATGAACACCTGTGTAGGTAGGAAGTACATCAGAGGAGTAGGGGGAATAGATATTAGCTTGTATTAGATATTAGCTGCAGTGACCTCAAATGATATTTAACAGATTAATTTGATATATGAGCACGTGTTGTGTGTATGTGATGTGGTAGATTCTTTGAAGATTTTTTTATTTTTTTATTAGCCCTATCCCATCTTGTGGCCTCCCAAATGACCCTTTAGTAATTATTTTTAAATAAATAAATACAATTACATCAAACCCTATCCCTAATTGCAGAGTGTATCTGCAAATCAATTTCCAAAAGCCATTCTTAAACCACAGAATGCAGATCAAAAATGATTAATATGCACATATTTATGTGTAGTAAATACACTGCCTCTTGGAAAATGGCGACTCTGCTCTCACCAGCACAGCATGAATGGAAATAAGGACACTCACATTTATGCTTATTGCAATCTGTCTTACTTCTATAAAAAGAAAACAAGTGACAGTTGGGGGTTTTAATGCTGGGGAGGATTCCAAAATGGCCACCGACCGACCGGGATGTCAGACTTGTTTTTTTGACTCGTATAGTACAAGCTCTGCGATGACAGGTGTCAGAGGGTCACGGAGGAGCAGACTGACATGCAGCGTTAATAGGAGCAGTGGAAGAAAGTTTAGATGGAGGCCGTGCTCTGTGTCTGGTCAGGCTGCACTGTCCCCCCCCTGTTCTGGCCAGTGAACCCCATTGATCCCTGCTCTTGGCATCGATCCCGGGTTTGAAGAGAACAAGGGCTCTGAGTGTTCCGCCGACCGGAGGGAGAAGACCAGCTCTCTAGGCTCCAGAGCCTCCCTTATCGCTAGCTTGGTTGTTGACTTCAATAGACACTTCAGTACCATCCTCCGCTACTAAGTCCTGCCACAGTAAATGCTAACTCTGCTTGACAGTTAGCGTGTTAGAAACAACCAGCAGTGTCTTCAGTTGTGTTCCTCTCTACCCGTTTCGCTCCCTCACAAAAGGGCAAGCACCCGCACATCACACGGTTAAAAAGTGGTCACAGTTTAACACACAGTAGACGCATAGAGCCGAAATACTTAACGATATGAAGTTGTTGTTTTTTTACAAGGAGACTAGATGCCATTAGTCGAGGAAGCAAGGACCCCCGAGGACTCCCATTTACCTTTTATTTACAGGCCCAATGCTCTTGTTGGCTTGTTATTACTATTTATTTGTTTAATTATTACCGTGTGTGAGCTGACAGGAAGTGCCCTCTATATCCCATAGTCCTCCTGTGTCTGCACTAATAGCCCTGTCTAAGAGTCCTCCAGGTGACTCTAGTACAGTTTTCCCAGATGCAGACACTCTCGAGTCCCCTTTACGAGGCCATATACAGCAGATGCTGAGTTATATTTCTCTCCCACAGCACAAGTGGCTCGATCTTGTTTGTTTTAACAACAGCCTTAGCATAAGTGGATGAGAGGCAACCGATCTCCAAGTCAGCACACTACAACAATGTGTATATGGTAACCACCTCAGTGTTTACCGTACTGTCCGTACACATCGCATCAGATCACTTATTCCACATCAGAGACGTTCAGCTTCTTTGTATGCAGGTCACGACGACAGCAAAGCAGCACAGTCTTTGAGTTTAACTATATATGTGACTATACTGTATGTTAACTACGAATATGTGACACGGTCTGGTCATTTGGGCCGCAAGTCGGCAACCAATTAAAATGTTCTGACTTTTATTTTGAAACACGGAAATACATTTCAACGTTGTTGAGAATCACAACACAAACTCGCTAGTCGAGCCAAAATACTGCAACGCAATGGATTCGGTGAGTAATCCCCACTGCTACCTAGTTAACTATAACACTACTTTACATTGTTAGCAGGCTCACAAAACAAACTGTGTTAGTTGATTAGCGAGTGTGTCTTTGATTTTCAACAACTTTGGAAATGTATTGAATGTTAAATCAGATGTCGACTTGTGGACCAATTGACCAGATCGTGTCACATATCCTCTTTCACCGCGATGAGAAGGTGGAGTCATAAACCACACACTGATCTGGGACAACAGTAGACTACGGTCATTCGTACCCTTGTCACTCTCAGGGGGAGGCCCTGTGCATTGTATTATGTATTTTTCTTACACTGTTGGAGCATTTTCTTACAGTAAATGTAAGCTCTATGCAGCCTTCTATGGTATGCTTCCCTCATAAGACCTGGAAAGCTAACCCAAAAAGAAAAAAAGAGAGGCCCGCTTTGAATTTGAATCAGCCAGATGAGAAATAATATCATGGTGGAAAGGCACTCTAATTTGCACTCTACCCTTTCACTACAGGGTGGAGAGAAGTGTATTCAGCTTAGGTGAAGCACTTGTAGGCCTCCATGTTAAATGTGGTCAAATGTCAATAGATGTGTGCACGCATGCATGCATACAGTCACAGTCACACGCACGCACACACGCACGCGCACACGCGTACGCACACACACACACACACACACACACACACACACACACACACATTTTAATCATTTATTTCTGTCCACATAGAAACAAGTATACAAGGACACAAATACTGAAGGCACAGATGGGATGCATTCACAAACAGACATGGACAATGTCTTTCACATACAACAGGACAAGACTCACGGGTACAAGTAACACCGTCTCCGCCATATTTGGCGGCTGCCAATAATCGCAGAGACAGAGCAATACTTGCTGAGCCTTTTTGCTTCTCCCTTGGACATTCCCAGTAGACGTAGTCCTCTGACAACCAATCTGTGTACATGTCCAAGACTGCCAAATATAAAGACTAATAGCGTACACCTGTACTAATAGCGTACACACACACACACACACACACACACACACACACACACACACACACAGACAGACAGAGACACCAACAAACATATTGGTGGATGCACGCCTATATCACAACCACACACACACATAATAATAATAATAATAATAACTTTATTTGTATTTGTATCGCGCTTTTCCTGCAAACGTTGCAGCTCAAAGTGCTTTAATCATTATATAATCATAATTTAATTATTTTGTAATTATTTTGTAATTTAAATGCAATATTGAAAGGATGGGTTTTTATCATCTTAAAATGTGCACAAGCAGACACACACACACTCAGATGCAGCCACTCATCCACACACTCATCCACAAACATCCACCACACAGTCGCACAACTTTTGAAGTTCATGCACATGTACTCGTATCCAATCTTAAAAGCATTTCTAAAGCTGTTACCTTCTTAAAGTTGAGGCCGAAAACACTTCAGGGAGTAATCCGCCTCTCCCATGGCTGCTTCCCAACCCCCCCGCCCTCCCTCCCCCCTCGTGGTCTCCATCGGGGCTCACTCAGTCCCCCCCCCCCCCCCCCCCCCCCCCCCCGCGTTCTCACAGAGCCTCTCAACTCTCTCTCAGATATAATTACCACCATCATGATTCATTACTGCAGTTTTATGGCTGTTTGGATGGGGCTGTTGGAGCAGTTCCACTGCGGTAGTTCCACTTGCCACAACTCTTTACCTGAAGAGAGTTACTGTACAGTGGAAGAGACACTACTGTTTTAAAAGCATAACTGTAGCATAACATAACATATTTTAAAAAGCTAAGAATGGAGAGACACGGTTATGCTTCTAAAACAGTGGTGGTATATACAGTATATACGTATACAGTACCAGTCAAAAGTTTGGACACACTTTCCCATTCAATTGACAATATAAATAATTCGCGGCACATGATATTTACAATACCACAAAGAGGAAACATTAATGGACAGAGACGTTTGCGTATTTCGTGACGTTAGAATTATAAGGTTCTCTCTCCATTTTGGGTCAAAATTGAGTTTTCTACATAATCTGATCCATTAGGTGTTTATTCATGCCTGTGTGGTGTTGTTTTTAAAATGTTGAAATGTTTTAGTTAGTAATTAATCAAATACAAAGGTTCCATCTCACAAAACATAATGGAATGTAAAAACGTTGACGCTCAATATCTCTGAACTACCCTAAACCAAGATAGAACCTTGTAATTCTAAGCTCACGATTTGACAATGACAATGACCGTCAGAGATGAAACATGAAGGTCATATTCCCACTGCTGGAGCACTGTGAGCTGGTGTCACATAATGGCAAATGTGACATTGTTGTAGATTTCTCTGAAAGGGAGATTGATCTTGAGTGTTTTTGAACAGGAGGAATCCTTCCCAGCTCGGCCCCGCGGCCTTGCCCTGTCAGAGTCATCAGGGACGCGCTGGGAGTAATTACAGCATGTGTATGAGATCATTACATAATCAATTGATCGGTTGATAATGCTAATGGGGGAGAATCCTCTTGTGGTTTTTAGCTGATTAACTGGAACCAGATTCAAATCGCAGGGCTCTTCTACCCGTTCCAGATCTACAGTATGAGTCTCAGTCAGCCCTGGATGCCTCACACACGTTGAAATGTCCGCCGTGATATAACACTGGTTCTATTGCTTATTCATGTCTTTCATACCATATTGTTTGCCCATGTGAATGTTAAACACTTGAATTGACGTTGGCCGCCGGATACATATTGTATGTCATGATATGTCTTTGCCCCCGGCGGAAATAAATAATGCTATAAAAACATAAACAGTGCTTTCCGGTGTAGGTGTGTGTGTGTGTGTGTGTGTGTGTGTGTGTGCGTGCGTGCGTGTGCGTGCGTGCGTGCATGTGCTCACGTGTGTATAATCATCCAAGACTGGCAGCCTGGAAGCCAGTTGTGCTATGGCATAAGCATTGCTGTCGGGTGTTGGGTAGGAGAAGATTTAGGCATAAAAGATGAACAGTTCAATGGTTTTACATCAGATTCACATTCTTTATACAGCATATGGACATGAATAGGAGTGGCTCGCAGGTTTCACCGGCACTGCTGTGATCAGAGAGTTAGACGTAGAGAATGGATTAAAACTAGTGGACCTGAAACACGCCGCCCACGCCTTCTCATCAGTCCCCATACACACGTCGCCTTAAGCACAACAGGCCTATTATTAGCTGGCTGATATGCAAAATAGACGAATCCACCACCAAACAAGACAAAGCAGCTAAACCTTCCATGGCTCAGCCTGGAAGGTTTACTGGCTGTCAGACACTGAGGTAGTGATTCTCAGACATTGAGGGAGTGATTCTCAGACATTGAGGTAGTGATTCTCAGACATTGGGGGAGTGATTCTCAGACATTGAGGGAGTGATTCTCAGACATTGAGGTAGTGATTCTCAGACATTGGGGGAGTGATTCTCAGACATTGAGGTAGTGATTCTCAGACATTGAGGTAGTGATTCTCAGACATTGAGGGAGTGATTCTCAGACATTGGGGGAGTGATTCTCAGACATTGAGGGAGTGATTCTCAGACATTGAGGTAGTGATTCTCAGACATTGGGGGAGTGATTCTCAGACATTGGGGGAGTGATTCTCAGACATTGGGGGAGTGATTCTCAGACATTGAGGGAGTGATTCTCATACATTGAGGGAGTGATTCTCAGACATTGAGGGAGTGATTCTCAGACATTGAGGTAGTGATTCTCAGACATAGAGGGAGTGATTCTCAGACATTGAGGTAGTGATTCTCAGACATTGAGGTAGTGATTCTCAGACATTGAGGGAGTGATTCTCAGACATTGAGGGAGTGATTCTCAGACATTGAGGGAGTGATTCTCAGACATTGAGGGAGTGATTCTCAGACATTGGGGGAGTGATTCTCAGACATTGAGGTAGTGATTCTCAGACATTGAGGTAGTGATTCTCAGACATTGAGGGAGTGATTCTCAGACATTGGGGGAGTGATTCTCAGACATTGAGGGAGTGATTCTCAGACATTGAGGTAGTGATTCTCAGACATTGGGGGAGTGATTCTCAGACATTGGGGGAGTGATTCTCAGACATTGGGGGAGTGATTCTCAGACATTGAGGGAGTGATTCTCATACATTGAGGGAGTGATTCTCAGACATTGAGGGAGTGATTCTCAGACATTGAGGTAGTGATTCTCAGACATAGAGGGAGTGATTCTCAGACATTGAGGTAGTGATTCTCAGACATTGAGGTAGTGATTCTCAGACATTGAGGGAGTGATTCTCAGACATTGAGGTAGTGATTCTCAGACATTGAGGGAGTGATTCTCAGACATTGAGGGAGTGATTCTCAGACATTGAGGTAGTGATTCTCAGACACTGAGGTAGTGATTCTCAGACATTGAGGTAGTGATTCTCAGACATTGAGGGAGTGATTCTCAGACATTGAGGGAGTGATTCTCAGACATTGAGGGAGTGATTCTCAGACATTGAGTGATTGACATTGAGCAATTGAGCAAGCTGTGCAAGGTAAACAACCTGCTGCTAAACAAGTCAAAGACCCAGGAACTCATCGTAGACTACAGGAGGAAAAAGTCCGAGATCCTGCCCCTGCTCATCGACGGAGAGAGCGTAGAGATGGTCTCAAACCTCCGTTTCCTGGGACACATCATACGGGATGACCTGGCCTGGAAGGACAACACTAAAGGCACCATCAAGAGGGCACAACAGCGGCTATACACCCTGAGATGCCTCAAGAAACAACACAGCAAGCAGGAGATGCTGGTGGCCTTCTACCACGGCGCAATGGAGAGCATCCTCACCTTCGGCATCTCCAACTGGTACCACAGCTGCACGGCAGCGGAGAGAAACGATCTACAGAGAGTCGTGAGAACAGCACAGGGGATCACCGGCGCCACCCTCCCCTCTCTGGAGAAGCTGTACGAAACACGCTGTCTCAGGAGGGCCTCCAAGATCTCCAAGGACCCGACCCACCCTGGGCACGAACACTTTATCAAGCTGCCCTCGAACAGGAGGTACAGGACCCCGGCCGCTAAGACAAACAGACTGAAGAACTGCTTCTACCACAGGGCCGTCAAGGCCCTGAACACAGAAAAGGCCTAAGTTCTGGGCCCAGGACAAGTCCGGACGGATTGTAATGGCAGCTAGTGCTGAGGCACAAACATGTACATTTTCAAGCCTGCAAACTGTGACACTTTAAAAAAAAAAAAAAAAAAGGTGAAAAAAAACTTTCTTGTGCAATATGACAACCCTAGTTGACTATCTGTGCAGTATAGTACAGTGGATTGTGTACATAGCCTCTATTGATGTAAACCAGCTCTTTATCTTCTTGTGATTTTATGCATCTATGCTTTTTCCAAAATGTGTTTCTTTTTCCTTTCTTAAACACCAGGGGAGCCTCCCCTCCTAAATTTCGTTGTTTGGTACCTGTACTGTAACAATGACAAATAAAGTCT
>NC_137683.1:16587387-16694887 GCF_963989245.1 Nansenia antarctica
GCATGTGTGTGTGTGTGTGTGTGTTTGCACCTGCGTAAGACATGTATAGGGTTATAAATCATTGTCTCTCTGTGTGAGCATGCCGTTGTTTTAGTTTTTTTTCCCCGGCACTTTCAGTTCGAAGACGCCACATATCTTGGCAGCTGAAATGAATGGTAGTCATTATTATTTATGATGCTGTTGGCTCGTCACACTGCATGTCGTCCTCACAGACAGGCCGGCTCAGTAAAGGAGAAGCAGAGGAATGCCGTCGGGTTGCACCCTGACAGATAAGAACCAAAGACATACACCCGCATACAGTATAGACACACAGTCCATTAGTTCACAGCACAGATGCACTGTATAGATGTGTGTTTGTTTGTGTGTGTGTGTTTGTGTGTGTGTGTGTGTGTGTATGTGTGAGTGTGCGTGCCACGGAAGAGAGGACACCATTTTGATCCCTCACATGTGTCTGCTAGATTTCTTATTATAATCTGAAAAGGCTTCTGGCATCTCCACGCCTGACACTCAACACAACACAGTCTTTGTGCTAGTGTGTGTGTGCGTGTGTGTGCGTGCGTGTGTGCGTGCGTGTGTGTGTTTGTGTGTGTGTGTGTGCGTGTGTGTGTGTGTGTGTGCTAGTGTTAATGTGCTAGTGTTTGTGTGTTTGTGTGTGTGTGTATGCTAGTGTTAGTGTGCTAGTGTTTGTGCGTGTGTGTGTGTGTGCGTGCATGCGTGCGTGTGTGTGTCGTTTGTGTGTTAGTGTGTTTGTGCTAGCGTGTGTGTTTCTAGAGGATAAGCCTGCACACCAATTACATTATTGGGTGTTTATGAAACCAAGCTTACAGCACATTCACATCTCTCCCATCACGTCTACATCCATGTGAGCGTTCTGTTCTCTAGGGACAAAAATAAGTAACACATTACCTGGTGGTATAAGGTAACATTCAAGATATGTTATTGGCCATGACAATAGTGTCTTTTAGCAATGAAGAAATAGCGTGTGTGGTGTGTGTGTGTGGGGTGTGTGTGAGCCATGTGTGGGGTGTGTGTGGTGTGGGGTGTGCATAGGGTGTGTGGTTTGTGTGTGTGGGGTGTGTGGTTTGTGTGTGTGGGGTGTGTATAGGGTGTGTGGGTGTGTGGTTTGTGTGTGGGGTGTGTGTGGGTGTGTGGTTTGTGTGTGGGGTGTGTGTGGGGTGTGTGTGGGTGTGTGGTTTGTGTGTGGGGTGTGTGTGAGCCATGTGTGGGGTGTGTGTGCTGTGTGTGGTGTGTGTGTATAGGGTGTGTGGGGTGTGTGTGGTTTGTGAGTGGGGTGTGTGTGTTCTGTGTGTGTGGGGTGTGTGTGTGGTTTGTGTGTGGTGTGTGTGTTTGGTGTGTATAGTGTGTGTGGGGTGTGTGTGTGTGTGTGAGGTGTGTGTGTGGGGTGTGTGTGTGTGTGTGAGGCGTGTGTGTGGGGTGTGTGTGTGTGTGAGGTGTGTGTGTGGGGTGTGTGTGTGTGTGAGGTGTGTGTGAGGTGTGTGTGTGGGGTGTGTGTGGTGGAGTGGATCTCCCTAGATGCTCCTAGAGGGGCTAGTGAGGGTGAGCGTGCAGGGGTGGGAACCAGTAGATAACAGCCTCTGGTGTGTGGGTCCCCCCCCCCCCCCACACACACACACACTCCAGGCTTATTGAGCGAGGGGGCCGAACCCTCACCGCCCCAGCCCAACCCCCCTCCCCCTCTCCCCTCTCGTCTCCGTGACATTTGTCAAGGCTGCGTGACGCCATGACTGACAGCTAGAGGCTCTTAGAGCAGAGTGGGCCTGGCAGAGGGAGATAAGAGGACACACACACACACACACACACACACACACACACACACATACACACACTCACACCAACACAATCTCGCGGATGCCCTGGCACAAATATACAAACACACACACACGCAATCTTTTTCACATGCCTACCGACATCCCTCTATGCATACAGTATATACAGGGGCATAGATGCTTCACTTCCTTAGACAAACGTGCTTGTTGTGAGTGGCTTTGGATAAAGGCGTCTGCTAAATGCCAAACGTGTACATGTACATGTAAAATATCTAACGCTCCCTGGCACAAATACCGCAAACAGACCCAAACACACAAAACAGAGACGTGTGTGTGAGCTTCCAATCTCACTGACACCTATTTGGTCCATTAGCTATGCACATACAGTGTGTAGCATACATTTACTAACTGCACATGGAAGACAGTAGTTATTCAAGCACATGGCCTGGTGCATACACACACACACACACACACACACACACACACACACACATACACACACTACATACAAAGACACACACGTTGTACTGTACATCCCTCATCGAGAGGACACCGTCTATAAACACAAGGCTGGATGTGCAAGGGAACCGTGTCACGCTGGTGTTCAGTCAGATGTGACTGTAGTCAACAGGACGCCCCACAAACGGGCTGTTTAACACTACATCAACGTCAGCCGGATCTGCTGGAAACATATTCTGTTTTCATTGTTTTCCAATACTTCCTTCAGCATGATACCCATGAGCTAATGTCATATAATGTGTGGTGCACACATACAACCACTCACACACACACACATACGCACACACACACGTGCACACACACACGTGCACACACACCCAAACATAGCACATTCTACGTGCCGCTGTGCTCCATCGCTTCTGTCTATACAGAATGAATGGAAACATTTTCACACCAGCAGACAGTCCCCCAGTAGCAACAGTAGCTCATCCATATGTATGCCCAGACACTCTCACCTCCACACACACACACATACACACCCACACACACACACAGACACACACCCCCCCACACACCCACTCACACACACACACCCACACACACACACACACACACACACACACACACACACACACTCACACACCCACACACTCACACACTCACACACACACACTCTCTAACACACAGTGTAGGGCCACAGTCACAGCACAGCATGCCAGCTCCTCGGGGGCAGAAAGCAGATGGTGGGTGGCTGTTGAGAAACACAAGTCCCCAGACCTTGTGAGAGCGCAGCCTGGAGAGATGGCATTGATCATGGAGATGAACTGGGAAAAAATGACATTGATCGTTGTTTTTTCACCTCCCCCATTCCAAACTTCTTACAAATGCAAAGAGAACAGAGACACTTAAGGCTCCGGCACAAAACACCATGGAGAGGAGCACTTGACAGACACACACAGACACACACACACACAGACACACCCACACACACACACAGACACACACACACAGACTCACACACAGACACACACACAGACTCACACACAGACTCACACACAGACACACACACAGACTCACACACAGACTCACACACAGACACACACAGACAGACACACACATAGACACACACAGACACACACAGACACACACACAGACACACATTCACTGCCCTTTCAAAGACGTCACACAACAAGAGATGAAACGTGACACTTAAGGCTCCGACACAAAACACCATGGAGAGGAGCACTTGACAGCACACACAGACACACACAGACACACACACACACACACAGACACACACACACACACACACACACAGACACACACAGACACAGACACACACAGACACACACAGACACACACAGACACACACAGACACACACACACAGACACACACACAGACTCACACACACAGACACACACACACACACACACACAGACAGACACACACACACACACACACACACACTCACACAGATAGACACACACACACACACACAGACACACACACACACAGACACACACACACACAGACACACACACAGACACACACACAGACTCACACACAGACACACACAGACACACATTCACTGCCCTTTCACAGACACACACACACAGACACACACAGACACACACACAGACACACACAGACACACACACAGACAGACACACATTCACTGTTCTTTCAAAGACGTCACACAACAAGAGATGAAACGTAAATCTACTGAAAGTCACTGCTTGGTCAAAATGATATTCAAACACATGTTTTGATATTTGACTTTCAGATCCACAATCTGACTATAATTACAACAATATGGTATTACTGTATATTCTCTGGAACGGACACTAACTGATTAAATATCCAGAAACAAATAATGATTCCAGTTGGTGAATTCTCCCCAGACTCAATCCACTTTGGTGTGTATCAATCTTATCCCAATAGAAGGTAGCTCTTGATACAGAGCAATTAGTTATCATTACCAGGGTTCATACCAACATTGATTGAAACTGAGAACCGCATAGTGGATTGTCTTAAAGAAAACCCGCTCGCTCACAAAGTCATCGATAACACTTCACATCCTTCAGCAGTGTTTCACCCAATACAAGCCCGGTTCTACAGTAACGCCGGAATGTGTTCCCTCACAATCTGAGCTCAGGCACAGTCAAGGAGGGTTGTTCTTTCAAATCGTGTTGCCAGGCAAACTGTATGTGTAGGTGTTTGCCTCTCTTAGCCTCTCCCGTGTGACATTCTTCAGTAGGGAACAGGAGCCAGAGACATCAACAAGGTGCATCTCCTTGGGCGGGGGGATGTACAAGGCAAGCCCACCCTCCCCTTTTACCACCAGCCTTCACCACCCCCAGGGTTGACTTCCTCACCAGAGGACTGTGTATCCCCTAGAGAACACAGCTGCCTTTTTACATTTTCACTCTCCTCTCCGTTCAGATAAAGCTATTCCTTTGGTATAAGGAGCGCTGGATAATTGCATATAATTGGATTTAGCAGTTCAGTGACCTTGTGGTCAGACCATCCTCTCTTGACAATAGAAGGCTGGTGAGAGTGTGTGTGTGTGTGTGTATATTGTGTGTGTATTGTGTGTGTGTGTGTGTGTATATTGTGTGTGTATTGTGTGTGTGTGTGTGTGTGGGGGTGTGTGTGTGTGTGTGTGTGTGTGTGTGTGTGTGTGTCTGTGTGTGTGTGTGTGTGTGTGTGTGCGCGTGCGTGTGTGCGTGTATATTGCGTGCGTGCGTGCGTGTGTGGCTACATGTTGACTGTCCCTCCTAAAGACCTCATCACCCCCACTAACCAACTATTACGAATAAATAATAATAATAATCCTTCCTTCTTCTAGCAGCGGCCCCTGGTCCTGATGGTCCTGGCATAGATGTGTTTCTTATGATGACAGATGCATAGAGGGTTCACTTACTTTTATGTGTTGTTGTAAGTCGCTTTGGATAAAAGTGTCTGCTAAATGTCATAAATGTGTGTGTTTGTGTGTGTGTGTGTGTGTGTGTGTAAATGTGTGTGTGTGTGTGTGTGTGTGTGTGTGTGTGTGTGTGTGTGTGTGTTAGGGGTTAGGCGTTTTGGGGGACTTGATCGTCCAGTGGAGGCGCATATCAGAGGCGTATATCAGAGAGTGTGTGGTTTTCAACAACGTTGACATTTATTTACATTCATACGCATTCTTTCACCAGCTGCCGTCACATATGTATTATCAGTAGCCGACGTATCTGGTTTGTTCAGCTGTAGCTCTGACACATCAGTAAAGCAGTCTGAATAATGTGGGCACTTCTGTTTGAAGTCACAACAAAAGTGAATATGTGACACGTTCTAACGCTTTGGTCCTCCCCCAATCAAAATGTTCCGACTTTTCTTTTGAAACACGGAACTACGTTTCAACGTTGTTGAGAACACAAACTCTCTAGTCAAGCCAAAATACTGCAACGCAATGGATTCTGTGAGTAATCCCCACTGCTACCTAGTTAACTAGAACACTACTTTACATTGTTAGCAGGCTCACAAAACAAGCTGTGTTAGTTGACTAGCGAGTGTGTCGTTGATTTTCAACAACGAGGAAATGTATTTCCTTTTTTCGAAAGAAAAGTCAGATCATTACATCGGATCCCGATATGAGGACCCAAGCATTAGAACGTGTCACATATGAAGGGGGGATGGAGGAGGTTCTTGAAAGATGTTCAGACTTTTCTTTCGAAAAATGTGAATACATTTCAGCATTGTTGAAAATCTGTGACACATCGCTAGTCAACTAACACAGCTTGTTTTGTCAGCCTGCTAACAATGTAAAGTAGTGTTATAGTTAACTAGGTGGCAGTGGGGATTATTCACCCAATCCATTGCGTTGCAGTATTTTTGGCTTCACTAGTTTGTACTACACTAGTTTGTGTTGTGATTCTCAACAACGTTGAAATGTATTGAAATAAAAGTCTGAACATTTCGATTTGGTTGCCGACATGCAGACCAAAACATTAGACCGTGTCACATATAGTAGAACAGCATTTGTATAGCACATTGATGATCATGGCCGCCTTGTCAATAGTGCAGTGACTGCTCCTTTAATTGAAAAAGGAAACAACCTCGATCTAAAGTGCCAACCTGTTAATGTGCCTTTTCATTTATGCATTCCTCATAAGCACATAAACAACCGTGACCCCCTCCCCACCCGCCCCCCCCCCCCCCCCCCCACACACACACACACACGTACAGAGACAACGTCAGCATATGGGGCATTCTCCCACTCAGAGCCACTAATCCCGTTTCCCACCGGCTCCTTCGGAAAAACAAACCGATCCAGCAGCGACTGACTCCTGACATATCTCCCTCGTACCCACTACCGCGTAGGGGGGGGGGGGAAGCGTGCGCCAGTAGCCGGTGACACGAGCGTTTCCGTGTTCCTCTGATCTGCAGCCAGCGCTGACAGAGAGGTGAGGGTCGGGGCCGGAAAGGGGGTGGGAAGAAACTGGCGGGACCGGATGGGTCTCTGGTGGGTGGGACCGCCACTTCCGTCACATGATCGAGAGGGCGGATCAAAGTCACCAAAGCGAAATGCCGTTCCTTATGCTGTAGTCCCCCCCCCCACACACTCCCCCCGCTCCCCCCACACATTTTTATTCACACATTTATTTTCCCAAAGCGAAATATAAAAATAGTGTGAAGAGCAGATTGTGTTTTTTTTCAGGAACTCCTGGTGTGTTGCTAACAGCATGCCAGAACCGTAGATGAAGTTGTGACAGATGGTTCTATTGGAGCAGATAAACCCCTACCAGTCCCTTGACAGGGGAGCCCTCGCCAAAAAACATGGTGCTATCAGAGGTGGTGGTGGTGGTGGCAGAGGTACCTGCTCTGCCCTGGGGTCTGGCTCCTCTCACACACACACACACACACACACACACACACACACACACACACACACACACAGACACACACAGACACACACAGACACACACACACACACACACACACACACACACAGAGACACAGACACACACACACAGAGACACAGACACACACACACACACACACACACACACACACACACACACATAAGTCAGGTATGGCCTCCATGTGTGTTATTCCCTGGTGAGACCAGTCTGGCGTAATCTGTTGTTTTCAGAAAATAAGGTGTAAGATTGCCAAACGGGATATGATAAATGTGCCTATGTTTTCATTTGAATGTGTTTAAAAATCATTCATTTAAACGATCATTCATGTCCAGTGAGTATAGGATGTGATTGCGTTCCGCTCAACACTACATTTACAATGTAGAGACAATGGCAAAGATTTAACCCTAACACCTAATCTAGTCTCAAAAGTAATAATGTAAAAGCTTGCTAATAGATGTCTGAGTCTGTTCCACTCACCTGTATCTCATCAGTCTCGATAGCTAGGGAGCGCTTACATTGAAACAGTACATGGTTTAAAATGTGCGCTTAATGGATTGCAGGATTTGTAGCAATATAAAAAAGGATTTTCCCCCAACTGCAAGGAGATTTATGAAAGGGTAGTTTATTCTATTGACCTACAGTCTTTGCATCCAGATCCACAATGAACCAGATAGCAATATCTTCTGAATATCATTGCTGAATTAAACAGTACCTAATATAATTACTGGATTTTCTTATTGCATTTTCTAACCTTTTTTTTTTAATGCAAATCCTCCTTGGCTTTTCAGGCAAGAACTCTATATACTAAGGAGATAATGTAATAAAAATGCACAATGGTGAATTTAATTGCTTGCCAAAAAGAGAGGGATAGGGGGGAGAGAGATCTTGAAAGAGCAGGACAAAAAAGTAGGACAAAGGATAGAGAATGTGAAGCAGAGTGAACAGAAGATAAAGGAAAGAGAGAAGCCGGAGAGATAGAAAGAGAGAAAAAAAGTCGACAGAGAGACAGAGAGGGCTGAGCAATCGGAAGAGAAATGGTTCACAGCTACACCGATATGGCCGTCGTCATGGTAGGAGAAACACAGGAGCTTGTTGCCATGCCAACACGGCCGAGCTGCGGCATTTCGCTGCACACATCTAGAGAGAGAGAGAGGGGGGGGGGTCTGGAACCGTCACGTGACTGTCAGAAAAAGGCGAACGGTTAGATTCCGATCATGTCAGAGAGCGACTGGATTTGTGGCAGCCTTTTCTCGCTCTTCCGTACATATTCTCGCCTCTATGCAGTAGCTCATTTCGTCGGGGCGCATATTGCTGACACCTCAAGGTGATATGTTCCACATTGACAGTGACAATTATTAATGATGGCAATAAAACGTCTTGCGCAGGGCTCAGGTGGACGAAGCATGTCTCATACTGCTCAGCCAACGAAAACTCTCTCACCTTTCTCGTCGAAACAGTTAAACACACCTCTTGTTGTTAGTCTGTCCTCACATCTACCTCTCTACTGTACTTGTATCCATCCCGAGGCTCGTGTTTAGCTTTGCTCAGACGTGAAATGCGGTTCCAAACGGAGGCCGTCTATTACACAGCAGAGCAGCCCTGCTGCCTTGTACGTTGTGTTTAACATTGTTGAAATATTTGTTTACAAGGTTCAGTGCGGTTTAATTTTCTTGTGATCAACACACACACACACTCTCTCTCTCTCTCTCTCTCTCTCTCTCTCTCTCTCTCTCTCTCTCTCTCTCTCTCTCTCTCTCTCTCTCTCTCTCTCTTTATCTCTGTCTGTCTGTACCCCCCCCCCCACCGCTCTCTCTCTCTCTCCCTTCTTTGCACACTGTAACTAGTCTTTGCATGCAGATTGTAGAGGATGCCATGCTTCTCTTGCTATTTATTTAGCTTGTCTAATTACAGGCTAGCATTTTGAGATAACAAGAAGCTACAGGGCTTTTAGCTCAACCTCAAACACTAAACAAAACACTGTTTCATCTCAACAATAACTAGGGAATGGTTATTCATGTGTGGAACTTTGGGTACACCGTAGAACAGTTGGAAGTGTAAAAGAAAAGGTAGCAACATACTTTTAACATCTTCTCAAAACACCTTCTGACTAGAAAGATGATGCAGCTATTGGCAGGACAGACTTGGCATACATTTACACAGTTGCTATTCGTTTTGATTCAGGTAGCCAACTTACAACTTACTTACAACTTACTTACAACTTAAAACTTACTCACAACTTACAACTTACTCTCAATACCAAATTACGGGACAATAGATGGCGTGCCACTGCGCAGGGCGGGGGGTTGCTGGAATTGGTGCATTTACACTATTTGTACGCATGGGGGGGGGGGGGGGGTGATTGGATAAATATATACAGGACAAGGGAGGTCCTGTATTTATTCATCCAGCCCAAAATATGGCACATTCCGGCTAATACGGGACATGTTTCTTACTATAGTACCGGTACATCATATCTGTGGCTCCATCTCAAGCTCTGTATTTGCTAGGTTTTTCTCTTCCTCTAAAAAACAAACCGTTTGTGGTTGTTCAGACAGCACTCACTCTCCCACAGTCGATCAGGGGCTTTACTCCTAAAATACACTGCACTGATCCATCCTGTTATGCTGTATTGATGCGCTCTATTGTATTCATAACCGTGAATAAACCATATGGGCTCCTAAATTAACAACTAGCAGATGTACTACTGCCCATTCAAGTGGAGCCTTCAAACGGTGCTTCCAAGCTTTTAACAAGAGAGGAATAAGAAAATATGTGCTTACCACACCATAGCACAACATGGTGAACACTGTACATTTACCACACCATAGCACAACGTGGTGAACACTGTACATTTACCACACCATAGCACAACATGGTGATCACTACTTTGACACTCTACATTTACCACACCATAGCACAACGTGGTGAACACGACTGACACTACATGTTTTTATAAACGAGCAATCTTTGTTACTGGATCCATGCAGCTCTTTCAAGAGAAAGTGTTTGTTGTACCCAGGCAATCCTAGATACGTGACAGATGAATTAATTAATGCATGATGAATCTAGCATAATTAACTAACTTTTCCCAACCATGAAACTTTCCAATGTGCTCAGAATGTCTGTAAGCTAATTGTGTTCATCCAACTCAACGAGGAAGACACATTAACGTGTCATCACTGTTGGAGGACATTAATTTCCCATTATTGTACGTTCTCATGAACACCTGCTGCGACCCACCCTCTGACACGACACAGGAAGTCACACAGTCAAACGCCTCGACGCTACGTCACGTTAGCAGGAAACCCAAACAGTCGTTAGCATTCCTCTAACGAAACAAATACCAAGATAGATAAATGACATTCGCATGAAGGGAACACAAATTGAAGTGCTGAATTGAAACCACAGGGAGAGAAATTATCCAAATGAAACATTAAAACATCAACAAAAACGCACAAACGCTTGGGGCTAGGTGGTATAATGCGTTAACATCCCAGAGGATTAGCTGGTTTCGTAAGTGAACATAATCGGAGCTTCTGTAGAGCTCCTGTAGAGCTCCTGTAGAGCTCCGGTAGAGCTCCGGTAGCTGGAAGGCCGAGAGAGTTCCCTGGCGTGGCCTGATGCACCAGATGACAGGCGAGGACATTTGGAGGGAGTACAGTCATATAAACGTTAATAAACCAACGGAAGGAACATGATCATTTAGAGTAAATGAGCTTGGCGGGGGGCGTGTGAGTGGGAGCGCATAGGGCCGCTTTTGTCTTGAGCCCGCAGACGCTGGTGGGCACTGCGTCGCCTAATTGCTCACTCGAGATCGGCCTTGGCTTCCTGCTCCCGTTTCACTGGTGTGAGCCAAAAGGCTATTCTAGCCACTGCCATACCAAAGCTAAGAGAATGACAGGAAGCCAAAGTGCCACGGCTTGGTACGGTTTAGTTTGCTTCTCCGTTACATCATTTGCGATTGGTCGACAACTGTCAGAGTTGTTTAAAGAACAGGCGCACCTCACGCATCTGTGCGTCCTGTTCCATTCCAACAACGATGCCAGTAGACAAAAAGGTGAAAAAACGGACTGTTAACTGGTTGGTTATGCAGTGGTTTGTTTTTCAGAGCAGAAATTATTTTGAAATCAATACATATTGGAATATGTGACGGCAGCTGGTGGAACCGGGAACCAATCGAATTGTTCAGACTTTTATTCTGAAAAATGTCAATAAATGTCAACTGATGTGACAAAAATGTTTTGCAATGGAATGGATTGGGTGAGTAATCCTCACTACTCTACATTAACTAGGTAGCAGTGGGGATTACTCACCGAATCCATTGCACTGCAATATTTTTGGCTTGACTAGCGAGTGTGTCATTGATTTTCAGCAATTGAATAATTAAAAAAATAAATTATGAAATGTATTTACTTTTTTAAAGAATAAAAGTCAGAACATTTTGATTGATTGCTGACTTTCCCCCTTTCACATATTTCATGCTTTACATTAGTACTTCATCTTGTATCAAAGTGAATTAATGACATCAGATATGTATGTGGGGATTGTCGGTAGGACCTTTTAGTGTAGATCGTGTTCAGTTAATTCAGTCTGAGATAATGCTTTGAAATAAATACAGGGATATCATAGTCCATGCCCCGTCTAATTGTTAGCTATGGTAACATCCAGTAATCAGATGAGCCTTGTCTCACTATACAGATATTCTATTTATTTATGAACTGTTTAATTAAGATGAAACACATGCAGTTCAAATCTCTACTCCCTGCCAATCTTCAGGAGTATCCAATTAATTCAGCAAATCTATCGCTGACAAATTAGCTCTGTTTTAATGAACACAATGTACGAGATAGAATAAATCACTGAACTATATGTAATTCATTTTGGAAGGTGTGGGAACATGATTTCTTTACAATAATGTCTTTAACCTGTTCTCCCCACACACATGCACGATTCACACTCACACACACACACACACACACGCACACACGCACACACGCATGCACGTACAGACACACACACACACACACACACACACACACACACACACACACACACACACACACACACGCACACACTTCTCACTATAATCACCAAGTAATTCCCAACATGAAAATGTCGGCTGTAGCACAGCACAGGTAAAACGGGAGGGAATCAATGTCCTTTGATACAATGACTGGAGCTTAGCCTATTGACCGACACCTCTGGATCACGGGCAGCTGACATGCGGTCCTCTTCAGGGTCACTGCAAACCTCAGGCCAGACAGCTGGACCAGCTGTAATACGCCAACCAGGGTCTCGCTCGTGCTTCGTGTGTTTCCTTTCATCTTGGCGTTCTCAAAGGCGAGTAAGAGGAACCGAGCGGTACTCTCCTCCGGTTCTCCACGGCGTGTCTTCTCTGACAGTTAGCCACAGTGGACTGAGATGAGTGATCTTTCCAGTCCTGTCATGCCTCTCAGTAGATGTTAGAGCGCAGAGTTTAACATGTGTTTCCCCCTTGAAGTAGGCAGGCCCTTCTTCAATAATTAAGCGCAGGCAGAGGAGGAAGCCCTATGTATATATCCATCAGTATCCCCCTCCCTCATCTTAGGATACTTACTCTGTCTCTCTTCTTCTCAGCTAGAGCGCTTCTGTAAATTATTAAAGCACTTTGAATTATGCTCGAGTTTTCTATATTACTTGAGCTTTTCAAAGCCATGATGTATTATGTATATGCCTACTGAGATAGTATATTCGTCTTCAATGGGAATTATCTCCAGACATCTTTTAAACAAATGTTTTTACAAATGGCTTAAGCTCTTTTGGCAAGCGCTAGGGATGTTCCTCAATTACATCATATCGTTGTCTAGCACTCGTTTTCAAAGTAGTACACCACCCCCAGACAGTAGTACCACCCTGCGTTGATCGTATGAGGTCATCTTAATGTCAGAATCGACAATATTTTTAAAAAACTCCACTCAAACTCCACTTTGAAATAATTTACCGATGTAAAATGTGTCAAGTACAGAGACAACCAGTTTCAGTTTCTAAATAAACTGTTCTGCTCTGTTTTAAACTTACTCAATGCATCAGACTTATTTCCGGACAAATGCTGCTCTAGTAGGTCTCTCGTGCTATTAACACTAATCGCTCCATTGGGTTGCCTCAGGCACGCAATTCTGTCAAAAGAGAAACCAAAACCTTTTGGATTAGAACATCTTGTAAAAGTGGGTTTAATAAATCACGTATCAAGGTAAAACGGGCACATAACTCAGAAGCAACATTGCCGTATCATATCCTTGATTGAGTGTGATTGATTAAGTACGCGGAGTGCGTCAAGAGATCGTTACCGAATGAACGGGCTTCAATGCTGACCAAAAGCTGCATCAAACATTCGAAAAGAAGCGTAACTTGAGTTAGGTGACTATGTCAAATCCGAGAGCGAAACAACTCTAGAATGTAAATAGAGCGCAACGGCGCTTCAAGGCGCTTCAAGGGCCACAACTCGGTCGTTTTTCGGGATGTGATACAGTATTGCCACGATGATTTCTCACTTAAACTTTATGATCTCTGAGGTATTATAGCGATACTATGGCATGTTGATTTGTGGTGTTGCGTCGTGGTAAATCCTCAAGGTTGGTGTTTATGTGCCAAAAGGTTCCCCATACCGCCTTCATCGATAAGTCAAAGGGACACAATGCCGTTGCACTGTAATGGCAAATCTATTACACACTGGTTATATTTGGTGCTTCATCATCCTTTCCTCCTCTTTTTCTCCATGGCTACCAAACAATATGACCAACATATGCATCATCTGAGAGAAATCAACAATAGCGCTCCATACACAACCATATGGAGAAATCCCATTCTGCACCACCTACTGCAGTTTTCCAGTGGACTGTGCATATTTGATTGTGGCATATGCTTCGTGTGTACGTATAGGGAGACGGACCATATGTTGTCAGCGGTCCTTGGAGAACGTTACTGTTCATCACAGCTCCGCGGGGGGGGCAGTTCCCACAGCAGACACACGCACGCCTCCGTCTCCGTTTGTCTATCCTCCCCCCACTGATGACCTAGCAGAGGAACACAGGAAGGAAGGGAAGGACAGACCGAGAGTGGAATGATGATAATCATTGTTCTCTCTCTCTCTCTCTCTTTTCTCCTTTCTGTGTGATTGATACTGTACCTCCTTCCTCTGTTCCCTGCCACATCTGTTCGTATGTACAGGTGGTGGAGAGGGGGGCTATTGTGTGCTGTGTGTTATTGGATATACTACGACATACATCTTTGAGCGGGTAGATGTTTGATGAGGTGAATCAAGGACAGCATCTGTCGGAATCCCCAGAGGAGGCAGACCTAGGGTTCAATAGAGAGTTTGTGTTCTTCTTTCAAAAAACTTTGAGCTATTTGCGTTTATAACTCGTCGGTTAGCGCCTGGCGGGCGGGGCTTGCACCTACGGGACTATTCCGTTGGTTCGTTGATGCCAGATCACCATCTCATTGGCTGTGTCGTAGAATATTATCGCTTTCCACTCCTATCTGATCTTCAGATCGGATTCCTTTTTTTATGTCTAATGCTTTAGTACTTGATTGGGTACACCATGACACTATCTATGTAATCTTTAACATGGTAAATGGACTGCACTTATATAGCGCCTTTATCCAAAGCGCTTTACAATGGCCTCTCATTCACCCATTCACACACACATTCACACACCAATGGCGGCAAGCTACCAGGAAAGGCGCCGGCCCGCTCACTGGGAGCAATTTGGAGTTCAGTGTCTTGCCCAAGGACACTTTGACAAGTGGCCAGCTGGGGCTTGAACCGCCGGTCTGCCAACCTTGCGATCAATAGACGGCGGCTCGAACACATTTAAGTGTATTATTTATTCGAAAATACTTAGAAATACTCTCAACTCTCGATTTTGTCCTCTGCTGGAAGCCTCTGTTTCTGGTAAAGTGCCGAGCAGTGGAGGCGTTTGTCACCCCTGGCTGTCGAACGAGAACTGGGTAATTGTGAAGTGTACAGCCGTCAGGAAAGCAGAGATGAGAGGCTGGAAGCAGAGTTGAGGACAATATGGGAGGGAGGAGGGGAGGAGAGAAGTCAGCAGGCAGTTGCAGCTGGTTTGATTGAGAGGTGGATGTGGAGGGAGAGAGAGAGAGAGAGCCCGATTTCACGGTTGCACATTCACTCCTAATGACAAAATGATGACCCTTCTCCATCTGCCACTCAATCATATCAGGCCAATCAGAGCTCGTTCCTGGTCGGCTCGCGCTCCGTCAGGCACTCCCATCTGCGCTCGCAGCAACATTAAAGTACATAATCAAATGTTCAGATGTTGGGGTAAAGGGAATGGTACGGGGCGAGGCTTTCTTCTCATTATCAATGTGTGAAAAGTGATACTCTATAATACTGTAATATGTAGTGGTGGTCATTTGATTTGAGTGTAGCGGAAAATCCCAATACAACTCTCTAGATTTTGTAGTGTGCAATACTACTATAGTCAGTGGTGTGATTAGCCCTATCTGCATTTTCATGTATAGGCCTGTAGTGTTTTTTTTTTTAGCTTTGTTTTGGCTATTGGGGTTTCTCTCTCTCTCTCTCTGCTCTCCTCTCTCTTTCCCTCTCTCTCAATATTTCACACTGTCTTTTTATCTTTGTCTCTCTCTCTCCTCTCTCTCTCCCCTCTCTCTCTCTCTCCCCTCTCTCACTCTGATGGTGAGATATGTTGAAGCCACTCCATATCCAGCGAAGAGCATGGCCCTTTCTTACTCTGACATTGTGTGCCTCTGCTACTTGACAGTGTGTGTGTGCGTGTGCGTGTGCGTGTGCGTGTGCGCGTGCGCGTGCGCGTGCGTGTGTGTGTGTGTGTGTGCGTGTGTCTGTGTTGTGTGTATGTCTCACACCTAACTCTAATCCGCCATCTCTCCTCATGATATTTCCTAGCTGTGTTTATTTCTCTCTATTGAACGGCTGCTTCCCCTCCCACCCTGTCCGTCTCTCTCTGTTCTGGATCGGGGTGTGACAACCAGCTGTTCTCCCCCTTCCACCACTTGCACCGCTCCTCACAACACTTCAATTATATGTATAATGTGCCGCCAATCACTCCATCCCTCCCTTCCTATCGGGCCGATGGAGAGAAACCCGAGGGATGAAATGATTTGGTATGCACCATCAGCACAGCCCTGTTTCATTGCGGTGGCCTTATCTTCCTAATGGATTATGGGAAAGAGGACCAAAGCGAGGAAGCTGGTGTGAGGATGGTTGGACTCCCTACTATAGGCAGTAGGAGTTGGCTCAAACCGATTAAATACACCATGCTGTTTGGTTTTGTGTCTAGAATCACAGTGCTTATTAAGAGAGCAGACGATAGAGGACGCTTGTATGTGGGAGTCACTGTATCCAGCCTGGCTGTTGATGGATAGTAAAATAATCGATGCATAGTAACAAACAAGCTCGTCTGTTGCTCTGAATTGAGTTGCTGCAGTTGAATAATCAACATTGATCATAGTTGACTTACTGAACCGTTACTGTAATACAGTATCTGTCATACAAAAAAAGAATAAGAGACCACTGCAAATTAATGATAGTTTCTCTGGTTTTACTATTTATAGGTATGTGTTTGAGTATAATGACGTTTTTTTTTGTTTTATTCTATAATGGTATATAACGATATAGTAGTTATATGGTAATATAACTAATGGTTCAGAAATAAATATTTGGTGGAATAACCCTGATTTTCAATCACAGTTTTCATGTGTCTTGCCATGCTGTCCACCAGTCTTTAACTTTGCGGTTGGATGACTTTCATGACTTTCATGACGATAATGAAGGCAAATCCCGAACAGAAAGGCTAAAAAAGGAAATTTTACTCAGTGGAACTTGACGCAACAGCTCTGCTCAACGAACACGTGATATATGAAAATGTGCACTCGTCTCTGCCTGACTGAGGCACCGAAAACGGCATTAGTTTAAATGTAAGTTTTCACCTTATTATAACAGTGAAATGACTTGTGCAATGTTAACTGATGTTGTTAAGATTGTGGTTGATTACACTCCAACTACTAATTGTGTTGCAGAAATTTAGTCCTGGCTTCACACACACACACACACACACACACACACACACACACACCATCAACCTATTCATACTCTTTGCTTCTGTGAAACATGGTCAAAAATAGCTGCAGTGACACAGGGTCACCACTAGTCTGTCTGAATTGAATGTCTGCAGTGCACACTGTGCACAGGCCAATATAAACAACATAAACAACACAAAGATGAGGGAAAACCCTGAAAAAGTCTAGACAGCAGTGTCAATGCTCCTACTCTATTGATACACCTGAATGACCACATGCACTATGCATATTTAAATAGCTTGACAGTAGTTTCTCCTCTGTGTTACTTCAGTGGTCACTTGCCTGGCTTTGAGTAACATTATATTACAGAAACAAACTGCATCTGCACATGGGTTTCTAATTATCACCACTGAATGAAAACATGTTACGTTAGCTTGTCACACAGTCATCCATTTAAGTGATTGACTGCTGAATTTGCCACAATTTACGGGACACAGCATTGTAGACATCGTGGAAATCATGAATTGATCAGGAAATCAATGATGATAGTTAGCGAACGAGTTTGATCTGACTCCAATTAATGAATTGGATAACATTGCCCGCCTACTTGCTTAACTAGCCGAATATAATGAGCCTGAAGTTTATAGTGGGGATATCCATTGGACGTTATGAAAGGCCATTAACGAGGGCACCTCACTCTTTCAATGTCTATTTTAGTTGGGAAATCAATATGCAAATAGTTTAAGTAAGAGTAATTTCCTGTCATGCTATATGTACGATGGAAATGTCCCTCCTAATTAGATTACAAGATTCTAATTGCAGAAATCGCCATCCGGTGATCCAAGCGGTTTTGTGCGCTGAACCCTGGGTATGCAACTCAACTAAACCATCATCAAGCAATTTCGAGTCTTAACCTGGTCAATTATAATTTCATACATAATTTCTCGCATATTATCCTAGCACACAGATCTATCTATTGCATTTACGGACAAATGAGAAGAGCGTTGTATCATCATTTGAGGACATTCATTTAGACAATAAAGACTGTAAGCAATCCACCTTACTTCAAGTCCTACAATCAAGAGGGTAAACACACCAAATATGAACATACCGTCAGAGGAAAAAGTTCTTAGAAAGCATTCAATTAAGAATACGACAGTCTTAGATTGTATGTGCATATCAACTTTAAACATTAACCTTCTCACGTACCAGATTTACTGTAAGAGAAAGAATCAAGAAATACCGTGTCATTTTATTGGACAGATATAGTGAAGACAGACAGGAAAGTAAGGAGAAGAAGGGAGAGAGGGCACGTCAGCAGGGTATGGGCCGAATTCGAACCCATTCCGACATGTGGCCTGAGGTCGTCCAGTGGTCTAGCACCGTGGTCTACAGTGCACACATATGCCCATGTCGGCATGGGTTCGAATTCGGCCCATACCGTGCTGACATGGGCATATGTGTGCATTGTAGACCACGGTGCTAGACCACTGGACGACCTCAGGCTACTCTTTTAACTAACTGTCTGACTGCCTGGTCCTTGCGAGGAGCTCCTGTGCGTGGCCGGTTGATGGTCAAATGATGTTGCTTCCACTTGAGGATAACGGCCCCGATGCGGCTCACAGGAACATTTAGGAGTTGGGAAGCCGTGGGTAACCAGTACCATTACTATGGTAACCAGTACCATTACTCTGCTGCCCAACAGTCTTGTTGCGAAGGTCTTGGGAGAGCTCTTTGCCTCTCCCCTTCATGAGATGTTTTCTTGCTGGAAAGCTTGGTGACATGATTTGGTAACTTGCATTCAAAGGTGGGAAGCCCTTTTTGGGAAGAGTGGAGGGACTTCCCCACCAACATGCACTAACCCAGCTGATTCTAATTAGCACAGGTAGGAGAACTCATTGCTCAGTGGAATAAACTGGTTAAGTGTTTTTTTTCTTACTCTTTGTTCAGTACTGTTTCCTGTGTCATTCCACTTTATTGCACTTAGCTTCTTTAATGAAATTTCAATACAGAAGGGAGACTATTGGGGCACTCGCAGTTAACACAACGGTCAAAACAGGACTATGTTATCCTACTATGTTCGATGGCTTGTCCATTACAGTCAACAGAGCCATGTACTCCGTTGAACTCAATTCTGATTTGCACATGACAAAGGATGGGGGAGGTCCCCCATTTCTATATCCCTACATTTAGACTCGGTGTGACGACTTTGTTGGCAATAGTCACAGCGGGTTACTTTATTTTGAGAATATACGCCGTGTCTGAAATATGGAGGCGGTCTGCTTCTTCCAAGAATCCAACATTTTGTCACAGAGTGACCCAGTCTTTTACACTAACTACAATGTCTAACGTGGGGATAGGCTTTGATTGCGTCTACTGAAGACTCCTGACATAGACAATAGAAAACTGTTTCCTTGCCGACATCGCTTGTCGTTGTGGTAGTTAAAGAGACAAGTGCATTAGTATTTCGAGAAACAGGGACATGTGCAGTAATGTTTGAGGTTTCCGATTTACAAGCATTAGAAGTGCAGTTTGAGTCACATAGGGAGATGGAGCTAAATCCACTTTCAGCGTCGGAAGCACTCTCTAGCGACACAATGTAGTTGTAAACGCTTAACATTACTGTTCAATAAAGCAATCTTTTCGGCATCTTTCTCTTGCTGTTTTTCCCCAGCTAAGCTTTTCACGACCAAAGTTATCGAGTTGGAGCTTCAACTCCTGAATGCTCTCCTTATATTAGTCCTCCTTATAGGCCTTTTCACTTAACAGTGATGCATTTAGCGCATCATTCGGAATATCCTTCTTAGATGTTTTTTCAATAATCAATAGGCTTTCGTATTAAGATCCTCCCCCGCTTGAGTGAGATCCTTAAGCAGATGTTTATTCACATCTTGTTGCTCCGGGGCAACATTCTTGTGTTTGTCTCTGTTAAGCAGATAACCCATCTAACCCATCAGATAACCCATCGCATGTAGAATTAGCTTTTTTCTGACTTGCCTCTATGAATGCCAATTGTTTGACAGTTATCAAGAATTTCATTCTCGGATGAATTAGCTGTACGGTGCTTCTTGTATTTTTTTGTCCAACTGCAGCCATGTGTCTGTAACATTTACCGAAGCACATAACTCAATCATGGATGTACCTCCTGCCATTATATTCGTTACACATGGTGAGTGATTACCTCAAATGATCAAAGCACGGTTTATATCTGTCCTGAAAGTAGGCCTAGTTTATAACTCATGCAGTTGTGAGTTTTCCTCACAATCAATGTGATTATAATACCCGTACGCATGGACCAATACAACACAATGCATCAATCAATTTCAACTCCATATCACGTCAGGGTCACCAAAACTGTAGGGCCTAATAGGACGACAGTTACAATACGGAGGCTTGGCCAGGAAATGTGGCTATGTTTTGTTAATAGCAAAGCCTATCTTAATATTCATAATCTGACTGCAAGTTATTTAATTAACACTATGTGCAAAGAATTGTTGAGTTTGTGCTGAGTAGTGCAAGAACGGTCAAATAGAATGAATCAAATGAGGCTTTAATAATACTATATACTTCCAATTATTACAAGGCAAATCATTTGTAGAAAACATGTTACATTCTACCCTCAATAGTAATTGATAGGTAGAGAGAGAGAGAGAGGGAAATTAAACGAAGACAGACCACATATCTCTTTACTGTACTCCTGAATCTACACCATCTGTCCAGGACACAAAGAAAAGAAAGACTTATCCCCTGCATTGTGATTTTATATCCCACTTCAACCACAGTACCAATGACCTATAGACCTATCTATTCTATTCAGATAAAACCACCACATTTTGACATTTTGAGAGCCTGTAAAATGTCACTGAGAGACTAGTTCACATCCATTTGTCCCATCGGGGGTAGGGTCATTGGCTGATAGGGGTAGAATTGAACTTTTCCCTCTTCAAGTCCAGTTTATCTTCTACCCAAAATATAACACATTACAATTACAATTTCACGTAATTATATTACAAATTAAGAATTGATTACTCATCCATGAAGATGCCAGGTTAGAATCAATAATCTCTTTGAATAATCTGACATTTTAAAGCAATCGGCCGATTGCCTTTCTCGACCGGTGCATCCCTATCTATTAGTATTACATATTGAGTCTGATTTGCATCCAGTATAGTAATAATCAATTAGGATAGCATGCTACAAGAGAAGGTGTTATGTTGTTATGTCTGCAGACTGGGTGAACAGTGATGCATCGGTATTTGATTGTTTTCCGCTATGGTTCCGCTATTGTGGTGCTATGCCTGAGTGACGGATATCTGTTATGTATTGCTCTGTTCTGTCAGTTGATATGCTAGTAAACAAACGTGGAGTTGATGTTACGATTGTGTTGTGTGTTTCATATTACAAACACAATATATGTTGACGAGGATGGCTGGTGTTTCTCTCCCACCCCCTTCCTCCTTCCTCATTATTGCCAGACGAGCCTCCAATTCCTAGGACTTTTAGTCCTTCGAAATGTACTGTGACGTACCGAAAATGCTGTGTGTTTCATATTACAAACACAATAGAAGGGCCTAGAATACGACACAGAACTTTGATAAAGAAGTGAGTACTGCTCATCCGTATTTATGCTAGAAATCCAAAGACTGACGTAGACCAAGCTCCACTTGATCAAAGTCTTAAAGCTGGCTCCCATGGCTTCTGCTTTCAGGTTGAAGTGCGTGTTGTTTATGGTTTGTTTATTTTCTGTTGTGTTTTGCATTCCAGGAAACTATAATGTAGCCTCCGAGGCTATAACACTTTCAGCTCCCTTGGCACTCAAGGAGTCCACGGGTCGGCTGTCATTCAGTGAAGGTTCCCATTGTTGGGACCCTTTACCTTTCTGGTTTAAGGACAAGAACCCAAACAGAGACTGATTGTTGCTGTAAGAGTGGAGTTGCCGATCTGTTCTCTGGATCCCTACAGTATGTCATCAGCTGATATTGAACCCTGGTGTTTTGCGTTGCCATAGGACTCTGTTAGCCTGTTGAGCTAAAGCCTTGGCACGTCTGTTTCACTACAACTACAATGCTGTGGTTAAAGGCTATTTAGTGCTATCTGTGCTTGCTTGGCTGGGCCGGGTGTGCTGGTGGTGGGGCGGGCTGGGTGTGTGGGGCGGCGGGGGCTCCCCGAAGGGGGGGTGTGGGGGTCCACCGCTGGGTGCTGGTAGGCAAACTGGTTAGTAGTCGCTCTATGTGTAGAATGAATTTTCCTGGCTACATAGTGTACAGGTTTTTACTTTTGCCTGCTTGCGGCTCTGTCAGTATGTGAAGCGCATTCAGTTGCATCTTGTAAGAAATGCGCTATACAAATAACATTTGATTTGATTTGATTTGATTTTAATAGTGTTCAGTAGTGGTCTTGATACACCACTCTGTCTGTGCAAAATATATAGCTACAGCTATGAAACTGGTGCTGCTCTTTGAAACCATGGCTGTAATTATATCAGACATTACATTGGGAGAAGCAGGGAATCTGAGCATTTGCAGTGGTGGAACATATGACCTCTTAGATATATTCCTATAAGACAGGTATACTGTAGAAAAGCATTTTTTGGTGAAGAAGATTGCTTTAAAAGCTACCCTGATGACAGTTGGAAAATAGTGTCATTAACGAGGCTTATCAAGCCTCCTTTTAACTGTAATGTCTGTTTTTTTTGCTTGGGAAACAACCGTATCTGTATTTACTTTTCTAAACCGTTGGTCAGAAGTAATTTTATAGGCAATTCATTGTTGTGAACTACTGCTGTAGAGTCTATCTGTATGCTTTTTGTTGTGTTGTATTGTGCCTCAGAGATTAACTATTGCTAGGTATGTTTTATATCATTAGAGACCCTAGAACTGCGGAGCCCATGAAACTCTTTTGCCTCAAATTGACATATCCCTGATTTCATCAACCTTATTTTTCAAATGTTATCAGGGCTGTTGTACAGGAAACTAGGTTTAGTACTGTATACTGTATGTGCTGTGGTAAACATGTACTGTATCTTGATTGGTGTATTGGGCTGGTTCTGCCAAAGGGAATGTGCTTCTCTTTCTTTGTTGTATTCCTTATCTCTGACTCTCTATTAAAGAGACACCTCTGATTGACAGTAACAGTACATTCGAGTACAGTTCAGTAGAGATGCATTATGTAGAGGAGGCGAATAATACAGTTAAAAGCGTTTCTATGCCAAACAGTTCTGTGTGTGTTCCATTGGTACTTCAGAGAAAAAAAAAGCATTTGTGTGAGCAATAGCCTTCGGGAGTTGCGCCAAATGAAAATGCTTTTTTTTTTCTACCCCCCACACCTCACTTCAAGAAGTGTTTGCTTGTTTTCAGTTATCTTCTCTATCTATCTATCTATCTATCTCTCTCTTTTTTTTTTTTTACCTTTTGATTTGAACTCTGACATCCAAGTCTGCCCCAGGATGTCTGTCACAAACTGCAGTCCAACGTTGTGACAATGCTTTTTTTCTTCCCGTTGCCTTTTATGACCTATCTTTTTTCCTTTCTTTTCTTTTTTTCTGTTCTTTCCTTCAAGGTCTGGCGCACCTGACGTTAAACAACCAAGGTATGGGCTCATTCCTTTTTTGGTTCTTTTTAGAAGAATAAAACAAAAAAACTCTCTGCCCAACCTCCTCCTCCTCCTCCTCCTCCTCCTATTTCTCCTCTGCTTTCTCCCTCTCACCCCTCCACCAAATATCCCTCCATTTATTTTAACCCTTCTCTGTCTGGATCCCTGGAACACCCCCCCCCCCCCCCCCACCCCCTTCCTCTTCTCCTTCATCTCTCTCTGTTTTGGTTGTGCTACCCTCCCATGTCCTTGTGCTCTCTGTGCCTCACCACTGTCCGTCCCACCCTTGTCCTGTCCTCTGGCTCACGTCCTGGAACATCACCTCTGACCTCTCAACTACGACCCCCCCCCCCCACCTGGGCTGAAGGTAACGCTTTTCTGCTCTCCCTTTTGCTTGGGTTTTCAACATACAGTAGATGTCTACAAATGTTTGGTCAAGTGGTCTGTGTTACTAATGCAAAAGTGTGTGTATTGAATGCACAGAGTTTCTGTTCACCACTCTGCTGTCATTCTCATTGTTTGGCTCTCTAATCTGTTACGATGAGGTATTATCTAGCAAGTTAGCTGTCATTGCTTTCACTGATTTTCGACTCTCACTAAATGTTGCAAACCATGTTTCCTGGATGAAATCAAGAGGGTGGGATAATGTCTCCAAAGCTAACATTATTGAACTGTGCTGCTATGCACAGTACGTATCTTTGGTCTTCATTGGAACAAACACAACAACAAGGTGATAGTGTGACACCCCCACACCTGTTCAACTGACTCTACATCCCACATCCAGATTCTTGTGAGTGCTCATCCCTTCATTCCGTGACCTTTACCTGCGATGTTTGTTAAGACACCGGCTTGCTCTGTGGCCTCTCGATGTGAACTACCATGGAATGGGCGGAGAAGTTCACGAGAGACAGAGAGAGCGAGATAGAGAGAGCAGGAGGCAGGGATTGGCTAGGGAATGTATGCACTGACCTTTACTACAGCATCTCCCATCCCCTCAACCCCAAACACTGATGCACTATATACAGTATATATACGATATACCATGAACCAAGCTGAATTGTAATTTTATCATCTCAATATTGACTCACATTCCTTTTTTTCCTCATTATACCCATGTGCTCAGTTGGTGTCCCGATATTAGCCAACTTGCATGCTAAGGTACTAAGACCGAGAGGCTATGTAGGTCTACATTCTCGATTTCAGGACACAACCACAGACCACAGCTACACCGGCCTCTTTAAACCTTCCTTACAGTTGCAGTACTTGGCCCACTTAGGATTTGCTCTGCTCCTCCCCGGAGGGACACATTCAGAACCGGGGTCTGGCACCCATGTCAGCGGTCCCGGAGGTATGAATAATTCAAGCCCCGAATCCTGCGACTTCATTGTTCTTGACTGCGTGACTCAACAGAACACCTACGGTTCTCTAGACATCTGCCGTCACCTGATGAATCATAATCCTCTCATTGCGATGCCGGTTCCTCTCTGTGTCCCTGTGTCGTTTCCCCCACATACTGTCATTTAGTACCCAGCTCCCTCTGTTTCCCTCCAAAACAAGGTTAGAGCTGTTTACTCTATCCATGTGGTCACAACACGAGGGGTACACATAGATGATTGGACACACTCAAGGAATGGGAAATTTGGTATTAGGATCAATTCCCATACCATCCTTGCAGTAACATGTAACATCTAAAGGCCTACCTATGACAACATGACAGTAACATGTAGAGGCCTACCTATGACAACATGACAGTAACATGTAGAGGCCTACCTATGACAACATGACAGTAAAATGCAGAGGCCTACCTATGACAACATGACAGTAACATGTAGAGGTCTACCTATGACAACATGACAGTAACATGTAGAGGCCTACCTATGACAACATGACAGTAACATGTAGAGGCCTACCTATGACAACATGACAGTAACATGTAGAGGCCTACCTATGACAACATGACAGTAACATGTAGAGGTCTACCTATGACAACATGACAGTAACATGTAGAGCTCTACCTATGACAACATGACAGTAACATGTAGAGGTCTACCTATGACAACATGACAGTAACATGTAGAGGTCTACCTATGACAACATTACAGTAACATGTAGAGGCCTACCTATGACAACATGACAGTAACATGTAGAGGCCTACCTATGACAACATGACAGTAACATGTAGAGGCCTACCTATGACAACATGACAGTAACATGTAGAGGTCTACCTATGACAACATGACAGTAACATGTAGAGGCCTACCTATGACAACATGACAGTAACATGTAGAGGCCTACCTATGACAACATGACAGTAACATGTAGAGGCCTACCTATGACAACATGACAGTAACATGTAGAAGCCTACCTATGACAACATGACAGTAACATGTAGAGGTCTACCTATGACAACATGACAGTAACATGTAGAGGTCTACCTATGACAACATGACAGTAACATGTAGAGGTCTACCTATGACAACATGACAGTAACATGTAGAAGCCTACCTATGACAACATGACAGTAACATGTAGAGGCCTACCTATGACAACATGACAGTAACATGTAGAGGCCTACCTATGACAACATGACAGTAACATGTAGAGGTCTACCTATGACAACATGACAGTAACATGTAGAGGCCTACCTATGACAACATGACAGTAACATGTAGAGGCCTACCTATGACAACATGACAGTAACATGTAGAGGCCTACCTATGACAACATGACAGTAACATGTAGAGGTCTACCTATGACAACATGACAGTAACATGTAGAGGCCTACCTATGACAACATGACAGTAACATGTAGAGGCCTACCTATGACAACATGACAGTAACATGTAGAAGCCTACCTCTGACAACATGACAGTAACATGTAGAGGCCTACCTATGACAACATGACAGTAACATGTAGAGGTCTACCTATGACAACATGACAGTAACATGTAGAGGCCTACCTATGACAACATGACAGTAACATGTAGAGGCCTACCTATGACAACATGACAGTAACATGTAGAGGTCTACCTATGACAATATGACATTATGTAGAGGCCTACCTATGACAACATGACAGTAACATGTAAAGGCCTACCTATGACAATATGACATTATGTAGAGGTCTACCTATGACAACATGACAGTAACATGTAGACGCCTACCTATGACAACATGACAGTAACATGTAGAAGCCTACCTATGACAACATGACAGTAACATGTAGAGGCCTACCTATGACAACATGACAGTAACATGTAGAGGTCTACCTATGACAACATGACAGTAACATGTAGAGGTCTACCTATGACAACATGACAGTAACATGTAGAGGCCTACCTATGACAACATGACAGTAACATGTAGAGGCCTACCTATGACAACATGACAGTAACATGTAGAGGTCTACCTATGACAACATGACAGTAACATGTAGAGGCCTACCTATGACAACATGACAGTAACATGTAGAGGCCTACCTATGACAACATGACAGTAACATGTAGAGGCCTACCTATGACAACATGACAGTAACATGTAGAGGCATACCTATGACAACATGACAGTAACATGTAGAGGCCTACCTATGACAACATGACCGTAACATGTAGAGGTCTACCTATGACAACATGACAGTAACATGTAGAGGTCTACCTATGACAACATGACAGTAACATGTAGAGGTCTACCTATGACAACATGACAGTAACATGAAGAGGCCTACCTATGACAACATGACAGTAACATGTAGAGGCCTACCTATGACAACATGACCGTAACATGTAGAGGTCTACCTATGACAACATGACAGTAACATGTAGAGGTCTACCTATGACAACATGACAGTAACATGTAGAGGTCTACCTATGACAACATGACAGTAACATGAAGAGGCCTACCTATGACAACATGACAGTAACATGTAGAGGCCTACCTATGACAACATGACCGTAACATGTAGAGGTCTACCTATGACAACATGACAGTAACATGTAGAGGTCTACCTATGACAACATGACAGTAACATGTAGAGGTCTACCTATGACAACATGACAGTAACATGTAGAAGCCTTCCTATGACAACATGACAGTAACATGAAGAGGCCTACCTATGACAACATGACAGTAACATGTAGAGGCCTACCTATGACAACATGACAGTAACATGTAGAGGCCTACCTATGACAACATGACAGTAACATGTAGAGGCCTACCTATGACAACATGACAGTAACATGTAGAAGCCTACCTATGACAACACAGTAACATGTAGAGGCCTACCTATGACAACATGACAATAACATGTAGAAACCTGCCTATGCACGTTTGGAGGTGTGGGAGAGGGAAACTGGGAGAAAGGCAGAAATAGATGCAGAAATAATCTGCTACGCTTTTCAGCAGGGCTTAAATATGCATTTCACTGACTCTTTTGTTCTCTCTCTCTCTCTCTCTTTCTCTCTCTCACTCTTTTTCTCACTCACACTCACTTACCTTTCAAAAACAAGGTAAAAATGTAGAAGCATGCAGCATATGATTTCAATCTAACCAGGCCACAGGCATTCTATTGAGGTCTAATGCATATTCCCACTACAAAATAATAAAACGTCTCCTACTTTCATCTTTTTATGCATAATTTATTAGGGAAAAGGGCAAAAAATAATATGCCACGATACAAGAGTTGAAGGAGAAGCAGCTGATCAGACCTAGTTGAATCATACGAGCCTCTGTCTGCTCTCCTTATTGATGGTATGGAGTAAAAATTAATACTGTAGTTGTCCCCTACAGACATGTCAGGAAATATCTTTAAAGAGCAGTGTGTGTGTGTGTGTGTGTGTGTGTGTGTGTGTGTGTGTGTGTGTGTGTGTGTGTGCGCGTGTGCATGTGTGTGTGCGTGTGCGTGTGCGTGCGCGTGCGTGCATGTGTGTGTCTTTGTCTGTGTGTGTATGGGTGTATGTGTGTATGGGTGTCTTTGTCTGTGTGTGTATGGGTGTGTCTGTGTGTCGGTGTGTGTACATGTCTGTGTCTATGTGTCTGTGTGTGTGTGTGGTGTCTATAGTGTGTTCGTGTGTGTGTGTGTGGAGCAGAGTTGGTGTGTGGTGGTCATTGGCCGTCATGCAGGATCAGAGCAGGTGCTTTTCCTCAGCCCTGGCAATCACAGGCTGCAGAGCCAGCCCAGGAAAATCAATGCCCCGCGCTCCTCACAGAACCTGTCCTTCACAGATATGAAGGGCAAACCCCAGGCCCCCGATGCTGATCTTTATCTGCCCGTCCCCCAAGCCTGGAACCACTCCCCCCCCACACACACAGCTACTACCACACTGTGGCAACACTGCTACGCACTTTGCTGCTACTGCCTCGCTCACATGCTTCACTCTCATATCAACGGGCATCTGTTTATGATCAAGTCGAGTATAATTATGCTCGGTTACAAATATGATGAAGAATGTAATGCCCACAAATAAAAAACTGGTCATGTTTTGAAGAAATAAACGACATGTATTGCCCTTCTAAAAGACAGACGTCATATGTCGCTAGATTTAGGCTTTTCTTTTCTAACCCGTCCTCCAACCCCTAAAGACTCCCGAGTCTCTACATGTTACTGTGTGCTGGAGGGCTTCCATTCTTGATCAAACCAATTAAGGGGCTACTTAATAAATAAGAGCAGAGCCTGTAATGGAATAATGTGCAACTTAATGGGTTTAAATCACAAATGTTTCCAGCTCCTTAGCTTTTGATGGCAGATCACTTTAAACAGGAGCTGTTTAACCTGCTACACAAGCAGAGCTTCTTCTCGCATTCTCAAGAGAATGAACACACACAGATAATCTGATTAAACAATCACTAAAGGAGTAGATATCGGCAGGTTTCTCCTTTGATCTCCTTGGTGATACTGCACAAAATGGAGCAAAGATCGTGCCTGATGCTAATCCATTCCAAGTCCAAGCACAGTAGATGTCCCAGAGTATATGAGCCAGTAGAGGTGCAGATGTATCCACGGGGTAGTGGTGGTCTAGTGGATAGTGAGTTGGACTTGTGATCGGAAGGTTGTGAGTTCAATTCCCGCCTGAAACCACACCACTACTAGTGTGCCCTTGAGTAAGGCACTTAGCCCTCAGTTACTCCAGGGGGAATGTCCCTGTAATTCGTAATTGTAAATCGCTTTGGATTAAAAGCGTCTGCTAAATGGCAAAATTATTAAAATTATAATTAAAATTACACGTGAAAATACGACATTACAGTCATTATCACACGCATGCAGACATGCCTGCATACACGCTTGCATGCATACACACACAAACACACACACACACACACACACATAGTAAGTGGGGTGGCGGTAGCATAGAGGTTAGGGAAGCCGCTGGTTCGATCCCTGCAGCAGGAGGGAGCTGCATGTGCCCTTGAGCAAGGCACTTAACCTCTAATTGCTCCAGGTACGCTGACTATGGCTGACACTGTGCCTGTAGTAGTATTAGTAGTACCGGTAATAGTAGCAGTAATAGTAGTAGTAGTAGTAGTAGTAGTAGTAGTAGTAGTAGTAGTAGTAGTAGTAGTAGTAGTAGTAGTAGTAGTAGTAGTAGTAGTAGTAACAGTAGTAGTAACAGTAGTAGTAGTGGTAGTAGTGGTAGTAGTAGTAGTAGTAGTAGTAGTAGTAGTAGTAGTAGTAGTAGTAACAATAGTAACAATAGTAGTAGTAGTAGTAGTAGTAGTAGTAGTAGTAGTAGTAGTAGTAGTAGTAGTAGTAGTAGTAGTAGTAGTAGTAGTAGTAGTAGTAGTAGTAGTAAGGATTGAAGCACCTCATGAGCCAGAGATAAAGTGGACAGTGTCATTTTTAACACCAAAAAGAATGCCTAAGCAATAACTGCAAGTTGTGCCAAAACAAAACGTTAAAATGCATAATGGCATTTATTAAGTGATGATTTCAATGATAATCGTGGGAAATACATTAGTTCTCTCTGCTTTGAGAATATAATTTACACAATAAACAATCCAAATACTGTACTAAAGGCATGTAATAAAATTAGAGTTGAGTTACTGAAAGATGAAAATGCTTTCAGAGTACTTCCCTCCCTAGATAATCCATGTAAATGAATAATGCAATTTATTTCTCCAACAGATATAATTGATGGAGCTGATGAATTCACGTCTTATAAATCACCTCTATAAAAAAGTAAAAAGAATAAAAGTGTTAACAATGCACTGTATGAATTATACACTGTCCGGTAACTGAATTCAAATGTCCCTCCAGAGCTCGTATGGGTCCTGCTCTGTAGCCCTCCCCCCACTAGGTGGCGTCTCTCCAGGCTGCAGGCTGGGCCGTCGTGGGCTCTCAGGCCTGGAACTCGGGGCATCTGGGCATCTGCACAGACGTTAGACCTGGATGACAGAACCACTCACACAAGCAGGAATTTTACCTGACGCTGCACTACCCCCCCCAAAAAATTGGAAAATCTCCAGTGGCCACAATATCTACTCACATAGCCCGTTAATACAGTGATGGAGAGAAATGTCTATGCTGAACAGAACAGGTCATGTACGGTGGCCACTTTAGGACAACCTCAGTTCTGAGCCCCAAATAAAGCCTTGACCATTAACATCCTTAGTTCTCAGACTCATTTAAATGCTAATACTAATTGCCCTCAGTTGTCAGACCAAACAGCCTCAGTTTCGCAGACCAAACAACCTTCTACCATAAGGCCTCATTTCTCACCCCTCAATCAAGACGCCATCACCTCTTAGCTGTCGGGTAGAATTGACAATCAGTTGGTGTTGCACTCAGCTAGCATAGCAAAATGTGACTGCAGTCGGCAAGGCAACGAAAATATTTATATAGCACATAGTCATACAAATTAATTAATGCAAACTCATAGTGATTTACATAAACACTCATTAATTTACATAACTTAACAATTTAACAAGTTTAAATACAAATAATTCATCATATAAAATACAATAAATGAAAAGCCGAAGTTTTGGGCTGAATTTACTAGTCTTATACTTCTACAATCCTTATTTTTCTGACTTACAATATCATAATTTCCCATTGCTTTGTTTCAATATGACATGCAGAATCAATACTGAATGTATGAAACAAATACATACTTAACATGTATTTTTTTGAAAAGGTAACTCATCACTTCCTTGATTTACCTACACATAAATCAAACATACTCAACCTATTGCAATTCACTTGCCCATCAAAATCACAATGCTTCAGTATATCCACTATGTATGGCATAGGTTATCAGTGATGGGGTCAAGTACAAAGGTGTGCTCTTATCAGTAATGATGATGATGATAATAGTGTGGGTGAATGACAGGGGGGCTTACTGTGATCATCTAGGTGACCTTTGGAGGGGGCCTCATGGGGGCGTCTGTGTGTGTGTGTGTGTGTGTGTGTGTGTGTTTGGTGCACGCCCTCTCTCATCAGATAGATCTGCTGGTGCGTGTGTCTTCAGGCAGGTCACGCCTCATTATTGGCAGCCTCACTTAGGGAGAATGACAGGGCACATCATACTCCTCATACACATCAAGGCAGGGTTTATTTGTATAGCACATTTCATACAACAGTTGTAGTATAGTAGTACTATATAGTAATAAAATAGTACTAAAAATAAATACAAATATCTATTTATTTTCTATATACATATAGAAAATACATTGATAAACATTTCACAACATAATAAGACAATGAATAAAAAAGATATAAATAAAAGTGTTATTACTGCAACTGTATTCAAGTGCTGCTCTTCCAGATATGGCGTGTGAGATTGCAGGTACTGCGTCTGTGTTTAGCCGCTATCTTGCGCGATACGCCGTGTGAGATCGCAGTGTAAAATGACACGTTTGATACTGCATCTGTATTCAACCGCTATCCTGGTCGATACGGTGTGTGAGATCACAGTGTAAAATAACACATTTAGCCTATATTTGCAGCAAATGTATATCTCTTGGATTATGGATTTTAAAAAAAACATCATACTCATCATACTCATCAGACTCATCAGACTCACTCCAGACTCCCATGTCGCTAGGGCACAGATGCAATGGCATGAACACATGCTGTAGGGTTGTGGACACAGGATTGGGCCATTTCAAATATGTCTCATTCACAATGTTACTTGAGAATGATCGTGATACAGAGGCTTTGGACTGTAAATCAGAGCCCTTCACTATTTCAACATTTTGTTGGGTTATAGACTCAATTTCAAATAGATTTGATTTAATTTTTGCCATCAATCCACACACAATACGGCATAATGACAAAGCGAAAACTCGTTTTTTGGAATGTATTGAAATAGAAATACAGAAATACCTAATTTACATATGTATTCAGACCCTCTTAAAATGTGTTCAAATTGATAATTGATTAATTGATTCCTATGCAAACCAGAGACTATAAAAACAAAATATATCCATTCCAAAATCACATGAACAATTATCCTTGTACTCAGATGGACTCAATTCAAGTTGTTGAGTGACTTGGTAAAGACATCTTTGCATTGAAAGAAAATCAAGTGTCATAGCAAAGGGGCTGAATAAAATATGTAAATGATGTATTACTATGGTTGTTTTCGCTTTTTGTGGGGTCTTGTGTGTGGATTGTTGGCAAAGAAATCAATTAAATCCATTTTAAATTAAGCCTATAACACAACAAAATCTGGAAAAAGTGAAGGGGTCTGAATACTTTCTGAAGCCACTGTATTTACATTTTTCTTTTTACATTTTTTGGCATTTAGCAGACGACTTTATCCAAAGCGATTTACAACACATTTGTTTTGTTTCCTTCATTTTGACTAAGTAAGTGAATCATCTATCCACCAGTCGTAGCAGAACAAAGTAATCTGTGCTCTGGCCTGGAGCCATTGGAAGTCGTTGTGCTATTATTTATTTGTTTACATTTGGAAACAGTACAGGAGGGTAGTAGATGTCTCAGGAGGGACAGTTCAGGTGTAGCCTGAAGAGATGGGTCTGCAGTCTACGGCGGAAGACTGTATGATAGCTGTCCCTCCTGAAGCTTCCCCTCCTGTCTGTTGTGTTTATAATACACTTTACTTTGTCAGGTCTTATATCCAATGTTTTAATATGTTACTGTTGTTTTATCCTGACCGAGTACTAATACCCTACATTGACTCGATCTCAGACAATGATGACAGGTAATTTCATGATTAACTAAACAAATCAAATAGACAATATATATTTATAGATTGATGGACGGAGGTCATTGTCCATTTGCACAACAAGCACAGCATGGTCAAACCCGTTACATCGACTTCTAGTCAACCCACCATCTTACATCAGGAATTTCACCCTTTTTCTTCTTTTCTTGATTGGATTAACCTATTTACCCCCAATGATTTCTTAGCTTCAATGTTCTCTCTCTCTCTCTCTCTCTCTCTCTCTCTCTCTCTCTCTCTCTCTCTCTCTCTCTCTCTCTCTCTCTCTCTCTATATATATATATATATATACTTACCTTTTTACTCTTTCTATATTCTAAATTCTTATTTGGAAGGCACCTTAATTGAATATAGACCCTATGGCATTGATCTTGAGGGAAGCCTGGAAATTGGATACAGGTCAGGTTTTTATGTGCTGTAATTAAGGTCACAAGGAGAGAGAGAGAGAGAGAGAGAGAGAGAGAGAGAGAGAGAGAGAGAGAGAGAGAGAGAGAGAGAGAGAGAGAGAGAGAGAGAGAGAGAGAGAGAGAGAGAGAGAGAGAGAGAGAGAGAGAGAGAGAGAGAGAGAGAGAGAGAGAGAGAGAGAGAGACAGAGACAGAGACAGAGACAGAGACAGAGACAGAGACAGAGACAGAGACAGAGACAGAGACAGAGACAGAGACAGAGACAGAGACAGAGACAGAGAGAGAGAGAGAGAGAGAGAGAGAGAGAGAGAGAGAGAGAGAGAGAGAGAGAGAGAGAGAGAGAGAGAGAGAGAGAGAGAGAGAGAGAGAGAGAGAGAGAGAGAGAGAGAGAGAGAGAGAGAGAGAGAGAGAGAGAGAGAGAGAGAGAGAGAGAGGTTGGGGTGTCGGGAGCAGGGTGTGTAGATTGTGTGGAAAGGGTATTTATTGGTATTTGGTTAACTTTTGGCTATTATTCTATCATTATGTATAATATATAAGCCTATATAAGTGTCAAGGTTAGAGTGTTGTGATTGAATATGGGGAGAACTGCACAATGTTCGGTGATGAAGGGGAGGTGGGACGGGGGGGGCTGGGAGGAGTGTAACCAGACTGGAAAGATAATAACCAGCATGGTGATGTCATCCCTCAGCCTCCTCCAGTCACAGAAAAAAATATTATTCCGACCTAAACCTCACGATTAGTGGCCCTACATCCTCTGGTTTTGAAATCCGCTGAGATGGAGCTGTGTGTGATTGCGTCCAACATGATTAGCAGTCCAGTCAGAGAGAGGCAGCTCAGCCACTTACTGTAAGAGTCAAACTCTGCCATCGTACCGCATTCTCTAATGTTCTGTAAGCATTTAAATGAACCCCGGCGAAATTGAAAGCTGAATAAGTAATTGTTCGTGCATATTTAATCTTCTTTCGGAAAATGTGTGTGTGTGGCTGACTAGAATAAAATGTAATGAACAGAAATAATCACCCACTCTTCATCGCTGAGGAAAATTGTATTTCTGCATTCAGCAAAAAAAAGGAAAGTGAATATCTGTCATGGGATAAAGAGGGTAGAACAGGACTGACTAATGCAACGTGTTGACACATTAGAACCACCCCCCTTTAATTGAATAAAGGGATTGCGGGGATCATTAAGATGTGAGGATAAAAAATAAAAAAGATCAAACAAAGAGGAGAATAGGAGGAATGCTGAACATAAACCAAGTACACACTACAGTTACATTGAAAAATAAGCCCTTTCTCAGTTTATCAAACCTTTGTGGTATACTTGACTGTGCTGCAGTTGGATGTCTAGTTGACATAATTACATTTTTGATATGGCTTTATTGATATCACCGTTACCTCATACTGTGTCACATATTTGTTGATTCAGAAGTACTGTCGATGGTTTATTAACTTCTATCACACTTACTGTAGCCTAATTTACAGTGTAGTGACCTTGTGAAATGAGGAATGTCCAAAAATGAAGTTAAAGTTGAACTCAAAATGGCTTTGTTCCATGTATCGGCTTCTACATACAGATTAAAAGAGAGAAAAAGAAAATGAGCATAATACAATGAAGTGAAAAAGTGAGATTTCACTGTTTGATATCTTTATGGGGTATTGTGTATGGATTGATGGCAAATTCTTTTAATTTAATCCATTTTAAATGTAGTCTATAACACAACAAAAAATGGAAAAAGTGAAGGGGTCTCAATACTTTCCGAAGGCACTGTAGGTTGACATTGGACAACCTCAAATTAGTGGTGATGAGCTCTGTCCTTTATGAGCTCCTTTTCTGAGTAAAGACCCCCCTCTGCCTGACCATGCTGTTCTGTGCAGTACTGAGATCTCCAGAGTATTGTAATCATGCCTAATTAGCACGTCTTCTCCCCCTCCACAACCCTGCCTCCTGCTCACTCACAGGTAGGAGAAGCTCCCCATAGACCTTCTATATATCATTAGGATTAACACTAGAACAGCCATGGGTGGGATCATTTGACCCTGTGAGTATTTAAAAAAAAGATATATTTTTACTCTATCAAATTTCAGGACCCTAGATCCTAGATATGTGCGTACTACCACCCAGTATCCTTACATTTTCAAAATCACCTCAGGATAAGCTAGTATAAAGCTATTTTGCTGTTTTTCTGTGTAGGAGGCAGGCCAATTTACAAGCCAGCCAACTAGTGGTCGTTGTGTGTAAATAGCAGCTTTCCATTGTAAAGACTATGGTCATTTGACCCCCGTGTCGGCTCTTATAGTAGGTAAAATAGGCACGTCTGTTCTAATGTTAAATGTGGATTGGGGTCACTGAGTCCTCCTTTGTTCATTACTGTACCTGTTAATGCATAGGCCTACAAGTTATACATATACTACAAGCATAGAGTCATGACCTGCAGAATGATTAAATTGTCTTCCGGCTGGAGATTTCAAGTCTTTGGACTTGTTTCCATCTTCTTTTTGCACTTCTTTTGATTTTGTGTCTCTTTTTACTCAACTGTCTGAGTGTTCCTTTCAGTTGTTTGAGCATCCTTTTGAGGCCGGTCCAGCTAGAAAAGTATTCCATGAAATTGGTCATCAGTTTCCTTTCTTCCACAGTGATACTGTTCGCTGTCAACTGCTTTCGAACCTCTGCATCACTGGAGGAAAGGAGGAGTTCACTTCCTTTGGGATCTCTGGCCATTTAGCTTCTGGTTCTGACAGGTAATCAGGACCCTTCAGCCATCTCTTGGCGCTCAAGAAGACCTCCACATTCAAGTTCCTTGAGGCGTCGTCCGCTGGATTTTCTTTAGAGCTCACATATCTCCATTGTCATGGTCTGGACAGATCACGAATCACAGCTATTCTGTTTGCAACAAACGTTTGGAACCTCTTTGTTTCGTTGTTAATGTACTTAAGCACTGTTTGGCTGTCTGTCCAAAACACAAAGTCTTCCATCTGGATCTGGAGCCGGCCTCTCTATCTAACCTCTAGGCTACGGCTGCGGAGTGCATAGGCCTATACACGTTGCATACAGTCATGAACTGCAGAATGATTCAATTTAAATTGAAATGCAATTACCTAAAACAAATGCACTATGGATGTAGGAGCCATAGATTAGACTAGCCTGCATGTAATTCGAATCATCCTAATTATAGTACAAACAATTTCTACCTCTCAAATGACAACAAGGGATTTCTCTTTCAGTCTATTCGGTTTGACACTTATAGGATTATAGCTTTGAGTGCTTGTGGTTTACGTATCAGTTGAGCCCTCAGCAAGCTTTAACAAAGCACATTTTTTCCTTGCCTTGTGGAGGAAATATTAACACCCTGTTCGCAGGAAGTTTGACTAATTTGGCTCGCGTGTTTGTCTTTTTACGATTATTGAGCATCGTTAGCAGCTAATCCGGAGCAGCTAATCCGACAGTTGCTAGCTCATTTCCTCGCGCGAACAGAACCGTTTCTTTAGCCACTGCTATCCTCAGGGTTTGATAGCAATGCTGTCTATTGTGCTAGGCAACTGGCCTGCTAGCTGTCCTTTGCTGCTGCTGCACTAGTTTGCTATTTGGGTGAGTACCTTCTCTCAGAGTTGACTCACTACAGTCGTTGTGCCATGCTGCTTCCTAGCTCATGTCCACTTAACTGCTAACCACTGTGTTTTCCTTCACATAAAAATCATGTCCTCCGGTCTCCACCTGAGCCGAGAAACGCCTCTTCAAGTAGGCGGCTCCTCTGGGAGTACGCACTGATGAATGTGGTTGTGCTTTGTGGAAGACTTTTTTCAAGCCTGCCCCATGTTGCCTTGATTTCCTCCATGCACAGACCGTCATTCTGGGCTACTCGTTGAAACCGCAGAACACCTCTCTGAGGGTGAGGCTCAACAGGACTCCTCTGGGGATGGTATGCACACAAGCCAGCTGGCCTGCTAGCTCAGAGACTAGCAGGTGCGAACAAGGTGAAGATGTCGAACTTGACTTACAAAACATTGATATTCTTCTTTATTCAACTGATAAGCGTTATAATTGGCCAAAAAAGGCATTCCAGCCGTTACGATAAATACACAACAGGGACTTTAAGCAGCGCCGGTTGAAGGGACGGCTACGGTGTTCGAGAATTCTTGCGCGTGTTTGTGTCTCGACACTTCCTGCCACTGTAGACGTATTACTGAGTACGGCAAACCAGTCGTTCTACCGTAGTAGACAGTTGGGCTACAACGGCAGGGCGTGGCGAGACCGAAACGCACATGCAAACATTTAACTTTTTTTTCCTCAAACACCGTAGCCGTCCCTTCAAACGTCACTGCTTGAAGTCCCTTACTATTAGCGCAGCTACCTCTAGCTAGCTTTTATATGCCAGCCAGTTAGAGTTTTGTTTACTGGGTTGCCATTCAAATCATTATCCCATAACTATTAACGAACCTGCGTCCCTACCTACGGTACTAGTGAATAGTGAACTGGGCATAAACCAATACATCACGAAAAAAAAAAAACTAGTACCATCGCTTGTGGTTGTTGAATTGTTGCTGTCAGTGTAAAACTATTGTATAAAAGCAATAACACACTCAAGGGTGTGCTATATCTAGAATATTGTAAAGGCTGTGATGATCGATGGCACTCAGCTCTTATTGCGTAATTAAAAGTCGAGCTGACTGCAGGATTCAAGTAGAGACAATTGAATGCCCTAGGAGAATCCGAGGACTCGGTCTAACAGTGAAGTTGTAGCTAGTTATGAGAGCACGCTACAGTCCACTTCTGACAGTCAGTACATAAAGAGTGGAAAGGATAAAATGGCCATGCTTGCCTATATACATACAGAACAGTATACACCTTGGAGGTATAGAAAGGTCCTATATACATATAGTACAGTACACCTTAGAGGTATAGAAAGGTCCTATTTACATACAGTACAGTACACCGTAGAGGTACAGAAAGCTCAGCTACTCTACCCGCCCCCATGGCGCCTCCCATTACCCAGGAACAATGACCCCTCGACCCGAGCTGATGAACTTATAGGGTTGGCCTGTGAAACGTCCAACCTAGGCTCCGAATGCCTGCCTCCGAATGTGGTCGCCACGATTCAGAGTGCTACGGCAACCATCCATCAGGGGTCTTTACGACCTGAAACTGAGACTTTTTGAGTATAGGAGTGAGAGCTGTAAGACGGTGCCTTTTCAGAGCCTTCTCTCTGCGATCCTCTCCTTCGTACAGGACCTGCTCGATAAGGCCAAAAGCCTTCTCCTCCACAGTAAAAGGCTACATGGCAGCCATGTTGTTTCAGTGGGTCTCCTGGGGTGCACCCCCCCTTGTCTGTCATTGTATGGACATGAATCGTGCCATCTTCTAGTATTATCTGGTGACCTCTCTAATTTAGAAATCCCCCCCCCCCGACGTCTGTGTTCCGTGTGGCGCATTCGGACAGGATAAGCAAAGTTTGTCTTTTACTGCAATATTCTTCTGCTGGTATTCACTCTCGTTTTGAGCTTCAGGTGCTGGCAGGTGTATCCCAGTCACAGGTGTGTGATTTATTCAGTGCCGATCCCATAGGAGCCAGTGCCGATCCCATATCTCCAGAATCTGGGACCTAACTCCATCCTCCAGGATATATATCTATGTAGCTTAGTGGTGGTCAGCCTACTTCTGACCAGACAGACCCACACCACTGTTTATAAACACAGATGTACGATTGGATACGATTCACGATACTGGGTTCACGATATGATTTTCTCACGATTTCTTAACAAAATGAGATTGCAGACAAATTATGACTGAAAAAGATTTGTATTTATTTATTTTTTAAAAATAACGACAAAATTGTGTATTTTCTTTCTGAGGTAGGGTATAACTACGATAGGGTATAACCTTTCTCGCTGCAGACACAGGCCCCTCATCACACTGCTCCTTTTGCAGAGTGCACTGTCGCCCCATACTGGCTCTCTGTTTTGCCTTGTGGGTGGTTGGTAACCCTATGATCTTCGTGACATTTCACTGTGACATTTCACATTGCACAAACTCACAAAAGTATAAAAACCAAGCTCGTAAAAAAAAAATAACACCACTAAAATATGCTCGCTCCACTCGTAATGCCGCTTCTCTCTTCAAATCGCCTCAGCTCGCCATGGACTTCGTGCTCTGAGTAACCGTAATATATGGGTAGAAAGTGCAGCTTCTCTGCTTTCAGGAACCGTTGCATCAATATTTTGATAGCACATATAGTTTTGGTTTTACGGTAATGAGAACGAGTGCTGTCGGTTTTTAAGGGTTAAAAGAGTTATTGCGATTCATTTTTCATTTCACCGATTTCAGTCGTCTCATATTTGTAGCGATAATTAACTGTCTCGCAATGCATCGTTACTTCCCTATTCATAATCCAACAATAGTGCTGCTTAAAATAATGACTTCTCACCCCCGGACAGACGAGGTCTGAATCCTCCTGAGGAGGCATTAGAAAGTAAGCCATCACTCACTTGTCACCCAAATGGCTTTCTTCATCAAAGGTGCTCCTCTCATCTCTTAATGTGGTTAACTGAGCAGGTTATTATAGTTAGGTATAGAGTAGTTGAGTCTTTTAACATTATTGGCAATTGGTGAACCAAAATAATTAAACTACTTAAGTGTCTTGTGTTTAGCTACTGTCGTACTGCACTGTTTAGATCAAGGCGATCTGTTTAATGAGTGAGACTGCAGAGGCTAATACAAAGGTTCTCCGAGCTCAATCTCATTTGCCACCCACAGTTAACTGCAGAGGGAACTTCAGGGGAACACTAAATCTACTCTGGTGTTTTTTGGAGTACAATTGACAGGAACACCCCCCCACACAACTACTCACTCTGCAATCACTTTGAAACACATTTGTCATCCCACCAATAGTAGTATTATAAATGTGTTCGTACCGTGTTCACTTTTGTGTTCTACTGTCAAGGCAACACACAGCAACACAGCATGAATATAATCCACCCAAGATAAAAGAAACAACGACTATACACTATATATATATAGTATAGAATTCAATTGTCATTCAATTGAATGGGAAAGTGTGTCCAAACCTTTGACTGGTGCTGTATATAATATACTCTTCCAGGATGAAAGAGAGAAACAGATAGCAGATCAAAGAGCGTCTCGATAAAGCTTGAATAAAACATCAAGATTTACACCCGCGTCATCGGACAGGAAAATACACTACCACCACCATTTCTTTCCCGTTTGCTAATTTACAAATTCACAGGGGCTGTGGGTGCTTTTGTGCTTGCCGGAGCATGCTAGCAGAAGCAATGAGGCAAGTGGAATAACATTAGAACGTTGTTTGAAACTGCAATCTAGAGAGCAGGTAGCAGAGTGCAGACCCGATCAAGTGCATAACTAACGACTTTGCTCCAAATGTCAGTGGAGATGTGGGGGCTAGACACGCGGCTGGTTAGCCAAGATCACACAACACATATCAATCATCGGGCCACAGCCAAACAAAAGCACATTTTCCGGGTGAGTGCAAAGGAAAACGAGAGATAAAAAGAATCAAATAGGGCAGGACATGAAATAAAGCCATTATACAGGGTAGAGGGCCTTAATCCCGTCTGAGGGTGCGTTCAAGTCAGTCAGGATGAAAAGAGAAGCAACATGCAAGTCCCCTTTTTCTTTTTTTTTCCTGTCTAAAATGAACTTAAGTATTTGCACAGCATATTTAAACAGACTGCTTTGCCCGTGGCCAAATAGAATTGTAAAATGGTTTTCGGTAATGTAATAGTACTTTCTTTCACACTCTGGAGACAGCTTTCACTTCACACTTTGCTTTAAGCATTTTACTATTCAATTAAATTATATCCCAGAGTATGCCAATAGAATAACAACATGTCCTTCAAATTACAGGTGGATAAAGTGTTATCTCATATCAGAAAAGACCACCAGTTCTGTGAGGTGATAGATGTTTACAACAATGCCCCCCTGAGGACATTTAGAGTAAAGCAGAGGACCTCTTTGCAGTAAATAATGATAATAACACATTCTAAATATTCAATATTATTTAAAAAAAAACTAAAAAATAAACCAGTTCACCGATGTACACTCCAGTGGAGCTGGTTAATCTCTAGCTGTCTTTAGATGTACTGTATACCACCAAGCAGGCCTACAATAACATTACAATTGTATTATTCACTTCATTTTGAAGAACCGTCGCCCGAGTGAGTATAGTTTGTATGCTGTCTTGCAGGCTGAGAGATCTGGTTTGATCAACAAGCTTGAGGTTATATGTAATTGATGCGCTAAATGCCTTCTCTACCCGACTTCATCCTGTAATTCACGCCCTAAGTCTCCCGATTAATCATACATTCACTCTGGTCCCAGACACACACACACACACACACACACACACACACACACACACACACGCACACACACACACACACACACACACACACACTCTTTCTCTCCCTCTTCACCCACCCTCTCATCTCTCCCATACTCTATCTTGTCTTCCTCACTTTTGCTTCAGGATCAGCTTGCCAGATACTTAAAAAGTCAGCACTTTTTCCTCTCTTCAAGCACTTGCTCTCCCGTCACATCTCTCTATCTCCTTCTCTCCCCGTCTCTATTGCTCTCTCTCTCTATGTATGTGAGCCCTCAGAGAGTAGTGGTGGAAGCACACAGCAGCACGAGACCTGATAATCCCAAAGCATCTATAATGATATCACACAAGCTTTGGCCAGTTAACTGAACTTATTAATTGGTAGATGAATCAACCGATGCTGCTATCAAGTGATCCACTGAATCATTTAATCAACCAGCAGGCCCAACAACAGTGACCACAGACCATTAGCACCGGGCAGACACATTAAAGGATTAGACCAATCACATTGAAGAGAACACATGCTGTAATCACGGAGGCGCCCATGTTCATTCCTTCACGGGACCGCTGGAGCGTTGAGTACGTGCCTTTTTTGAACCCCTTGTAAAGCAGCGACGCTCACTCAAAAAACTGGACACAGAGGGACCTTCGCCTTGTTCCCCCCCCCCCTCCCGAGAACAGAGAAGTAGCATTTCACCGTTCTCTCTTTGTATCCTCTTTTCTCTTTACGGACTGAGATGGTTAATTGGCCCGACGTGTTTAACAAGAGTCTCTCCCGACGTCTTTCAGCATCAGTTATGGCTCTGAGAGGCTCAATCAGACGCATCCTCTAAACAATTACATGAGTTTAAACAACGAGGAGTTAGTACCCAACCAAGCAAATGATTACATCCGTGTTTTATGCAGTCGATAGCCATCTCCAAATTAGAAATGAGAAGACCGTATCCATGCATTTTTGGGGGAGTTGATTATTCTGTTGTGTTGTGATATATAAGTTATATGACGGTGAAATAAATAAGCCGTTAGGAGAGAGAACATGAAAGTGCTTAGATAATGATTGCTTCATCGGCCTGTCATGGTTAGACCTGTTGTAGATGAGATCAGATGTATTTCTTGTTAAACGAACTTTACAAACAACAAATGCATGACATTAAACTGACGCATGCTATTGTTGTACATTCTCTCGAGAAGACTGACATCTTACAAACTTTATAAATAATACGTGATGGGATAAACTGATTGGCAGACAAATGTGACATATTCAATATTAGATGAGTTGAGTTCAATTATATGAGCTAGACTTGCAGTTCCTATTGATTTGATGACTTATTTGCATATTTTCGTACCGACTGACATTCCATTTGGGAAAACATTACAAACAATCTGTCTTCCCTGGGCCTGCGCAGCTCTTGACAGACTCACACAACAATCCCACAGTGGCAGCCTGAAATTACACCTCCTTTTAGGGACACTTAGATTGCTTTTTTGATCGCTAATTTAAGAGTTGTAACGGTATTTTGTAAGAAAACAAAACGTTTAATGAAATCAAGAATCAAATGCAGCTCTTTGTCAGTGACAGATCTCAGAGAAGTGACTTTAAGAGCCCCTCATTATTCGAGAGAGAGAGGCTGCAGACAGATCTAAACAACCCACACTGAGACGTCTGACATCCCTCATCCTCAAACATCTTAGGGGCTATTCTTTTATGTATTTGCAATACAAGAGTGAGCAAGTATGTACTGTAATCCTGTTATGGATCAGCTGTATCTATGTGCTCTATATGCCTGTGCATCTGTGTGAGTGATTGGATGTGTTTGAATCTTGAGTGGACGGTGGAAGGGTTGGGTAAGCGCATGTGTGTGTGTGTGCGTGTTTGTTTGTGTGTGTGTGTGTGTGTGTGTCTGTGTGTCTGTGTGTCTGTGTGTCTGTATCTGTGCCCGTGTGTGTGCCCGTTGTTTGTGTGTGTGCGCACGTGTGTGTGTGTGTGTGTGTGCGCACTTGTGTGTATTAAGAGGATGCAGTCTCAGCATAAAGCCGTGGGGATTAGTGGAGAGACCTGGGGGCCAGCCAAGCAGGCGGTGTGCAGACGCACTCTGAGTAGGAGATCAGCGGGCGAAGACCTGGTCAAACACGCAAAAGACATGAGGAGGAGGACGTCACTCATACAAGCAATTGTATGTTCTGGTCAAGGTCATCATTATCAACCTTCACCATCCACCTACTGGCTATCACAGAATATCACCCTACTACTATATACTGTCATGTAGTACAAGCAATACCTCTCTGCAACAACCTTGACACATTGGGGTGAAACATCCATCATCGTCCATAAAAAGACAACCTGTTGTGTTGTTCACGACCACATAACACACATCTCTTAGCACGGTGTAACTTACTCCATACACAGTGTTGACCGTTACATGCTGTCATTCAGCCAGTTATTAGGAGTTAAATAACACAGCGCTGTCCTTATAGTACATTACTTTCGACACCAAGCCTAAGGCAATATCGCCTCGTTTCCACAAGGGAATTGTGGTGTTCCGAAGTGTTGTCTCTCTCTAGAGAATGTCACTGATAAGAAAGCGCTAGGCCTAGTGCCTGTGGGTAGATTGTAGTAAGCAACACGTCAGTGGTATGGAACGGGGCTGTCATTAGGGATAACCTGACTGTACCGTAACTTCCTGGCCCCACACACACGCACATATGCAACACTGTACTCTAAAGATCTACACACTATACAAGTGTGTCTACATTATGCCTCTACTCTACAATTAAAACACACAGGTAAAGATAAATACATTTCCTCTGAGGTGCACTGAAAATTCCTTTAAACCCAATCGAATTTTCTCACAGACTGCCCTCACACAAGCCCACAATCCATATGCTACATAACACCACTGGTTCTGGTCGCAGGTCGCAGGTGGTTGGTTACATTTACATTACATCTTTGGCATTTAGCAGACGCCTTTATCCAAAGTCGACTTACAACAAATACATTTTTGTCTAAGTAAGTGAATCATCTATCTATCAATCATCGCAAGAACAAGTAATAGTCACCTATGCTCGGAGCCAGAGGCCATTTGGCAGTCAAAATGCTTTTTAAAAATGATTATTTACAGTAGAGACATTCCACTGGGGGGGTACAGGGGACATGATGCCAATGGTCCATCATGACAATCTACCCCGCAGAAACGGTTCAGGTTCTGGTAGTTAGGCGCCAAGCTATTCATTGTCTTAACCCTTGTGCTATGTTCACTTTTTGGACCCTTTGGTACTGTTCGGGTCAAATTGATCATTGGGGTTTTAAAAGCACTTGTCCTGACACGATGTTCCTAGTCCCAAGGGTGACCTGTACAAGGGAGTATGCTCAGGGTGCAAGATAGCCCCACAATAGCCCATAATAGTAAAGGGTGCCTCTTGTGGGCACAAAAAGGTACTGTACCCAATAATGCACAATAGGTACTGTGTACACATTCAAAAGTGCATATCTTTTCTTCTGGTGGATCTAGGGGGCTGCCCATTGGAGAGGCTTGAGCAGACAATGCCTAGTAACAACCCTCAAAGTGTCAGACCTCTGGGCATAGGTGGGGCCGAACAGCAGCATGATGAGTAGAAGCATTTTTTACGGACATGAGGCTCCTAACTTGCAAAGTCCACTATAATAAAGACTTGGGTGTCATAAATCATACTTATCTAGGAACGATTGAAATGAAACAATGTTTTCATCGATGTTTATTATTTTGAACTTATATTCTCTATAGATTTTCACATTTATCTAATTATAATCAAATCTGTAAAGAAAATACAGGTGATGAACAAGAGTAGAAATGCAAGAGCCAAACTAAGTTTGTTTTTGTCACTAGCTATGAAATACATCTCTAAACATGTCTGCAAATGCTGAAATGCTGCACAAAACATGACCGGAATGTACACTGTTTTCACTGTCACTCTAGAAATACAGTATATATCAGAAAAATAGTTCTGAAATAACACTGGTTACAATTGTGTGTGCATGGGCATGCCTGTCTGCACAACACTTGAAGCACATAATTTGACAGTATGTGTACCTCAAATGTACTTTTTGCAGTTACTGCATGCGGTCTGTACAAGAAAATGTAAAAATGTTTACAATGTGGCACTTCAAAGGGTAAAGAGTGCGAGAGCAGATGCTGGAAAGCCAGAGCAGAGGTGTGTGAGTGAGTGAGTGTCAGTGTGAGTGTGTGTATGTTTCTGTGTGTCTCTGTGTATGCGGGTCAAATCGACCCGAACATCTTATCAAGGACATAAATGTGTTGGGGTATTATAACGTGTGTACTCACATTTTTTTTCTCCATTTACATGTTTTTCATAGAAAATAAGGCAAGGCCATGGAGTTTCAGATTGAAAAGATGTATTCTTGTAGCATTTCTCTTTCAATAAAAATGTTGACCCGAACATCACACATGCGTTAAGGCTGTGTCTGTCAGGGACACACAGGAGAGGTGTACCGAAACAAACTCCATCAACGCATCTCTGTGATGCGTGTATGTTTGTGGGAACCAAACTTTTTACCACTGTCTATCTTATCTATTTGCATGTGACATAGATTACAGGGACAGTGATGTCTGATTTTTTCTTGTGATCAATACCCCCCCACGCTAGTGGACGTCCTGCCTCTCTGCCTCTCTGCCTCTCTGCCCGGTGTATGTGGCTCAAGAGGTAGGGCCAGCGTCTAATGATCGTGAGGTCGGCGGTTCGATCCCCGGCTTCTTGTATCGAGGTGTGCTTGGGCAAGACACTGAACCCCAAATTGGTCCCAATGAGCGGGTCCGCGCCTTGCATGGTAGCTTGCCGCCATTGGTGTGTGAATGTATGGGTGAATGAGAGGCCGTTGTAAAGCTCTTTTGAATAAGGCGCTATATACGTCTATTTACCGTTACCACAAACATGATCATTTGACCAAATGTTGACCCTCAGGGTTCACCCTTCCCCTCCTCCCCTCCACCATGTCGTCTCAGTAGAGGATTCTGTTATGTTTGTGATAAGAAGCACACACCACATCATAGCATAGCTTCACTGTGTTCTTTACTGAGTATCAACAACAGACCAAAGCAATACATCACAGATATATGGGCTCATCACTTAGGCGTCACATCACGATCACAGAGCAATCGATCATATATACATCATCATCGTAACAGAGCAACCAAACCCTGAGCATCCCAATGATCTCTTATGTGTGGACGTAACGGACTCGACACTCTTCTAACCCCTGAACACCACTAAAGATCAAAGACAGACCCACAACACACACTCACAACTCCAGACGCTTCCTCAACAAGTGAGGAATACACATGACAACGTCATGAGCAATGTGGGCCAATTATCCTTAAACTTGCCGTATGTACTGTAGCCTTTCCTAGCGAGCTGCCCATCATAGGCCTTTGGTTCTGGAGAGAAGGGTAGAGGGTCCCGCGCCCGCCCTTGGGAGAGCCAACTAGAACCAACCAGAACCAACCAGTCAATATCTGAGCACAGAGGGTACTTATCCAAGGACGTTGCCTTTTCTGCCGTCACTCACTCTCTCTCTCTCTCTCTCTCTCTCTCTCTCTCTCTCTCTCTCTCTCTCTCTCTCTCTCTCTCTCTCTCTCTCTCTCTCTCTCTCTCTCACTCTCTCTAAGGATTCTGTCTTCAATTTGTCCTATACTAATGAGCCCTGACTTACACAGACAGACATGACAGGTCTGTCTTGATAACCCTGGCTTGGTTCACTCATTCCTTCATGGAGCTAAGACCTTTTGATTCTAAGTTGAGTTTAAAGAGGGTTTATTATTTATGCGAAATTAATGTTGACTTTGAAACGGTCAAGAAGTGCTCTGAAGAAAGCTGTTAATTACTCCTGAAGTTCAGAGAAACTTCTAACGTTGATGACATCAATGATATTGATGGTTTATAAACCACGTACAAACATAACCCGTTTTGTAGATTTGCACTTCAAAAAACAACTACTGTAGTGAACTAATCTATTCCTGACACACTAACATCACACCCAAATTCCCCTCGCCCCAAATGCAAATTCCGCTGCTCACACCTCACTCCTCCTTACCTCAATACTTCTACACCACAAAGACACCCAAGTACCTGTCAACATACTTCCAAAAAGTGAACAACGTCCACACATACAATACCAGAGGAAGCTCCACGAACCACGTTCAACCGCGTTGCACCACAAACAAGGGGTTAAACTTGTTTGCAAACTATGCAGTAAAAATGTGGAACGCCCTTCCTATAATCTTAAAGGAGTGCAAAACACTGCCCACCTTCAAAACCACTCTCAAAAAACATTTACAGGAGGCTGCAATCCGTAACTGGACCCTCTAAATCAAAAATCAGATTAAAAGACCCGAACTACCCACTGTACATACTTTGTGTTTTGTCCCCCGCCCCCACCTGTGGTGTATGTCCCCACCTGTCCTACCCGCTGTACATACCTTATGTTTTGTTGTATTGTTCTTCCCATGATGGATGTATATTTATCTTGTAGATAGTAATAGTTATTTGTCTGTATTATCTTGTAGATAGTACTAGTTTTTTTTGTCTGTCTTACATGTAACGATGAATTGAGAATCAAGGACCCCAATTGAAATAAGCCAGTGGCTTTCTTGGGTTTTTATCCTGTTAGTTGACCTTGTATGTAATATGTACTTTCATGTACCTACTTCTGCAAATCTTCTAATAAAGTTTTCAATCAATCAATCAAAACAGTCTGCTAAACCCAGACCGACCAGTTACTTTAAAGAAGTTGGACTGACAAGAAGTGCCCTGAAGAAAGCTATTCATTACACGACTCCTGAAGTTCCTAGAACATCAATGCTATTCATCCTTTATAAGTCCACATACAACATTATCCAACCGGTTTTGCAAAAAAGCACTTAGAAAACAACCAGTGAACTAATGTGAACTATCCCTGACACACTGACATCACAGCCAAATTCCCCTTGCCCCAAACACTGTCACAACCAAATTCCCCATTGGACGAGTCAGAGTGAGGACAGTCACTCCTGGTTAGTTGAGCGTTGTACTGTACTGTATGTGTTTTGTCTAGTCTCGTCTGTGCCCCAGCGGTGCCTGCAGGGCCTGTGGTGGTCACTTCCCCCAGCCTTCAAAGGAGCAGTGACCACTGCACTAGAATAGATGGAAGAGACTGCTGCAGAGAGAAAGACATTCAGACTCACAACTCAGGCCTAGGCTACACGGCGGGGGATTTGGCTGAAACAGCGATGATCTGATGCCGTTTGCACCTCACGGCTTTCTCATCGTTGCACACGAGAGAGAGTATTTGTAGTAGTATTTGTTCTGAAAATGTTTCTCAAATACACAAATATGATATTGTTCTTTTTTTAAATATATAGAACATGTAATATATGCCATCAGTAGCCTGTAAGGCTGTCTTTAGATGAGAAGATAAATGACTGAGATGTGTGGAGGGTTTGACCACTCACTGACCAATCAAAACCCATCCCATAGCAAAGCTGAACTGAACTGTGTGTTTATGGTGTCTGTGACTCCTCTTCCAGAATGTTAGACTTTACACACATATCTCAAATGGCTTGCATTTGCAATGAACATAATGTCTTGCAAGATTGAGCTGATAATGTTGAGAATTTGTGCTAGCTTTTACAAACTATGAATTTGTTGAATAGAGAATTCATAAACAAAGTAGGCAAGATATGTAACATCCAATTAGACTATAGGCCTACATTTGAAATGAACAACATCATTTGATGAGCCACCTCTGTCAAAATGTGCTGTCATAAACCGCAGTGTTTTCGCTGCCTGAAACTGACACGTTGGCAGTCGCTTTGAGTGACACTTTGGCAATACATTTTGTATTCTTTTTGCAATTACAAATGTTTTCTTTTCTTTTTCATTGATGTATTTATTGTTGGCAATAGTTTTTAAGGACGCACCTCAAACAATGCTACAGCATCAACCTTTACAAGCTAAAATTGCCAGTTCTTTAACAATAATAAGTCATGTCTCGTCCTGTTCCTCAGTTTATGTTTGTCTTTGTTTCATCTGATTAATTTATATCCTATTTATTGTTGTGTTACTCACCTTGTCTCTCGTTTCAGACACTTCCTTACCTGCCCATGTGTGTTTCCCGCCTGTGTTTCTGTCTACCCCTCTCTGATGGGTTTCACCTGTCCCTCATCATCCTTCCCTGTGTGTTTAGTCTGTGTGTTCCTCTGTCTCTGTGCCAGTTGGTCTTTGTCCTTTCTGTCAAAACAACCCAGCGATTATTTCCTAGTGTTAAGCTTTCCTGGTTTATGATTCCTGATAGTCTTTTCCGATTTAGCCTTTTGACTTCTCCCTACTGGATTACTGCATACTCTTTGACTACCCACCTTTTTACCGAATCCTGCTTTGCCGACCTCTTATTAGATGATCTGCCTTTCTACCAATTGACTTCCTGTGTACCTTTTTTACAAGTAATTTTTTTTGTCTCAGTCATGCAGTCCTCTGCCTGCATATTACAGCCCTTACAGAGAAATATATATACAGTGTATATATATATATATATATATATAGAGAGAGAGAGAGAGAGAGAGAGAGAGAGAGAGAGAGAGAGAGAGAGAGAGAGAGAGAGAGAGAGAGAGAGAGAGAGAGAGAGAGAGAGAGAGAGAGAGAGAGAGAGAGAGAGAGAGAGAGAGAGAGAGAGAGAGAGAGAGAGAGAGAGAGAGAGAGAGAGAGAGAGGGGTGAGGGAAATAATGAAGACAGATGGCAGTTTTTCTCTGTGTCTTCCCTGTCGAGGAGGGAGTATTCATAGTCATATACAGTAGACATATTCATAGTCACATACAGTAGACATATTCAGTCATATACAGTAGACATATTCATAGTCATATACAGACATATTCATAGTCATATACAGACATATTCAGTCATACAGTAGACATATTCAGTCATATACAGTAGACATATTCATAGTCATATACAGACATATTCATAGTCATATACAGTAGACATCCAGTAGGGGGTGGCTGTAACACCATGCCCTGCTGTAACAGTGCTGTAACACTGCTGTAACAGTATACAACCACATTGTAGACGTTTTACAATGACACTTTGTTGTTCTCCATTGAGGACAACTTGTGGTTTCTTAAGCTAAATTAGCCACATCACTACAACTCAAGTGAATTGAGAGATTGTTGTAAAATGAAATTGTGTACTCTTGTTTGTTTATTTCTTCTGCTCCTTCCTACGTGAATGGAGTGTCGAGGATTTGGGGTGTCCTTGGTGTTTGATATGCGTGTGTTGTATTGTTGACTGTACAACTGATCTGAGGTTTGACATTTTGTCCTCGAATACCGTATGCAGGGCAGGCTGGGCCTTTTACAAAAGAGTCTCTCCCTCTTTTACTCTCTTCCTCTCTCATTTACAGCACAGTCAGCAGCTCCCCTCCTTTTCCTTTTCTTTAAGTGTCCTTGTCCCCCTTTTTTACTCCAGTTTGCATCCATTTCTTTAGTCTTTGTTACTTTCTCTGGCTGCATATCATGCATGTTTTAACGTGTTCATGTGTGTTTGCGTGTGTGAGTGTGTTTGACATGCACATAATGCTCAATGTGGGTTTGTTCATGTGTTTGTGTGTATCTGTGTCCAGCTACTGTATGTGTGAGGCTGTTTGTTACTTCCCTAGAAATATGTGCCTTTATTTCTGTTTATGTGTGTGTGCACAGCCATTCATCCGTGTGTACGGTGTTCCCTCCACCCCTGTCTCCACATCGTACCCGGTGACAGGGGGTGACAGCGAAGCGGAGCTGTAAACCAGATAGGGAGAGCGAGGGAGACATGAACAGTAAATTGACAGAAGGCTGGGTCACCGTTCCTCTGCAATGAAAGGGAGTCTGTGAAAGGGAGGGGTTGGCGCAAAGTTCAAGGTTCAATTCACCTCACTTTGCCAGTGATAGAACTATTTGTCGCACGGAGCTTACATACTGTACATTGTATGGTGGAATGAAGGGTGTCAGCCTAGGGGTAACGCATTGTGTGTGTGAATGGGGAACGTGTGATGAATGCGGCGAGGCTTAGCACAGCTAATGCTATGCTAACTGCTGACTGCGGTTGCTTTGGCCCTAGGGGGGTATGGGGGCATGCCCCCTCAGAATGCATCAATTTGTTGCACTTTGAGGGCAAACATTAAGAGGCTAGATCTATGAAGAACTACACACATCACTCAATACATGCCCCTTTTTATTCTTCAAGATATTCTTACCTTCATGTATTCATACTTAGTTAATTGTTTACCCTTTAAGATAAAAGATTAATTCAATTAATCAAACTTTTAATATAAAGAACATTTCTTTATTCTCCTTCATCTCTCCCTTCAAAACATGACTTGCACAAAGATACAGTACAGTATACTGTACCAAACACATGCTTCCTGTTTGAGAGGTGATCTTCCAAACACTTCAACTCACATTTTAATTTCCATTACACATGGCCAGTCAGATTCGGTCTCACACACACTCGACAGCTTCCAGAAGGTTCTTAAACCCGACGGAGCAGACCCATAACTAACTAAACCCAGGTGGAATCGTCTTCCCCGTGTCACCACACCAGATAAATTGTGCGGTTCATCGATGGCAACTTGAAAAGTAGGCCAGCTAGCAAAGCTGATAAGGTGATTTTCATGAGGGTGATGGTGGACAACACGTTTTCAAGTTACATAGGACCACGGGTAATAGAAACATCCTGCTGTTTTACAAATTATAATGAACCAACTCACATCCTCCTTCAGCCCCTCTCCAAAGAAAGACAGAAGATTCAACTGTTTTTGGCCCTTCATTTTTATTGGTCTGCAGTCTGCACTCTACACATGTGGGTCAGCACCTTTCTCATCCCGAGCATTGTTTTTCAAGTGGGCGTGATGCCCGCGCCCAAAGATGCCACAGGCATAGCATAGAACCAAGGATGATGGAAGCCGTCACTACTCGTCCGTGGCAATCTTTTGGAGTATAACATATCCAGGGCTGGCCAAACAGTAGCATATTAAACATGTTTCTTTCAGTTTACGCACACATTTTCTTCGTTTAAAAAGTGGGAGGGACATAATCTAGGTTTTGAAAAGTGGGGGGGACATCTCCCCCCTGTCCCTAGTGGAGATTTTGCTGACGCCTCTATGACTCGCCTTGCCTTTTTTACCTACTAAAAGAGCTCAAGCTGCTATTTACACACAACGACCACTAGTTGGCCGCTTGTAAATTAGCCTGCTTCCTACACAGAAAAACGGCAAAATAGCTTTATACTAGCTTATCCTGATGTGATTTTGAAAATGTAAGGATACTGGGTGGTAGAACGCACATATCTAGGAAAAGTCATGAAAGGAGGGTCCTGAAATGTGACCGAATGCAAAGATATCAAATGTTTCTTTACTCACAGGGGTCAAATGACCCCATCAGGGCTGTTCTAGTGTTCACTGCTAGCCACTGGCAGTGGTTATTTACTGTGCTGCAAGGGTCACCGGAGATATTATGAGCTGTGCCCCAGCTCCCATCGCCCCTCCCCCACGTCTGATACACTGCCAATAAAGTGTATAGTTAGTATACTATAACCCACTCTAGGCCAATGAAGCTAGCGCTGCTGTCATGCCAGATATCTCGTGTGTGCCTGTATGGATGTCTTCATGTGTTTGTTTGCCGGGCGTAGCTTGGGTTTCTGAAACAGAGGCTCCCAGTTATGTTTGACTACCTCTTTCTCTTGACCACGTCTTTCTCATTCTCTCTCTCCCTCTCCATATTTGTTCTCTTTGTCTCTCTCTCTCATGCTCTCTCTATCTCTCTCTCTCTCTCTCTCTCATGCCTGTGCAAGCATGGCAGAGTGAATACCATTCACAGACGTAGGTGTGTCAGTGTCATATCCAGGAACACAACCTCAGAGATAGAAGCCTATTGATTGAACAAATACGTTTGGCCCCTCCACTATCTCATTCTTCCTTCCAGTCAGATCCATTGAGCTCTGGGCCTCTGACCAAAGACAAGCAGAACACAGAGAGGCCGAGAGTCTGAGTCTCCGTCTGTGTTGGCCTGTCTGTGTTGATCCATGTGTTGGGTTTGGAAGAGCCTCTCCACCCTGTCTCTAAACCAGCCAGCTAACAAATGTGACACAGTCTGATTATTCGGTCCGCATGTCGGAAACCAATCGACGTTGTTGAGAATCACGACACAAACTCGCTAGTCAAGCCAAAATACTGCAACGCAATGGATTGGGTGAGTAATCCCCACTGCTACCTAGTTAACTATAACACTACTTTACATTGTTAGCAGGCTCACAAAACGAGCTGTGTTAGTCGTCATTGATTTTCAACAGCGCTGAAATGTATTTTGATTTTTCGAAATAAAAAGTCTTGCGGCCCAATTGACCAGACCGTGTCAAATATGGCCTTCTATTTGAAACATATTTTGCCTGGTTACCTGTGTGCTGAATTTCATTCTTGTAGATTTGAAAGGATTTACACAATAAAGCAATTGCTTCCCCTCGTCCAATAGACTGAATTCCTTCCCATATTTTCCCAGCTGTCATCTATGGACAGGTTTCATATCAACTTGTACTTGGCAACACCTGCCAACGTAGGGGATTGTTCCCATTCCTAATTGTGAATTTGAGCCGGCACTAGATCAATAATTTTGATGAAAGTATGCATGTTTATTAGAACAAGTGTTGTTTACTGGACAGACACGGAAGCGGCCCAGATAGTGTTGGTCTGGGCTGAGATCCCTCATATCGAGCTGTGAGGAGACAGTGGTGCCGCAATTGCTGCTCTGTAGATAAGCGTAAGCAATAAGCCCAAGCTCCCTGCATGGACAAGCCCCCCCCCCACCCCGATGAGTCCCCTAAACTCCTCAAATTAGCTCTCAGAAAACCTGAAGTGAGCTTTTTGCTGAGTCACCCCTCCCCCCTCTCACACACACACACACACACATCATTGTTTTGTACTCCACACTTTTCTATTTTGCCATTTTATGGTTCAGCCTATTCAAGTAATTCTCATTCTTATTCTCATTCTCTCTCTCTCTCTCTCTCTCTCTCTCTCTCTCTCTCTCAGTCCTGAATGTTTCCCATATATCAACCCATGTGTGGCTTGCTCTCCTCACTCAACCAATCTTCAATATGATTGGCTTATAGTGTCCGGTATATCAGGGTTGTCATAGGTTCCTTTTCAGTCACGCTTGTGCAGGCTGATGATGTTCACAGGCACGTCACCCTGCTCAGTGTCTAGCCTATGAAGTTATCAGTGCCCTCTCCAATAGATACAGGATTCTGATGGACCTAAATGGACTGCGCTTATATATAGCGCCTTATTCCAAAGCTCTTTAAATGGCCTCTCATTCTCCCATTCACACACACACATTCACACACCAATGGCGGCAAGCTACCATGCAAGGCATCGGCTCGCTCATTGGGAGCAATTTGAGGTTCAGTGTCTCACCTTACGTTAGCATTGTTTAAATTGTATTCCAAAATCGCCCCAGAGAAACTTGTGAGGGGTCAAACCAAGTCAATTGAAAGACAAAGACAAAGGTCTGTCATTCACAATCACAGATCACCGTGTTCCCTCCCCCCCCCCCCCGCCAGGACCTGTCTGTGTCCACCAATGCCACTAACAGCCAAGCGTGCGTGCACTAATACACACCCTACAAACCCAGTTTGCGCCCTAGAAACACTAATGTGACGCCCCAAACGCAACATTTCCCAAAGTGTTCCGAAAGTCATCTCCATGACCACCCTCTGTTCTGTACGATCTCTGCGTCGTGTTTACATGACCAGGAGGACATCGTTCAGGGTCTCTGATTAGCTGTTAGTCTGCTTTGGAAAACCCTGCCAAGGATTATAGTAGCCATTGTTGAGGCTTACAATTCTCTGGGATTGCAGAACCCTTCTGGGCGTTCAGGCACACTCCACCCGCTGGGCTGGCGGCATCTCTGGACCCGGTTATTTCAGAGATATGTGCTACAGCCAGCTGGGCTTCTCCACATACAGTGCCCCTGTGGAAGTAATTGTAAGCTTTTTCAAATGATGTGTCATACATTGAAATCAGAAAACAGTTGACGAAGTTAGATGCTTGTTTGAATGTCGGTCCACCTCAAACCAAATAGCGGAGAAACGCGCTCCGAAAACAAACAGGCATAAAACAGCTGCTTATAGCTTGCGCTAAAAAGGAACATTACGCTACAAACATATACATAACTGCGTGTTTAGCACATCACAACATGCTGATAGAACACCAACATGCTAAAAACACTAAAAACTACACACACATAATTAGATGATCACACATGCTCCTTGCTTTTGAACACGTCCTAAAACGTACGTTTGTTGTTGTTTGTTATATCGAGTGGGCTCTTTAACACTGAAACTGTCGTAATATATATTTTTAAAAAAAGGAAATCCATTAACTAACAAAATAAGCTTTTGGGGCATTTGTGCGACTGGCATGCGGACCTTTTCACCAGACCGTGTCATATAAAAATGGCAACACTATTTGTGCAGGCATAAGAGAGCTGTCAATGTCTAGTGTTGCTCCTATCATTGTCCCATACCTTCTGCAGGGCACTGTGCCCTTTTCAGCCTGGACATGACCGCGTCCTCTGTGGCACACACTGTTCTAAGTGCAGGTGTGGAGACTGTGTGAGTGTGAAGTAGACAGTGTATACACTTGTATCACAACGGGTTTCTGTTTGGACCAGGCCACCGGGAGGGTTTTGCAAGGTTTGCATAGTGACGGGTCGACTGAAAGAGGAACTAGGTGTTACGAATGTAACCTAAGTTCTCTGAAGGAGAGGAGGGAGAGCCCTCACCTCATTGTCCCTCGTGTGCTGAGCTTGTGAAGAGTGATCCTAAACAGGCGTGCTATGCATGGGCCTTTCTAGGCTGGGCACTAGGCAGGGTAGGGCAGGGTACAGGTGTGATTGAATAGGGTTTCAGTGAATAGACACACAGGGATTGTGTCCCATAGTCTCTCCTCATCTCCTTCAAAGAACCTGGGTTATATCCGTAATAGTTTAGATGCCATGCCCTTCACAGATGAGGAGGAAATTATCGTGTGGGAGGCCAGACACTTTGTCTCATTAACTTTTATTTTTTAACACAAATCTCTGAGGTGCCCAAATAACTTTTTGACACTGTTAATGTTGCTTCTAATCAGTCTCCAGTTCTGTTTTAGATTGTTTCTTCATTCGCAGGTCTATGTGGTGTTGTGTTGCTTATGGAAATGGAGATACATTATCTCAATGTTATTAGCCCTCTCAAAGTGTTATTTCACCCTTATGTCTTCGTACAGTATTTTGAAGGTGTTACTTGAGCTTTGAACTAAAATTATTTCCTCTCTTTGTCTCCCTCCAGGTGATTCATCGCAGGCCGGTAAGTCTGCTATATTTATTCACTGTATATACAGTATGTGTGTATATATATATATATATATATATGCTATTCACGTCTGACACATCTGACACATGCACTGATGTAAAAAAAAAACTGAAAAATGTGAAAAATTATGTTTTCTGCATCAGACACTGACATCAGGTTTGATGATGCTGAAGACAAACATATGGCATACAAAACCCCCACTCAACAACACAAACAGATGGGTTGAGATGACCCTGCCTCTCGAACCTCTGTCTTAGCGGGGCAGTCCTTTCGAAGGGCTGCGCAATTACCATTAAGAAGGCAGTAGGCTTTCTGCCTTTGTGTGTCGGTGAGAGGAGCTCTCCCTCTCCTCCCTGGCAGACACTCTGTAGATCGCACCCAATCCAGAGAAGTGTGAACTATATTGGTTTCAATCAATCATGTGCTGGTTGGAAACCCAGCAATTGACAGCAATAACCACTCAGGGTTGGAATGAAGACGTATGAAAGGCTGGTGAAAAAGGCTCCGGCTTTCCGCAGCGGAATCACATATGAGGGAAGACGAGTTAACGCACAAGATAGTGTTCCTCTCGCAAAAAAGCATAGACGTCATAACAAGCCGACTCAAAGGAGTCAGAGACACAGGATGTTGTGGCACTATGTGAGGTAGATGGAACGACACAACCTAGTCTATGACAAGTCGTGTAATTCTTATCAACGAGGTAAGAACATTGAAAAATCTGATTTATTTAACGACAGCTCGTCATGCAGTCATCTTGGAATAAGCTTTGTGTCTTATAAAAAAAAGCCATTATCTTAACAGTGTATTAAACGTGCAGTGTATCTTTATACAATACCTGATATCCATATCCATCGGGGCATAAGAATGAACCCGCCCGAATGATTTCGGGTTCAGAACATGGGCAATCTTAACATGACAACCGTACACTGGTAATAACTGTATATTAATAACCATCTAGTGTAACTGTACACAACCACAAGGACATAGTTAGATTTAGTTGCGTATGTTTTGCTCCTTGTTTTTGACGGGGCGTAGGCTGAGTGAGTGAACAGCAGAGGCTATGTGTCGGGGGTGTTTAAGCATGCACAATTGTAATATCTTTCTTCCAAAAACGACCATCCTACGCTAACGACTTCCACTTTCTTACTTTTAAACACTGACAGCGAGCTACTTCTCTTCTCTCCCCAACTGCAATTTATTTCAATCAGTGTGTCTCAGACTTTATGCACAAAATGTAATTTAGCCAGAAATGCATACGTATGGACAATCAGATTGTGTCTGCCTATGCTGTTGTGTATCCTCCACGAAAAGTGTTCTGCATCACTTAAGTATTCATTAAAACACACCCTGAGTCTGTCTCTGAAATATGCTGACGTGCTTCTGTACGGTAGCTTCATCAGCATGTCATTCAGAATCAGTGGAGGCGATGGAGGGATAGGAGGAGGTATAGACAGACTAATGGAATGTATCAAACACACACACACACACACTCACACACACACACGCTGCTCAAATTGTACCTTCCGGCAATGTGCCTTGATGCCTAATGATGATGTCATTGTTGATGATGATGATACCCCCCCCCCCCCCTCCCGTGCAGCACACACACACACACACATATCCTTTATTAGAAAATGAGATGAAATGTGCTACATCCACCATCAGCTATATGCTGCTACTGTATATACCAGAGGACGTAGAGATCAGCTATATGCTGCTACTGTACATACCAGAGGACAGAGAGATCGGAGGCCGGTTTCTGCTATGTATGCACCAGCACGTCTCTGATACTAGCACGCACCGAGCGAAATATATTCACAACCTTGTGCGTCGTCCCCCTTTTGAAATGCATATTTCACTATTTACATGCATACATCCTTATTATTCCGCTAACCTCCTCATTCAGACATTTCAGTCTAGTCTATTTGCATGTTATTAGCCCTGGGGTAGGAGAAGTGGAATATCTAGCAGCATGGTAGTGAAAGCAGCTTTTTCTAATCCCTAGCAGAGGTCCGTCCTTCTACTTCAGAAAATATCCAATCGGTTGTTAGGCTACGAATAATATTCCAGGCATATTCCGACAGCACACTTGTAGATGAGGGGCTGTGTTCTGTGTTCTGTGGACGTCTCAGTGGAGACAGTGTTGCTCTTGTCTCTGGAAGCAGGGCCGGTGCAAAGGCGGCAGGCAGAGTACAGAGACAGGCAAGCAGGCAGACAGACAGACAGACAGGCAGACAGGCAGGCAGACAGGCAGACAGGCAGACAGGCAGGCAGGCAGAGTACAGAGACAGGCAGGCAGGCAGGCAGGCAGACAGACATATATACAGACAGGCAGGCAGACAGACAGACAGACAGACAGACAGACACACACAGACACACAGACAGACATAGTACAGAGACAGACAGACAGACAGGCAGGCAGGCAGAGTACAGAGACAGACAGACACACAGACACACAGACAGACACACAGACACACAGACAGACAGACAGACAGACATAATAGACAGAGAGACAGACATACAGACAGACAGACAGTCTGGCAGGCAGGCAGGCAGGCAGGCAGGCAGGCAGGCAGGCAGACAGACAGACGTTAAACTGTGTCCAGATAGTGCTGGAGGTGAGTGGGCCAACAAGCTCAGTGAAAGCGGTGGAATACTAATGTGTTTTGTCTGACTGGAGACTGGGGCACGCTCACCCTGGGGGGGGGGGTAAAACCCAAAAACCACCCGGCTCCTGCCTCCCTCCGAAAGAACCAAGAACATCTCATTAAATTCTCTGCTGCAGGATCGGAGTTGAACACGAGTCTATTGAGCTAAGGAAAGGGAGATAATGTATTCCTCTATGATACAGGCTAATTTATTCTTCTAGTTCACCACCATCATCACAAACGGAACATGTTAGCGTATACAGTATGTGACCTTTGATGAATAGACGGTAGGATGGGGGGGGGGGGGGGGGGTTGTTCAAATGATTGGAGAAAATTAAAAATGTCTATTGCCAGAGGACATTTTCATTCTAACGTTGCTCTGAAAATGATAAGGTGACACAAATATGTTAAGGAAAGGTCTGATAAATATATCTGTATTAGGAGAGGGGGGTAATCTCATAACCTCTCCTCTCTCTCTCTCTCTCTCTCTCAATTGAGATTCTGGGGGCGTAGGAAGGAAACACAGGGGACACATAGGTGTCAGCCAGTCTTTACGCCTCGCCATCAGACTCTCCATTTACCGTGGAGGAAATAAGTATTCAACGTCCCTTTTTTTGATGGATTGCGGTATTACGATTTATTTAGCTGTGTAGTTTTATTTGATTTAATACCGATGTCTGGTCTAAATGTCATGTGAATAGCTGCAATGGAAATGTGTTGAACGAATGCTGTTTTTGATGTGTCGAATGCTTATCACAAGCGGGCACGGATACATGTGACACGTCCTAATGTTTTGGTCCTCATGTCGGCAACCAATCAAAAAGTGACTGACTTTTTTCTTTTGAAACACGGAACTACGTTTCGACATCGTTGAGAATCACGACACAACCTCGCTAGTCGAGCCAAAAATACTGCAACGAAATGGATTCGGTGAGTAATCCTCCCACTGCCTACCTAGTTAACTATAACACTACTTTACATTGTTAGCAGGCTCACAAAACAAGCTGTGTTGTTATTTGACTAGCGAGTGTCATTGATTTTCAACAACAGGGAAAATGTATCCATATTGATCATCACATCGGATCCCGATATGAGGACCCAAGCATTAGAACGTGTCACAAATAAGCACCTAAGGAGAGTCCCTATATACAGGAGTATAGTCTACAAAAACTCCAGCCCCCATAACTCCCCTCTTTACACAGGACTTGCCCTTCCCATCAGGGCAAACGCCTGACGAGTGTTTGAGCGACCCTGAGGAAAAAAAAACAAGCACTCTAACTTCACAGCCAAAGAGCGGCCAATTGCAGTAGTTAGTGGGAGTGTTTTTCCAAGGCCCGCTCTCCTTCTTGTTTATACAGCCATGTGTAATTGTGCTTGTAGAGAACAAGGGATAATGGTGGAGGGAAACAAACAAAAAGAAAATCATTTTAGGGGGGGGCTTTCAAGTCTACTGGCATACAGTTTTTTTTTTTCTTCTTCTCCATCTTTCATGTGCCGAGATGATAGACTGCTTTCATGGAGGAACGGGGATGCAGTAGCGTGTGTAATTTTATTAGAATGACTTACTCAGGTGGAGGAGCGGAGATTGCATAGAGGAACGGCGGCGCACGCCGTCAGAGAACAAGCACACATGGATCGGAAAATACCGGCGTGTCCAAATCCACACCAATCAAAAGACCCTCATCCCAACTCTATTATATATAATAGGGTTATAGTGGCTGGTAATTGCTTCTGCCGAGATATAGAGGGAGGCAGCAGGCGCACTACAAGGAACGATCATTATCCTTTTGCTGGATTTAATTTCTATTCCAATTAATGGCCAAATAGCCAAAAAAACATCTCTCTGTGCTGCTCTTTCTTGCTTTTTTCTCTTCTCTCTCTCTCTCTCTCTCTCTCTCTCTCTCTCTCTCTCTCTCTCTCTCCCTCTCTCTCCCTCTCCTTCCCTCTCTCCCTCTCTCTCTCCCTATCTCTCCTCTCTCTCTCTCTCCTCTCTTTCTCTCTCCCTCCCTTCCTTCCCTCCCTTCCTTCCCTCTCTCTCTCTCTCTCTCTCTCTCTGTCTCTCTCTCTCTCATTCATTTTCACATTCTCTGTTGTCTTTTGTTTCACTCCCACTTGCTCAGAAAGCATTCAGTTGTATCTGCCCATGTGAATGCAAACTCCATGGTAGTGTCCGGAGATTCACAGAAAACCACAGTTCCAGTGTGATTGGCCCTCCTGTTTTACACACACACACACACACACACACACACACACACACACACACACACACACACACACACACACACACACATACACACATGCACACATCCAGAATGCCTCACGTAAACTCTCCCAGCATTTGGGAGATTACATTGTGGGTGCTGGCACAATGAGGTGCTTCTATGTTGTAAAATTATATGCATATATACCTCTGGAGCAGTGTTTTAGGTGGCTAACATTTCAGCATGATGTCTGACATTAGGACATGTCATGTTTTTTAGTTTTTTTAAATGGCTGGTAATATGCAACATTCAAAATCAGAATCACTTGTATTACGTCTTACTGTACTCAAGTACACGAGTACAATTCTTATACAAAAAAACACATTACAATAATAATAAGTAACGTAAGTAAAAAAGTAACCCTACATTCATAAATTAATAAAGTGCTGGATTTTACAGTGGCATCAATTGTGTAAAAATGCTGTGCAGAGTATGATGATATAAAATGCAATAATAATACAATACAGTACGGTGGTCAATTAGTCCACTGGTATACAAGTAATCCAGTAGTGTGCAGTATGTATAATACTGTAATATGTACATTTTTGATAGTGTGCGTGGGGTTGGATGGGGGGGTGGCAGTCTTTTCTCTCAGTCCTTTACAGGCATGTGGATACAGCCACTCCATAGTCACAGTAGTCTTTCAAAAGCCCCATAACTTCACTAATTGATGAGTTCATTTAATCGCTATCATCATTTAGACATCGCAGAGGCAATGTTCTGTATGATAGCAATGCCTTGAATTATGGCTAATTGAATCAGTCGTATATTGGACCAGAAGTGAATAACTGGAGGATAAAAACACTCTTGCTTCTGTACAAAATGTCATTTACCCACGGTCGTTATAACCCACGCAGTTTACAGCTCACAGGCCTGTCGTCAAGTTCCTCTCAGAAACGCAACAAAATGGCTGCCCTCTCAATAACAGTGATTGCAATAAAGTACTAAGCCTGCATTACATTTGCATTTTGAAGAGGGTAATGAGATAACTACCTTAGCAAACGACTGCTTAAGGCCTTTAACATCCTGTCTCTACCGCAGGGATGGAGCTAGCTCGGAGCAATTAAACGACGAGTCATTTCGGTTCCTGACATTTGAAGTGGTGTCCTGTCAGTCTCTGTGCCACCGTGTCACACGGTTCGAGCCACAGCACCTCTCTTTAAGACCCTGGCTTAAGGACACACTGTCATGAACGCCTGGCACTGTAGGAAAATACAGCACGAGCCAAAATATGATTTTGAAGCAACGATGGTAATGTTATAATGATGATGAATGCCTTGCCTTGCGAATGTTAATGCTGGTGAATTCTTTCCCTAACTGTTTTGCTGACATTCTATTCATTTGGGGAAGCTTGGTGACACCAACAATGGGGCGATCGTTCAATCTTAGCAGCAGTACATTCACACTTCTCTCCTCACAGAAACCTCTATTGTTTGACGACGACAGCGTCCATTCAGCACACAAGCAATCCGAGAAAGAAAATCGATATAGTTCTACACTGGCGCCGAGCAATTGAAGATGAACAGTGTCCATAAGCTTCGGTGTGTTTGTGTCTGTGGAGAAAAAATGGTGACAAATCTCTGTAGGTACTGTGCATCACAAGGCATGATGGTCTTACTCTACTGGATCACTGGATCAACGATTGTAAACGGAATCGCTTGGCTTGCTGCATTAGCGACTGCTTGGGTGAAGGTGAACAGGGTCGGGGAGGGAAAATGGCCGCAGAGAAAAGTCTACCATTGAAAGCAATGCACTTCATTAGTCTAACATCCTAGGATGCTGTGGGGTGTCTTCCACGAGAGAGGCACTGGTTTAACAGCCGGAGCTACTCACACACCAGTAATGTCACCGGCGTTTAACAAACCTCTCGTCTCAGAAAGAGGAAGCGAGGGGTGAGAGTGAGAGAAAGGGGGGGGCTGAGGGTAGAGTTTTGTTGTCGAGAGAGAGTGAGAAAAGAGAGATTGGAGTTGAGAGAGAGAGAGAGATTGGAGAGCGAAAAATGTGGGAGTTAGGGGGAAGAACAGAAAGAACAATAAAGACTCTCTCTGCAACAGAAAGGCTTTTTCCAGTCCACCTTGACTTGACCTTGTGATCAGCGATTATTACGGTTTAACACATGTTACATTACAATTGGCCTAGTGTCTTTGATACAGATCTACAATGTATGTTCTTCCATGCATGTTTGCTTCCATTCCAAGAGTTTCGTTACAAAACGCTGCAGGCTCATTACAGGACTCTTCCAGCTGATTTGGCTCCCTGAAGAGAGAGAGCGAGAGGGGGGAAGGGGAGTGAGAGATAGAGATAGAGAAATGGAGGCTTATTAGCAGACCACCAGTGGGTTACTAACTAGGGCCAGGGCGTAGCTCTGGACCGGCCCTGTTGCCCTGTAGACACACCGTGTAGAAAAGCTGCTCATTATTATGAGAGCCTTATTAGAACAGCTGTTGCAGGGCAGAGGCTGCAGCATGGTGCCCCACAACTTACTCACACACACACACACACACACACGGACACACACACACACACACACACACACACACACACACACACACACACACACACACACACACACTTTAATCTCTATTAGTAGGGCCTAGGGATGACTGTGAGAGGCCTCTTGCAGCAGGAAACATACTGAAAAATAAAGAGTGTGTGTGTGTGTGTGTTTGTGTGTGCCAGCATGTCCAAGGGGCCTACAAGGGCCAGGGACACACTGCCACAGGCATACGCACAACTAAACGTAGTCAGGTGCCTGTGAGCATGGAGCATCGACTTGGAAAAAAAAAGCATTGCATAATTGCTCACATCGCCACACACACACACACACACACACAGTGTGTAGTCCATGCAGCTGTGATGTGATTACCCCGTGTGATGGGGCAGGAAGAGTGAGCAGCACCGTGGCTCGTGGTCCAGCCAGCCCGCTGGGCCGGTGTGTCTGTCAGTGTGTCTGTCAGTGTGTCTGTCAGTGTGGACTTCAGTGTGGCTAGCTAGCATCCATGCTCTCTGGGGCTAGCCTCCGCCACCGCTGACAGATGTGAAATCCGATAGGAGGGACGAGGAGGCCGACGAGTCAAGCTTGTCAGCGTAGGGAGGGAGCATGCTACAGGGCAGTGTGTTTGCCACTGCCCTGGAGCCAGAGAGACCAGAGGAGGTTAGAGGGAGTCATTATAATACAGAGTTGGTCAGGGATAGGTGAGGTTCGAATCATACGCATGTCAGGTAGCTCGATCAGAATCCAGGATTGTTTGAGAGATATGGAAGCAGCTGGTTTGGGGTGGAATAGAGGAACCATGCTGATATTCTGGTTTAGGGTGGAATAGACTGTTTGCCTTAAAAAAACAAAACATACCCTTTAAGGATGTCAAGCATTCTCTGTTTGGTGTTGCATTCACTTATTGGACTACGTAATACTGGAGTTGATTCATGCTTTCAGAGCCTATGATCATTTTAGTAAAGATTAAATGAATGCATAAACGGTAAATTCATTAGCTTCACGTAATTTCATGCCGATAGAAGACATTGAAGCTTGCACTGCTATTTGTTGTGGTTGTTAGATGTGTTTGAAGCGTGTGTTTAGTAACATGTGTTTAGTAATTGAACTGTACACTTGGATCTAATGATCAGAGACAGGGTTTGTTTGCTGCAGAAACAATGTTTGTTTAGAAATCATTCTGTGTGTGTGTGTGTGTGTGAAAAAATAATGCTCAAATCAAGGGGTCGATCTGGGCAACAATCATTTTTTAACACAATCGAACGTTTTATCAAGCTTATTTCTGTTCCGCTGAGGTGAAATCTAAAAAGTAACAGTTCTCTTCATAGCCATTAGACCTCTAGGTAAGGCACATACTTGGGGGTAGCCATATGGCCTCTCTCTATCACTCAGTATTATTGTGAAGTATACAGTGTCGGTTTGTAAGCATATAAAGCTGTTGTGTCCAGACTCAGAGGTAGTGCTGGTTTATGTCCCATCCCATCGCACGCACGCACGCATACACACGCATACACACACACACACACACACACACACACACACACACACACACACACAGTGCTGGTTTATGTCCTGTCCCAATACCATAAACTAATGCAGGACAGCAGCGTTGTCAGGAGAGCCGTTGGTTGCTTGGCTGAGGAGGCTGGACTTCTGCTAGGTCTGCTAGGCCTGGGTGTCCCTCTGCTAGGCCTGGGTGTTCCCTGGACCCCTGCTAGACCTGGGTGTCCCTCTGCTAGGCCTGGGTGTCCCTATGCTAGGCCTGGGTGTCCCTCTGCTAGGCCTGGGTGTCCCTCTGCTAGGCCTGGGTGTCCCTCTACTAGGCCTGGGTGTCCCTCTACTAGGCCTGGATGTTCCCTGTCTAATCATAGTACCTCTCACTGCACCTTCTATATGATTCTAACTGTCTCATAGACTGAATGATGGACAGTGTTTTAATTTCTGTCCATACAGGTGTGTGTGTGTGTGTGTTTTGTGTGTGTTTTGTGATATCCCTCTCACCTAGACTGGGGGAATTTGCACATACGAGCTAGAGACGACACACAACAGGGAGAACTGTCAACCATTCCTGGTGTATTAATAAAAGAGGAGGTGGGGATCTACCCGCTCCAAATGTGTTGGTCGGGCTCTGGCTCCGACCCTGCGGTTCGCTGGGGTTCCTTTCCCCTCCCCTCCCGCTATTCGGTCTGGCGGACGGAGTATAGCCGTTAATATAACAGGACTGAAATTGCTAGTGCCGGAGGCCGGCCCTCGGCCATGGTGATGGTGTCTGGCGTTGTGGTGTCTCTTTCTGCCCCTCTCCTGGTTCCTTTCCCCCTTTAATCTGCGTGTCCCGTAGGCGGGCACAGCTGTCTCGCATCCGCTGATGAGCCCACGGTCGGTTCTCCCGTGGTCACCTCGGTGATTGGCCGATGCGGGACAGCTGCGCGTACGGGCAGTATCTCCCGTCTCTGACTTGGCCTCTGGGACTGCGTAGGCGCTTTCCAGGGTGATGAACCCCCGGCTTATGGGCATCAGTGAGAGGGATGTCACAGTTTGTGTCTGTGTATGTGTGTGGAGATCAGAAATCAGGAGATGGTAACAATTGACTCTGTCAGGACACTTAAAAGCATGAGAAATGTCAGAAAACTTTCCTATCATGGTGAAGCCCGTCAAAATCATAAACAACTTTTGACACATTTGACGCAGTTAAGAGATCAACATATTGAAGAGCAAAGGAGAGAGCAGGGTTCTGTCTGTATGATGCACAACATCAGCAGACACAAACCGAAGCTTATGAGATATTTCTGAGATATTTTCCCCATAGCCTACTGTATTTGATATGCATCGATATGAAAATTCAAGTCCTGTTCCCATTACTGATTATTCATAACACAATTGGCCAATACCAATAGCAATTATTTGTTATTTATTTACCTATTTGTACCCTGGTACAACAATTCAAAACATACTTTGCCTTTAATGACGCATTTCAATAGACACAAATTCAAGCAAACTACAAAATGATGAAACAACTTTTGCTATGTTGATCAAGACAAAAATGTAGCTTACACTGTATGTAGACAGATCGTTTTTTTATTATTATTATTATTATTTTTATTTTTTCAGATTGTATCCCTTTTTCACCCAATTTAGTATCCAATTGAACCCAACCTAGCATCCAATTATCCCCTGCCTATTGCGTAGGATCCGCCGCACGACCCCGTGGCCGGCAGTCCCAGAAGAGGCCGCCAGGCAGACTAGCTGACTGGCTCCTCGAGCCCAGCACCGTTATTCCGGCACCCCGGGGGCGCTGTTGCGCGACAGATCCTTGTCCGGAAATAGTCCTATACCGCCCTCGGGAGCGGCCGCTCAATATGCCGCTCCCTGTGTGCCTCGGCCATATCCGGATCTGGCGAGACCGGGATTCGATCCCAGTCCCCGGTGGGCAGCTTGCACTAGTGGCTAGTGCTTAGACCGCTACGCCACTGCGGGGCAGACGGATCGTTTTTTGTTGTTATTTTTCTGCAGTAGAAGAATGGTAAGGAGACACGTGGTGAATAAAGAACCTTCTTTATAAAGGTCAATACTGAGTCTAGTTTGTCTTCTACCCAGATACAAACAATGTGGTAGTGGTAGTGGTAGTAGTAGAATTATAAATTATAAAAAATGAACACTGGTCAACACTGATTATTGTTGCATTCACTCTACTACACTGGTATAACGTGTTACCATTCATCTCGCTGTACCCCCTCATTTGTTTGTTCCTTTAACCTGTGTACTTACAACTGACATTAATACACTACAGAATCTCCTGTCTTTGCTTTAAAACTCAACATGTACACCACATTCAGCCGTGACTCATCGTTTAAGATAACAAATTACCTTAATGTGTCAAGTGTTCTCTTATCGGTGTTCTCTCATTAGAATCATACAAGAAACCAAAAACAGTTTGTTGTAAGGCATATGATAAAGCACACATGCACGCACGCACACACACACACACACACACACACACACACACACACACACACACACACACACACACACACACACACACACACACAGTGCACAGACTCCTTGAATTGAATTGAATTGAAGCCATGGCTTCAGCCTACACCTTTTTGGTCCTGGTACGCATTGTGACTGTGTACATTTTTTTAAAATATATATATATATATACTGTATGTATTGTGAATTGTATAAGGGACCAAAATAAACATTCTCAATCAATCAATCAATCAAATTGGTTTGTGAATGCACCTCAGATAATGAATTATTTTGAAGAAGTACTTTCAAGTGAAGCTTCTCTTGCTTGAGCATAGATTGAACAATACTTTCAGTAACCCCTGATGCCTGTAACTGGGCAACAGCAAGACCACAGCAAGTGCCTTGTCTCAATCTGTACCGATTGATTGGTCGACTTCTCAACATTGTCAACAGTTTCAGATCAATGTCTTCCCTGGGTCCGGTCAACATAATCTTGATGGAATTCGAAAGTGTTGACAAAGCAATGCACTTCTATGGTGTACCATACAAATGTTTTTCGCTTCACTCTTGGGCTCTCTTTAGCAATCAGCGTCATTGTAGGACACGCTGAAGACCTAGTGTGTCTTGGAAGAGCTCATCGAAAGCCGGCATCGATGTGTGAGTCTTGCATGGAAAGGCCTTCCGGGGAACGACACACAATGTGTAGGTATTTAGAGAATGTAAAACTGTTGGTTATGATATCAAGTGGGTTCTTTGTCGCTCACATTTTCGTCCTATGCCAAAAAACGGAAAACAAATGTTTTCACAACAAGAATTGTTTGGCTCAATTGCAAGGTTTCACAATTCCCGACATGAACGGTGAGAAGCCGTGACCGGGTAGCGTGACTACTGCATAGTAGCGTGACTACTGCATTGCCCTAGAATGTTTCCCCAACCATTGTATATTCAGGGCAGCCCTCCTGCCTGTACATAATATGGACGACTCCAGAGCTGATACCAATTTAATTAGAAGTTGGCCCGACCAGTTTAATTAAGAAAAGTACAATAATTCAATAATTACATGCACTGTTACACATTACCTACAATAATCCAAACGTACATACGTATCTATACAGTGAATTTGGATTCGGAAGTAGGGGAATAAAGTCACAATTCCCATTGGAATTATTTGGTGTGCACGTTGGATGGCGGGAACCTCCAATAAGATAACATGAATTACACTACATCAATTAATATTAGAAAATGTATGTCAGAAATATTAGAGAATTAATGTTAGAAATATTAGAAAATGTATGTTAGAAAATTCATGACTAACTTCTGACTAAAATCATAGCATACAAAATGTGGGTTTGTGGGCAGCTTCTAGTATCATTTATAAAAGATAATTTAATAATTGTTATACAGTTTTTTTGGGGTTTCCGCATACTTGTATGAGTATCTCTTCACCACCTGCCTTCCAGTCATGAAATCTATTAGCCACAGCAGTGTGTTTTCAATATGCAGGAGATGGCACAATTACAATGTGCTTCTGAAAAACAGTAAGTAGTGCTTCTAAAAATGAATAGTTATATTCATGTACTGTAAGTCACGTAACATGAACATAACATTTATGTAAGTCACTTAGATATAAATATTTTGTGAAGAAACACTACGAGGTTGAAGTAACACAATATGGCATTATATATACACAGCGGAGGGAAATAATTATTTCACCCCCTGCTGATTTTGTTAGTTTACCCCCTTACAAAGAAATGAACAGTATCATTTTAATGGTAGGTTCATTTCAACAGTGAGAGACAGAATATCCACAAATCCCAGAAAATCACATTATATGAATTAAAAACAATATATTTGTGTTTTATTGAGTAAAATGAGTATTTCACCCCCTAGCAAAACATAACTCAGTAATGAACCCTGGCTGGAGTATGGTCACCGTTCTGTGAGCTCCTCTTCAACTTTGTCATTTGTTTCGTATTTTAGTACTCATTTTGTATATGTTCATACATACCGTTTCTTCAACTGTTTGTTATTATTGTCAAGCACTTTTGGATATAAGAGCAACTCTCAGCTCTGACTTACCCTAACCCAGAATCTGCTGCTGCCACCGAATACCCACTGACCCACAGTACCTGGCTCGACATCTTGGAGTCGCAAGTCGTGACGGCGCAAGCGGGGAAGATGAGGGGCCATACTGCTGAGGCTAACACAATGAGGATATCCTCCTCCCTTTCCCAGTATTATTCTGGCCAATGTCCAGTAAGCAGGACAAACTCAAGGGGGAGGCTTACTTTCCAAACGAGACATTAAGAATCGCAACGTCCTGGTTTTCACAGAGACTTGGCTTGACACAGATAACCGACTCGGCGGTTCAGCCGGAGGGATTGTCCGTTTATCGTCTGGATCAGACGAAGGACTTCCCCCTTCCACCCTCGCCGTCCCTTCAAATAGTTCAAAATGAGAACCGTGTCCCACAAATACGTACCTTAAATGTTTTGGGGGAAAAAAACACAAAACTAACTACAGTTTCGTAAAATAAATGTCCTCCTTCTCCCAGCATGCTGAGCGGGAGTGGGGAAGGGCTAAATGAGCTGGAAGGAGCTCCTCTCCCCCAGCCTGCTCTCTGCTATGCCAGAACCCACCCTGGCCCCTAATTGATGGAGGAGATGATAAATCACTGCTTCTGTTTATCGCGCCCAAATGTCCAACTTTAATTAAATTGTGTCTCTTCCTTAATTACTTCTGTTGAATTGGATATCCCCCCCCCCCCCCACACCCAATTTCTAGCTCACTCTGTGCACTGTGCAGACTCACACTTGCAGAGACACCCACAAACACGCACGCACGCACACGCACACACAGACCCACACACACACACACACACAGTACTACACTTCAACTTACACACACATTATCATACAGAAGCTCCCTCAAACAACCCTTAATACTAATGGCAAGACATTCCCTACGAGGTACTATGGTCAAAGACTGAACAGAGAAAGAGATTGAACAATGTTATCATTGTTATCAATTTCACTCGAAATATTTCTCTTCACCTCTACTGCGCGGTCCGTGACTATGGACTATCTACCCGCACAGCAGAACATATCCATTAAGAATGTCTGTCTGGTTGTACGTTTGATGTTTTCATATGGATGATGCATGCAGCAAGGCCTCATTAGCCCACCACCTGCGTTACCCTTGGTTGCTCCAGACAGACAGACAGAGACCTGCTGCTTTTAGAACAACACGACCATGTGCACTAGTACTACTGTCACAGTGCTTTTTCTTACTCTTGACTTTTACGTATTATTTTAAGTATTTACATTTTAGACATTAAGCAGACGCCTTTATCCAAAAACGACTTACGACAAGTACATTTGTCTAAAGTCACGTGAGTGAATCATCTAAACATCGGTCCGTCGTCTTAAGAAAAAACTATCTATGCTAGGACCAGCGGCCGTTGGCAGTCACAATGCTAGAAGAAGGAAGAATTATTTCTTTTTCCTTTTTTTATAGTAGAGAAACTGTGCGGGGGGGGGGGGGGGGGGGGTAGAGAGGAAGACTCGCTGTGTGAGGTGGAATCATTGAGATCGGGCCAACATGGCCGTAAGCTTTTTTAACGAATACCAGAGAACATATCAGAGAGGTCACAAACAGACTGTGAATACCGCTGCAGTGACCATATCAGAGAGGGCACAAACAGACTGTGCATATTAAAGGAGAGGGGGGCCAACATGGCCGGAAGCTTTTTTAACGAATACCAGAGAACATATCAGAGAGGGCACAAACAGACTGTGCCTATTAAAGGGGCGGACGGCTCCTATGAGGATGGAGGAGGAAAGCAAAACAAAATGGCCACCGCAGGGCTGAGACATCACCATGAGGAGGACACTGGGACAGGTTGGGTATTGGGTATAGCAGGGTGGAGGAGGTGAGGATTATGATGGCGGAAGAGGGGGGAGGGGCTTCTTCCGTTCTGGCGAGGGGACCCCCAGTCATCCATCAGGCCTGTCTGAATGAGCAGGGGTCGTTAACGAGGGTCACGGCCCCCTGCAGCAGGTGGGCCGGGGACGGGCCCGGGGCCCGGCTGTGCAACAAGCGGCCCAGTCAGCTGCTTCCTCTCTGCCGCCAGCCGATCGGCGCCATTAGGCCGCAGCCTCTGCCACACCTGTACCTCCGCTTAGCCCAGGGAGCCTGATGCGAGAGGTAGCTGCGTCTGAGGAGAAAGAGGGGAGGGGGGTCTTTCTCTGGAGCTGATCGTTACCCCCCCGATTTCTGCATCAACATTTCTCCCATCTGTTTTGCCATCAAAAAGCCACACAGAGATGTGTCGTTCTCTCACTCACTCACACACACACACACACATGCACACACACACACACACACACACACACACATATACACGCACGCACACACACACACACACACACACACACACACACACACACACACACACAGTGGAAAGGTGATGTTTGTTGCTATCTAGACTAGCAGTGAAATGGGTAGAAGCTGTGAGGCAATCAGGATGCTGAAGTGGCGGAAATCATGGCGCCATTATTTGGCAGCACCACTATCAGAGCTGCATTGTAAAAGCCCAGCTAGGCCGCATTGTCACCACTGTGATACTGCAATTAAACATGCATGGGGCCTCTGGCACTAAGACTAACAATAGTTCCTTCACGCCTTTGTTCCACTCCGTTGCCAACACAACAGTCAAAAGTACCACTGGCGACGTCAGACGAACGTCAATAAATGAAAAATCGAAAGATCACGGATATGAATTAGTTTGAGAGAAAAACAAACAACACGCATGACAAGTCGGATGATATACTTGTGCTGAAGAGCGCTCAAACAGGATTCACAAAGCAGTCACGACATGAAACCTGCAGCGCAGAAACATGTTTGATCCTTCCTGTCATTGTGTAGCAGAATTCACCGGGCGTCGGGTCGTTCACCCAGTAATAGGGAACGTGAGCTGGGTTTAGTCCGTGGTGAGACAGGTTAGTTTCACCCTACTGATGATGTGTTGAAGTTCGTTTCGAAGTACAGCAGCCCGACAATTTTGTAGAGTGTGAGAAAACCCTGTTAGTGCATAGGTCATATTTATAGATATGGTGCTCAATAGAATTTCCTATATTTTGGCTTTTGACAACTCTAAATACCTAATTTAAAACATTGTTTTCCGTATTCAATTAGCAGGGTTTTTAAAGCGGAAGGTCTGATATTTGACACCTAATCGATCAACACCCGACGGGGCCTCGTGTCTCTATCATTTGGCATAACAACCCCTCTGAATCAGAAGAGGTCTTAAACGTTAGCATTCATGAAATGAAGTCCTGCCCTTTCCCCATAGGGTCCTTGATAAAAGAATCAGCTGGAATGTCATGACATTAGAATTATAACGTTCTGGGCCCTATTATGCACTTCTTAACTTGCCGTCTTAAGTCTTAATTAAGACGCACCGCCAGGTTAAGACCTACCGCCACCCTTATTATGCGCTTCATACGCGCTACTGCTATTATGCAGGTGTCGCTAGGTGCCCACACATAAGACGTAAGACTCCCGTGCATATATTACTCATTGTGGGAGTGTTCATATGTTAATGAAGTGCGCTAGGCGCCCCTGCTATTATGCGATCTGACTTTGCGCCTAGCGCTAAGAAGTGGTTTGAAAAGTTCTTAGGCGCTAGACTTCATGCACGTTTTGAAACACGAGCGTGTTTCAAAACGTGCATGAAGTCTAGCGCCTATGAACTGCATAATAGCATAGCGCTTATGACTTAACGCAGCCGGTTCTTAAAGGGAATGGCACCTGGCACGCTGATTGGGTTGATTGAGAAGACGCCCAAAACACACCCATGACTAATTTCTGGGCGTAGCGCCGGGTCTTAGGCGCCCACTACCGCACGCATAATAGCAAAGTGGCCTTGACCACGCCTCCACGTCTTAAGTTTAGATCTACCGCCTCGTCTTATTGCTTAAGACTTATAAAAGTGCATAATAGGGCCCTCTATCTCCATTTTTGGTCAGAATTTAGTTTTTTACATAATCTGATCCATTAGGTGTTTATTAAAGCCTGTGTGGTGTTATTTTTTAAATGTTGACATTTTTGAGTTAGTAATTAATAAAATACAAAGGTTCCGTCTCACAAAACATAACGGAATGTAAAAACATTCACGCTCGATATTTCTGAACTACCCTAAACGGAGATAGAACCTTATAATTCTAAGCTCTCGACATGTATGTATAACACGGATGACTGCGTATAGGCTGTAAAACAGTATGTTACGGTAAACCCCATTAAAGAAAAAGCGACAACAGATTGGAGTGAATTCAAAACCTGAACATAACCGACGACTGTCACCCGAGCAACGTAGCATATAATGACTCGGTCTCATGAAAACAATGCCATCTGCAGAGAGACTGAATGACGTTCTATTGACAAGTAGGCTTTATATTAATGGTGAGGCCACACAAACACCTGGCGCCGTGCTCTGTTCTCTGCCGTTCAGCCTGTTTTGAATTCAAGCCAGCGCGCTGATGAGGCCCGCAGCAAATGGAGCTACATCACTGTCAGACACCGTCAACGATTCAATAACCAAAAGCTCTCCTGTTTTTTTTTTCTTACCAAGTGACAGGAATCTAGCTTTTTCTTTCCTTTCTCTCTCTCTCTCTATCTCCCTCCTTCCTCCCTCCATTATTTTCTTTACCTCTTTTAAAAAAATAATAATTCTAAGACCCTTGAGTTGAATCATACACTTGGTAGCTGAGCTACGGCATTAACGTGTTAGAATCCAAGCTTTCAGTATTCTCTCTCTCTCTCTCCCCCTCTCTCTCCCTCTCCCTCGATCTGACTCTCTCTCTCCACTCCTTCTTTGGGCTCTGCCTGTCTTGCTACGGCATAATGTGTTATAATCCAAGCTTTCAGTATTCTCTCTCTCTCTCCCTCTCCCTCTCTCCCCCTCCCCTGATCTGACTCTCTTTCTCTCCACTCCTTCTTTGGGCTCTGCCTGTCTCCAGACTCTCTAATCTTACACCATCAGCTCTGTAATTCATCTCATTATAAGAGCCGTGCTGGCAATCAAAGTTATAAAACCCTGTCTCCGCTAACACGCACACACACACACACACACACACACACACACACACACACGCACACCCACACCCACACACACACACCTCTGAGCCTGGCGATGTAACTCCTTTTGAGTGTGAAATAAACTCCTTGACATATGACAGACATCTAGCAATTATGTTGTGTTACAAACATTGTTCACTCACACCTCTGTGTGCTCAGATGTGCGGCGTCTGTTCCGCTAGATTTAGGAGAAGCTAAACAGCGGCCTTGTTCCGTGGCGGCAGAGCTGGTGTTAAATCTTCCGCCTGGATGAGGTTAGCTGACAATTTGCACAACACGTTCTTGATTTGATTATCCTCCTCCTGTTGTTACGTCCTTGAGGTTCCGTGTGGCCTTGTCGACTTGTGTTCTAGGGGAAAAATAAAAGATTTCTGAAGGCATGTCAAGATTTAAGGCATGTCTCTCTACCCAGTCATGTGCTAATGAGGAGAAAGGTAACACCGATGAATAACGTGTGAGAAAGAGACACACGGCAAAGTGCGCGTGCGTGTGTGTGTGTGTGTGTTGGCAGGGGGGTCATTGTCATCATCAATAATTACATCATCATTAGACTAACAAGGCCCATTTGCCGGAAGCTGTAGTTTCAGTGTGTGTGTGTGTGTGTGTGTGTGTGTGTGTGTGTGTGTGTTTATGAATATATTTACAAGTAAATGAGACCTCTTAATGCATAGAGGGGCAGCTTTCTTGCTGCTGGGGACCAAATAGTCTCACTCAGTCAGTCTCTGTGAATGGGGAGTCTGACACACCATAATGCATGTGAGGCATGTACTGATCCTATCAGAGAAAGAAAATTGCTTTAAATAACAACTAAATAGTCTGTTCTTCTCCACAGCCCACCTGCTTTGGAGTGGAATTGAATTGTGGAGAACGTGGCAGTTGGCCACGTGGAATGTATAATAGTGCTTGAGTGGGATCTTCACATCAGTGCGTGTGTCCTCTCTGTCGTTTCAATAAACCCTATTGCTTTGATTTCAGTGGGATTATCTAAACCGCAGGCACAAAAAGACATGTCTGTCTCGTCTTTTTGTTGCGGTATAGGCAACCTCAATGTAGCATCCTGCGTCGCCCTGAAGCATATACTCCATTCAGTATTCAGTTTTGAAATCTTTCTGCTCCCTGGCACTCACAGCATTATGCCTACCCTACCGTAGATTACCTTTATTTTTCATAATGGTGATGTGATACAAAACTGGCCCTCCTGAAATGCCGTGCTAAAATCGCCACTGCATTCAAGCCTTCGATATTCTGTCAGAATTGTCATGGAGCACTCAAGCAAATATTATAACATTTGTTCCAAAAAGTGTCTTTAGTAAAACAGTCGTCAAATTATGTTCAAAATTGACTTTATTTGGATGTGCCTCTATGATACACAACACAGCAGGTCCAATATCTACTATATATCACACCCTCTTGTGTGTTATTGCAAGGAGGGCTTACAAGTAAGATAAGCTCCTGTATCCCAGTACATAGAGTTACATGACAACTTTATGTCACTGTATGTCATATGTTATTCATTAGCTGTATGTATTATGTTATTCATTAGCTTATGTTATTGTTGGACCTTATTCCCTCCATCAACAAGGCCATTATCTCTAATTGGTAAGCGGTAATGATGATACATTTGAAAGGATATACCTTTAGGCTATTTAATAACAAGTGACCCTATCAAGGTATAGTACATGACAGAGACCACTAAAAAGTCAAATGTACTATCACAGATAGGGGTTGCAGTACTATTTGTCCTTTCAATACTGTCTGGTACATGAGCTGTGTCACTTCAATACAATTAAATATTGATAGCAAAAGATGCAATTTCGAAACCCTGCCAATAATTGCCTCTCCAATGCGCAGGCAACATGGAGATTTTCCACATAAAATATCAAATGAGAATGCTTGTATCTATGATATTCATAGGACACACAGTTGGCAAAAAGGCATGTACTGGCTGACCAATCAGAAGACGTGCTGGAGATTTGCACGCACGTTTTGAGCATAAAGCACAGATCCGTGCATGTACGCTGGTGATCACAGGGCTCCGTCTATTTGAGATAACACACCCCATGGATGCTGTGTACTGGTTGGGGAATTTCTTGTCAGATTCGGTCCTTAGTTCAGTTTACTGATAAAAAAAAAAAAGGCCCGTCCTCTTCCAAATCGATCTTCATCAAATGTGTTTTTTAACCAACACAAAGGCAGCTGAGATTGAATATTGAATATGTCTCTCCCTCCAGTTGGTCTCTGCTGCAGTGTAGAGAGGCCTGACGCCCTGATGACATTAGCTGTCACACCTCAGAGAGAGAGAGAGAGAGAGAGAGAGAGAGAGAGAGAGAGAGAGAGAGAGAGAGAGAGAGAGAGAGAGAGAGAGAGAGAGAGAGAGAGAGAGAGAGAGAGAGAGAGAGAGAGAGAGAGAGAGAGAGAGAGAGAGAGAGAGAGAGAGAGAGAGAGAGAGAGAGAGAGAGATCGTCACCACTGCTTGGAGTGAAGGTCAAACTACCTTCAGATTGGTTGGACAATCCAATATGTTTCCGCCCATACCTTATTATTGGTGGGAGAATCCCCCCTCCATACCTTAAACCAACCAGAATAAACCAAGTTTGGCTGCGAGAGCACAGAAACCACAACCCGTCACCACAGACACAAGCAAGCAGGCAGGCGCCTAGGGGCACGAGTATGACACTGAGACAGACCTGAGCACGACACGCCAGGTACCTGGAGGTGAGCACGGCTACGTTCCCTGCTCGTTCTGAGTGGATTACGAAGGCAGCGAGTGTGGCAGTGATTTCCTCATTAGAATGACAATCCTCTCCGTGGATTACGAACACGCCAAAACAAGACGTATAGGGAAGACGGACGTACCGTACTCTCTCGTGTGTCTCTGTCGAGGCATAAGCAGGAACAATCTTTACCATCTTTGCATCACTATAACATCATTAACACTGCAGGGACTCCCGATCCCAGACCCTTTCATGTGTATAAAAGGGTCTACCCAAGGGCCTTACGATAGGAGCACGGGGGTTTATTGGGGATTAGGCGCATCACACCATTGCAATGATGGGAAATTAGCACCCCCTAGTGACCCTCTGTCCCCTATGTGGTCCTCCGCCAGGGTAAGCCAGCCTGGGCGTGTCCGGGGCGTGAACCTGTCCCTCCCTAAAACCCCTAAACCCCTCCCCCAGGGCCGCTAAGGGCAGCTACGGGTCGCAGGGCCGCGTCTCCAGCTAGAGACTGCTGATGTACGTACTACCCCGCTACCTGCTCCCCCCCCCCCCTCCCCCCCTCCTATGGTGAACCCCTGACACCCTTAGAACACCGTCCTCCATCTACAATGTCTTTAAATCTCACCGCCGCTTACGTTGCCTTAGGACTGACTCCCCCGAGATGTGGAGATGTGACAGTAGAGCAGAGTGACGGGGAGGTGTGTGAGTGAGACGGGGGGGCGGGGGGAGGGTGAGACGGGGAGGGTAGAGACAGAGTCTACGGTATCTAGAGTTCAAACGGCAGACAGGAAGACGGATTGGAAACGGCAGGGAGAGACGGAAGGACAGCCGGGGAGAGGGGGAGAGGGGGGGTACACCAGGGTGCTGTCGACACACCGCGCCGCGACACGGCCCTGACACCTTCACTCACGCGCACGCCACGGGAAGCTTTCGCAACCGTGGCAACCGCCGTTCCGCTCCCCTTTACCTTCCCCCCGCCCGCACTCGTGAAGGGTCACAGAGGGGGAAAAAGAGAGTGAAAGAGGACAAAACACAGATAAATAAAAAGAGAGGGAACGGAGAGACGAGAAGAGCTGGAGAGTGTGGTCAACGACACCAGGGGGAGAGAGCAGGGATGAATGTTGATGAGTGTGGAGGTCCAGTCAGGGGGGGGCAGGGGGGGGTGGCAGAATGTGGGCGGTGGGCAGGATGTGCCAAAAGGATGATGCTCTTTTTATGATGTCATCTGTCCACTGGAGCAGATTGTATTTAATTAGGTGCTTGTTTCATAGCCACATGCCTTTTTAACAAGCTATAAACACATGCACACGCTCACACACACACACACACACACACACACACACACACACACACACACACACACATACACACACACACACACACACACTGGGCTCCTGTAAAACTCACCCTCATCTGCAGTCCAGAATGTTCTTCCTTTATGTACAACATAAGTACACACGTCCTCTCTCTGTTTGAGCATTCCCAGGTTGTATGGAGCCAATGAAATCATTGTTCATTTGCGCGCGTGCACACACACACACACACACACACACACACACACACATCTCAGGAGGAACACTGCTCTGGCGATGTGCTGCTGAGGTACCTCTAACATGGACTCATTTGTAATGGTGCAGCAGTGTATTCACCTCGCAGCCCTTCCGCTGCTCTGTGTCCTCCTGCAGCACACCATACTCCCCCTCTCATCACTGCTCCCCCATCCATGGCTGTTCTAGTGTTAATGACCCCACCCATGGCTGTTCTCGTGTTAATGACCCCACCCATGGCTGTTCTCGTGTTAATGACCCCACCCATGGCTGTTCTCGTGTTAATGACCTCACCCATGGCTGTTCTCGTGTTAATGACCCCACCCATGGCTGTTCTCGTGTTAATGACCCCACCCATGGCTGTTCTCGTGTTAATGATCCCACCCATGGCTGTTCTAGTGTTAATGACCCCACCCATGGCTGTTCTAGTGTTAATGACCCCACCCATGGGTTTTCTAGTGTTAATGACCCCACGCATGGCTGTTCTCGTGTTAATGACCCCACCCATGGCTGTTCTCGTGTTAATGACCCCACCCATGGCTGTTCTAGTGTTAATGACCCCACCCACGGCTGTTCTAGTGTTAATAACCCCACCCATGGCTGTTCTAGTGTTAATGACCTCACCCATGGCTGTTCTCGTGTTAATGACCCCACCCATGGCTGTTCTAGTGTTAATGACCTCACCCATGGCTGTTCTCGTGTTAATGACCCCACCCATGGCTGTTCTCGTGTTAATGACCCCACCCATGGCTGTTCTAGTGTTAATGACCCCACCCATGGCTGTTCTAGTGTTAATGACCCCACCCATGGCTGTTCTAGTGTTAATGACCCCACCCATGGCTGTTCTCGTGTTAATGACCCCACCCATGGCTGTTCTAGTGTTAATGACCCCACCCATGGCTGTTCTCGTGTTAATGACCCCACCCATGGCTGTTCTAGTGTTAATGACCCCGCCCGTTGCTGTTCTAGTGTTAACCCAACAGAGGGGGGACGGTGAGGATGGTTATCACGGGGTCTAACACTAACCAAGAGAGTCATAGTGGCATAAGTCAATACAAGCCCCCAACCATCACCAGAGCACACATCATTTATTGGCATCGGGAGGTGGATTTTGTCGATTTGTTTCCCTCTCGGTGTCTTTCCCCCCTGGTCCACACTGTAGCCGTTCTAGTCCACCGCTGGACTGTGCAACACTGGGTAAGCTCATCGTCGGTCCTGACTATTGGAAACCTGGTGTTTGTCCATTGCTGGTCTACAGTATTGGAAATCGAAGAGAGGCTCTGTTGAGACCTCCCTAATTGCTTAGGGAGTTATATATTGCCAAATACCAAGATGGGAGGGAAAGATATAAGAAATGTCCAGCATGGACCCTGGAAAAAAAAGAAAGAAGAAGAAGAAAAACGCTGATGTATCCCCTTTTCTATAAACATTAGCATTTTTTCCCCTTAATTTTGAGGTTGGGGGGGATTCAGACTTGTCTAAGTCAGAAACATTGTGGTGCATTGTTAATTGTGGTTAAGTAAAATAGCATTGAGTCAGCACAGGCCATTACTCACGGTAGAGGGGCGGCTGTAGCCCAGTGGAGAGGCCTGGCCTGTTGGGGGTATCGGTACGGGGGGCTACAGGTGGGCTAACTCGGCAAGGGCTGGTCCTATACTGCACACTCACACAGCAGGCCGAAGCACAGCCAAACCCTATCCTCACTGCAGAGGTGATTCATCAAGGCTAATATTCCCAGGCAGTTCTATGGCGTAGGTTTCCAATGAGTTTTTCATTTCCTTTTTTTTTCTCCACATCACAAAGTGTGAGCTAGCTTTGCAAGGATCACACGTCCGTCTGTTGGCCGGTATAAGGTGAGGAGAAGAAGACAGAGCGAACGGGGGCGAGGCGGATTTCAAACGCATGCAGATAAACATGGCTAGACCGGCGTTTGAGCAGCTGTGCTGCTGGAAGATACGTCAAACACTTGTGTGGCAGGTAGGCTAGTAATAGGCATTCCCTTTGAAGGTTAGGCATTGAGGTTGAGGCGTTAAGGTTAGCGTGAGCTGTCACGGGGAAGGCATTAGATTAGACCATATTAGCATAAGCTAACAGCAATTAGCAATAATTAGCACCAACGAAAAAACCTAGTGTCCCAAGCGTGATTCAAACCAGTTCGACGTTCGGGTTGCAAGTCGGCTGTTCATATCTCCACTACCCCTCTAACCTCCTTATGAGGCGTTATGCCTTTAGTAAATGACCTGTCAGTATAGCTAGAGGACACGTTCACACAGAATGTACTCTTTGGTGTGCAGAAACGATCCTCCTTCTAGCTTGGATACTCACTCTCATCTCCTACTGATGAGTGACGGCGTAACACAAGGGTGCAAGAGAGAAGTCATAAGAAAGCAGAGAATCTAGACACTTCCTGTCAACTGGAAGTATTCAGTGTGTGTGTTGCTGTAGAGCAGTTGTCATACGCTACAATGCTCTCACCCAGTCTGGCACATTAGCTATCTACTCAATCTCTCTATACCTGGGGATGGTTGGTGGGTTTTTGGTCATTTTTGGAGGATAAAAGCACACTGATATGGCAACTCTCAGTTATGGTCAAAGCTTGGCCAATGCTTCAGAAAAATCATTTTAAGACTATTAAGTCACTTGTTTACAATTCTGTATGGACAAAATATTAAAAGGAACTTGAATAGACAATAGATAGATATATGGACCTGAATTACTAGCAACATATATGAGGTTCTTTAGTGTGGACATGTTGCACTATTAAGCGTCCTTGTTTTTTTTGAAAGGCACTATAGAAATTCAAGTTATTATTATTATTATTATTATTATTATTATTATTATTATTATGTATATAGAAAAAAACACCTGCTTGACCTGAGTTTGTAGATTGTACATACATACATACATACATACATACATACATACATACATACATACATACATACATACATACATACATACTGTAGAATGTAAAATGTTGTGGTTTTCTCTGTTATTTGTGAGCATTACTATAGAGAAGGTCAGACCAGACAAGTTAGTTGAGAAGGTACCTTACTTGTTGTTGCTGCAGTTCTTGGTGTATGTTCCTCCTTACATCACCTCCTCAGCTTCGTGCTTGCCCTCTAATTGCCTTCGGTGTCATTTCATTGAACTTGTTAGCGCTAACGGCACATCTTCCTCCACCATTGTCATGGCAACAGCAGTGGTTATTACATTGAAATGTCTGTTGTTTCGGTGTGTCAGTCTGTCAGCCTGTCAGTGGTCCTCTCTGTTGCTCCTCAGATATTTAGTCATAGACGACTACACTTGCCCAAAGTAAATCGAAGTAAGAATGAAATATCTTAAATCGAGGCGATGCATGCTTTTTGTCTGACTGCACTTTTTTAAAGATATATTTCACTTGTTTTTCTTGTTTTTGAGAGCAGACTTTTTGCAGTGTAACATAATGCTTGATATGGTCTTCTGTGTGCGTGCGCTCGTGTGCATGTCTACACGTGTGTGAGTGTGCATGTATGTGTTTTGTGTGTGTGTGTGTGTGTGTGTCTGTGCGTGTGTGTGTGTGTGTGTGTGTGTGCAATGAGAGAGAGAAAGAGAGAGCGATCAGACCAAGACCAAGCTCATCTTAAACAACCTGACCCGTGTCTGCCCTTGTCAATGGTTTTCTGTCTTGAAAAACTCCCATAAAAGTTGTTTGTCTCAGACTGGTAGACTAACCACCCCTCCTCCTGTCTCAATGGCTTGTAGAAAGCGTCCATTTGTATGCGCAGAGGTGCTCCGCCTGTCACAGGGTGGGCTAACCCAGGAGATTAAGAACCGGAGGGGGGGGGGATGTGTCAGAAAGGGATCATGTTTTGGGGCCCTGCGATCCTTGCTGCTACATGACAGAACGATAAACGAAGTTCAAGGGACGTTTCTCCATTGATTGAAACACCCTCAGTCCTGATGCAGTATTGATGAGGTCACATCCATAGTGAAGGATGCGCTTTTGTCTTGAAATAAACCAGCGTCAAGAAACAGAGTCAGAGGGAGAGGCTCCGGAGAGAGACACTGTATCAATGTAGGCCACAGCCTTCCTACCTGAGAACTGACAGAGCAATGGTTGCTGACGAATCCAGCTTACTTCCATTTGTTTCCAAGGACAGGTTGCCCTCCGCTGTATGGTCAATGCAGCTGTCTCTGTAAGCGTAGTTCAGTCTTGGATGTGTCTGTTTTGGCTATGTTTTCAACCGTCTTGCTCTGTTGTAAAGGAGATACAGTATTCTCATCACAGACACATACGTAAGTATTTGATTGCTGGATGCTAGTTATTACGGTCTTGGTTTTTCTCTGGACTCTCAAGGCCTTTTCTTTGGGCGGTAACAACTTCATGTAATTGTTGGGATGGTTTGAAAGTTGGTTATGGGCTTCAAATGCATGTCTTGCACAGTTCTACTTACCAAGTAGGATATTGAGATGTGTCATACAGGAAGACTATTCCTTCTAAAAATGTTTGCAATGATGTGCTACTTCAAAAGTTTCTATCTCGTTTGAATTCAGGCGCATTGGCTACCGTCAAGTAATCTACGGAGAACGTTATATATAGCACTTAGATATAGCTAGAGAAAGGGTGTTTTCAATAATCCACTCACTCACATATACTGCATGTTTGTCCCTGGGGGGGGTTCTTTCAGTAAAGCCATGTAATTCCACAGGATTTAGGGACTATTCGACAGGCACTGATCCTGGACAACTGCACATAACTACAATATTTCCCCCAAGATAAAGATTTATGTCGGGCACGTCTTACATTAACCTCGGTACGCTTGGTTTCCCTCCAGGCCCCCTACCTTGGCAGTAAAAAGGGCTGTGCCAGCTTTCTTCACGTTAAAGGCTTGAGTACTCCTGGACTGCCTTGCCGTCTCACTCTCCCTCCCCCAGCTCACATCCAATCAACAGGGCTGCCTGCAGCTAGCTGAATTAGCCATGTTTAATACATCACTACTGTGCCAGGCTGACGGTTAGCATCTGATGCTAGCTCTCGTTGTGGGGCTCCTCACCATGCCTAAGTGGCTGAGTGAGGAGGGTGAGGGGGGCGAGGAGGGTGAGGAGGGTGAGGGGGGTGAGGAGGGGTGAGGGGGCTCCCAAGAGAGGAGGAGGGGAAAGCGGAGAGGAAATAGCACCCCTGATTGAACTTCTATCTGAACATGAGCGATCTGAACTTAATCAGCAATCAGCATTTATGTTGATGTAGCACTGTTTATTTAAATTAATCACAGAGGACGGGGCTCCGTGCTGGGAAGAGATTTTTTCTCCGCTGCCAGGTTGCCAGAACATTTATGATGAATTACTCAGTTTATCAAGTCACCCCCCATTAGCAAGCACATTGACAGGGTGTCTGTACGCTCACAGGCTGGTTTCTTTAGGGTTTGAACGGTAGTCATTTGTTTTTGTTTTTTTTTCTTCTTAGTGAAAAGCTCTCCTTTTGAGTTTGGCTGGTAATCGTTAGGTGTGATGCTATGGCGTGATATATTTCACTTAAACATCTCACGGGGGAGAAGGAAAGAAGGGAACTGAAAAAAAGAATAATTTGCAGCTGGTCCCACACCACCTTCAAGATTTTAAATTGGTAGTAAATCATGCTAATGAATCAATGTTGACCGTCACTTAATGTAGGATGTGCATTCGGATAATCACAAGAGACCTCTTATATTGGTCAGTGTTCACTCAGCTCTGCATAGAAGTTGCCAGCAGCCATTGATCAAGGAACGTCTGACATATCACCCCCTCATCATCAATCAATCAATCAATCAACATAGTTATCCTGTAGTTCCGTGTCTAGTCTAAACTTTCACCTACTCTATTCTTAGCCAAACCATCCAACATCAGGAGAGAGAAGCATTGGACCTTCATTAAACAGCTGTTATATATGAGATGGATCGTAGAGACCTGGAGAGAGAGAGACAGAGAGAGAGAGAGGTAGAGGGAAAGGAAGAGAGAGGGAGAGAGAGAGAGGTAGAGGGAAAGGGAGAGAGAGGGAGAGAGAGAGAGGTAGAGGGAAAGGGAGAGAGAGGGAGAGAGAGAGAGGTAGAGGGAAAGGGAGAGAGAGGATGAGAGAGTATTGCAGTACTGGAGTGTGTTGCAACGTTGGCCGTCCGTCATGCAGCACATAGCTGGAGTATGAATATGAAGGGGAGGATGGATGGAGGAGCGTAGGGATGGGTGGGTGGGGAGAAGAAGGAGGAGGGAGCGGGGGGGTGATAAACAGTTGGGCTCATCCCATCAAGGATGGCTTCTAACCTGTGCTACAAAGAGCGCCATCCATCACACAGGCAGTTGGTTTCCGCGACCCTCAGACACAGAGGGGACTCACACACCAGGGGAGGCCGGCGGAGGTAGAAATCGGAGGACCCCTCAGAACGGAACGCATCGTAACGGCGTGAGGAACGGTATCGGACGAACGCTCGTCCTCGTTCTCACCAGGTCCGACGAGCGGAGGACCTCAAGCCTAGCGAGCGGCTGCTGACGTTCAACTACACTGGGGCGACGCACTACAACACACAGAGACGGAGGTTGATAGGTGGGAGAGCAGATGGGGGCGTTACCGTGGTATTGGGGGACAGGGAAACGGAAGGAAGGTAGCGAAGCTCTATCCCAAAGCTCTATCCCACCTCTATTTTTGCAACAACAACAACAAAAATCTCCATCAATGTGTGTGTGTGTGCGTGCACGTGGCATGTGTGTGCGCGTGTGCGTGCGAGGGACGGAGTGAGGAGCAGGAGGCTGCCTGGCAGATGTTGGTGCTAGCGCTGCGAGGCTGTTCACCCTTAATCGCGTGGGTGAGGATCAGCCTCCCTGCTGCGGGTATGGATTAGTCTCTTCCAGCTATTGACTGCTAGCGAACGTGAAGGCTGGGGAGACGCTGATAAAAGACAGATGAGGCTGTGTGGCACGCTGTGCTGTGTCTGTGTGTGTGTGTGTGTGTGTCTGTGTGTGTGTTTTTTTTATTGACCACAGGAGAGCTTGTTAACAGCCATGTTCTTTAGATGCCTGCATATATATTATACACTGTATACTCTCACAGACACACACACGCACGCTCGCACACACTCACACACACACACACACACAGACAGACACACACACACTCACACACACACACACATACGCATACGCACACAAACAAACAGACATACGTATATATACACACGGGTATTAAACCACTGCCCTAAGTGTTGTTTATTTATAGGTGTGTAGGAGGTGTGTGTGTGTGTGTGTGTGTGTGTTCTCTCAATTAGAGAAGTGTACAGCCATTTTGAACCACAGTATATACTGGTAATTGAATTACGAAGAGAAGCTGCATCAACAGTAATATTAAGAGTGCAATCATTCTCATTTGGGTCATCATAGTTGTCATCCTCACCAGTGCTACCATAAAGATGTCTCACATAGTAATGACTTGTATGTCATGATGCTTTACCCGATCCTAGTCTCCATAGCGATAGCTCCAAATCACGTTTTCCTCACGCCTCGTCTGGAGGCCTGGAACATTTTTTGATTAGCCGTTCTGGCTTGGATTCGATTGGATGGAGCGATGAAAGAATGTGCTCGCCATTTCAATGGATGTTACATTCCAAGAACCCTCTCTCTCACATGCACGGGATCTGACTCTTTTGCAGAGTTGTTGTTGCCCAGATTCTAGCTTGCAACATTGACAAAAAAACATTGAGGAATTGAATTATTTTTGTTTTAAGTACTGCCCAAACTACGTATCTGATTGGTTAAATGTGTTGTGAGGCTTCAGTCATTTCAAATGTGTTTCCCCCTTTGTAGCTACTTTCTGCAAAGCTTTTTTCCCCAGACTATCCAAACTAGGGAAGCCTAGTCTCAACTCGGGTTACCCAGTCTCTCAGGAACGACTGTCATCTTCCCCTGTCATGTGTGAGTCATTAGTCACTCATACGACACCAGGTAGCTCCATGGATCCTTCCAACGTTTCTACCTTGATGGAAATCTGCCAAACAATTGACATCACAGGCATACAGCATATCTATGTAATTTCGCTTATCTAATGACCATGTATTACTTAGGTAATTGCAGACAATTACGCAACAGTATATTGCCAGTTGCGTAATTTAAGGAGGAACAGTACCAACATTGGCAGAAATAGCAAGTATTCGATACCATGTTGTTATGTTGTTATGGATCGAGTATTTATGAAGATTGTGGGTCTTGTATACAGTCTTGTAAAGCGAACACATGCTGAGATCACATAACCACCGTGTTTGTTTAGAGACGGTAGTGGCTTCAAACAATTGGTAACCACCGTCCAGGCAAGGCAGGGGTTTTGACGCACATCCAAATCTTCAAACAAACAAAGTCGTATAACCAGTCCAGGTAGAATTGCAACAAAACAATATGGATTTATTCTCCTTTGAATATAATACATACAATTCACAGTTCCAATTGCATCTTTAGAAAACTGAAAAGAACAAAATAACAAACATATCATTCCAATATTGACTCACTCTATAGTGTCTTTCTTTGAGTTCCCGTAAGTTGTTTCCTTGAGTTGAGCTGAGTTGAGTTCTTCCCTTGAGTTCTCCTTGAGGTAAAAAAAAATAAAACTGTCCCCCTACCCAGGCCTGCCAGGACTCCTCCGTGCTAGCCTCACTTCCTGCCATTGAAACAATTTCCCTGACACATTTCAGAGCAATGGGCACTCGGGGGGAGCGATCATACCAACATCATATTCTAATAGTTCATTCAATCATTCATATTTGATTAAATCATCGTGATTTAAATGAGGTAAAGGAGACTTACAGACTCCCAGAGCTTCCTAAAACATCCATCATATGGGAATAATGGTACACACTGATACATCCCATTTCCTAGGTAGAATTACATCATTGTAATCACTGGATGTTATACTAAATGCTGTGACTTGGCAGCGGCCATTTTGAATGTACCAAGTGTAGCAGATTGGACAGGAATGGTGCGATACACAACCAGGCCACACAAACTGTTGCTCTTTGTCTGTTTTGCCTGTCAGTATTTCTAGAGAGCTAGATTGATGTTCTCCACTGTGCATGGTGTCTCATTCTGACCCCAGACCCTTCAACAGGTCGTCGATGTTGTTTTTGGTTTTCAGCGGTTCAGCTCGACGTGTAGGTTTGTTTGAGAGTTTGTCTGTCTGTCTGTCTGTCTCTATATCTCTATATCTGTCTGTCTGTGAGTAAATGCCATGGGGGGGGGAGGCAACTAATCAAGCTCGCCTTCACCAGTTAACCCTCTTCCCCTCCCCTCCCCATGTGTCCCAAGCACTACCTTAATTAGGCCCCTATACTTTCTTCTATTTACCTTTTTGTTTCTTTTTATTATTACTACTCAATCTTTTCGAGTTTGTAAAGCGTCTTTGGGTGTCTAGAAAAGCGCTATATAAGTCTAATGTATTATTATTATTATTATTATTATTATTATTATTTATTATTAACTGCGAGTGCAGCTCTTTGCCAAACGATACTCTAACGACGGTTACATTAGCCTTACGTTAGCTTCAAACTGTGCAGGCCCTTTAGTATGTCATTAACATGAAGTTAATACTCATTCAAATATAGGATCGGCATGACATAATATCACCCCTGTGGGGCGAGAAGCTGCAGCTGGCCTGTCACCCTCTGGAAGGTTGCAGGGTTAATAATAATAATAATAATAACTTTAATTGATATAGCGCCTTTCAAAAAGCCCAAGGACGCTTTACAGGGGAATGATCGGACAGACAAAACACAAAAACAAACAAAGCAAAACTGAAACAATGACTAGGGGCCAAAGGCCTTGGAGAACCGATGAGTTTTGAGGGCTAGTTTGAAGGAGTCCAGGGTGGGGGCGTTGCGGATCATTGTGGGGAGGGAGTTCCAGAGGGTAGGTGCGGCCACGCTGAAGGCTCTGTCCCCACCAGGTTCACCAGTCGTCTGCCTCTCCTGGGCAGGGGCGTGGGCCACGCCAGGGGGAGGAGTCCTGTCTGAGGGGGGAGGAGTCCTGTCTGAGGCAGCAACAAGCACGGTTCTCCTTCTCTCTCCTGGATGGAAACGGAAAGCTCCAAGGAGCCTGCTGATTTGTTTTTATTCGGTTTTATCGCCGTGCATGTTTTTGAGAAAGAAACCATTTTAGACACAAAGTGCACACCAATGTGCACCTCGCGTTGTTGCAATTGCAGTCGCTAATGTGACTGTTTACCCGTAGAGAGTGCACTGATCTATAGATATGGGGAATGAAGAACTAAAGATGAAGGATACAATATATTAGAAAAACACATAAGACCATAGTGAGAAGAGGATGGATTAGAGTGGGATGGAAGTATGTCCCTGGGTAGTGGCCCCCTCCCTCTCTCTCTCTCCCTCCCTCCCTCTCACTCTTTCCCTCTCTCTCTCTCTCTCTCTCTCTCTCTCTCTCTCTCCCTCCCTCTCTCTTTCTCTCTCTCTCACTTTCACCCCCCAGTCATTCCTCATCCTCTTTTCATTTGTGTCCACCCAGCTGCTCTGTCTCTCTAGAGTGGCTCCCCCCCCCCCCCCCCCATCCTCCATCCTCCCCTGCATCAGTTTCTCCACACCTCCAAATATCAGTCTCCATGGAGATGGGGCTGCCTGTGCCAGTGCTTTGCCTAGCGTGGGCGGTTGCCTCCAGAGACCCAGTGTCCTCCGGGCGAGCGGCCAGGTCTCCCCTCACACAGGGCAGACACACGCAGGCCGGCGCCAGCCTCTCTCTGCCCACCGCTGGAGGCGGAGACCTGGATATGTTTACTCTAGCTCAGTGTGCTATACGCCGCGCCTTTCTGTTTTTTTCACCGTTCTCGAAGTTTGTCAATGCGCACGAAACGTGCTTGAAATGTAAAGAAAAACACGTTGAAATGTTTCGACGGCTCACACATTCACACTCGACTACAAAGTAGATACATAAGCCAGCCACATGGTGTTGAATCATAACACGGTTTAGTAATGTGCTCTACATTCCTTGAAAGGATGCTGTTTTATTGTATGCTCTGTCATCTGAAGTCCAAGTATATTATTTACCATCTGTTGTGCTGTCAGGCTTTGAAAAGGGACCCTGCGGTTTCTACCTTATCTGGGAGTGGTGATATGCAGTGCTGTAGAGTAGAGAGCCATTCAGAGCCCCTGGACTGGATTCACTAGACTGATGTCGAGCCACCGCCTACACAATTGGATGTTTTGGAGAAAAGGCCTTTATTTCTAAAGCGTTATACTACATTCGGATGGACAGTGTGCTATTGACATGAACCAATGAATGTGTAGGTTTCCATTACGGTGCTTTCAGAGATGACATATTATGTGACACGTTCTAACGCTTTGGTCCTCATATCAGGATCTGATGTAATGATCAGACTTTTCTTTCGAAAAATGTGAATCCATTTCCGCGTTGTTGAAAATCAATGACACGTCGCTAGTCAACTGACACTGCTTGTTTTGTGAGCCTGCTAACAATGTAAAGTAGTGTTCTAGTTAACGGCCAAGCTCCACCTGCTGCGTTGCGTCAACTCGCCATCGACGTTGCATCAACTTCCCGTTGTCCAAGCTCCACCTGCAGCGTTGCGTCAACGTTGCGTCAACGTCAACGTTCTACTCTAGCTCCACTGGCATTTTTTGTATACGGGAGTAATTTCACCCTTGACTGCAATTATGTCCACAACAATAACAACATCATACAGAACATTTTCCAATCAGGGTAATATTTTATCTACATATTCCCAAATAGATAGTTGCTAGTTCAGTAGATGTTCAACTAACTGTCAACAACATTTCAACTAACTAACCACTAATCCTAAACCTAACCTTAAATCTAACCCTATCCTTAACCATAAATCTAGTTACATATCAACAGAGTTGCAGTTGATAGTTTGAGCAGCTGTGGATCATCTATAAGGGAATAAAGTGTGACCCCAGTCAAGTAGGAAATGTCATACTGTCATATGCTCCACCGAGCACGAGGAGAGCTCAGAGCGCGAGGTTATTAACAGAGACGTTCATAGCGGGAATTTCTGGATCAGGAGAGCACCTACATTCTCTTACATCTCTTTCATCAATTATGGGTACGTATAGCTTAATTTATCCACATCTGCTAGCGGTTTTAATACACTTATTGAGGACACAAGTTGGGTTGTATTGACATAGAGCTGAATGTCGTACTTGGAGCTGTCCGTGGAGCTGTCCAATTCCTGCAACAAGAGTTCACCACAGGTGCGGTGTTTGACGCCCCACGTGGGGCGTCTCATTGTGACGTCTGCGTCCATCCACCGTCAAAAATCAAACTTTTTTGAAAGTCTACTTTGGACGCAGCCATCGGACGCAACGCTGACGCAACGCAACGCAGCAGGTGGAGCAGTGGGGATTACTCATCAAATCCATTGTGCTGCAGTATTTTGGCTTGACTAGCGAGTTTGTGTTAGTAGTTCCGAGTTTCAAAAGAAAAGTCTGAACATCTTGATAAGTTGCCGACAAGTGGACCAAAAGACTAGAACGTGTCACGCACAGTGCTCTAACAAAACGAACTAATCACATTTCCAGATAAATTGACATGGAGGAGAATGAAACAGCTATGTTTGATTTCCACAGATATCTACGACATTCCTATACTTATCCTCACTGATAGACAGCGCGTGTCCCTGTGTCAAACATTCTCCAAAACGCTGTCTCTTCTCTGCTCCTTTGACGTCGGCAGAGTCACTTTGAATCTCTCCTGCCTTCTGTCTCTCTGTCATTTCATCTTCACTGGCCTGCCTCTCTCTGAGGGCAGGTGTGTGTACGGCGATGTCACATGTCTGTATGCAGAGAGAGAGAGAGAGAGAGAGAGAGAGAGAGAGAGAGAGAGAGACAGAGAGACAGAGAGACAGAGAGACAGAGAGAGAGAGAGAGAGAGAGAGAGAGAGAGAGAGAGAGAGAGAGAGAGAGAGAGAGAGAGAGAGAGAGAGAGAGAGAGAGAGAGAGAGAGAGAGAGAGAGAGAGAGAGAGAGAGAGAGGGGGGACTTTTTTGGAGGGAATCAAAGCCTTTGATGCTGACATGAATGAAAGGTGACGTCACTCTGGATGTCTATTCCCTGTAGGTTGCATCTCTCTCTGTCTCTGTCTCTGTCTGTCTCTCTCTCTCTGCCTCTGTTTCTGTCTCTGCCTCTATCTCTGTTTATCTGTCTCTGTCTCTCTGTCTCTGTCTGTCATGATGTACACTCGATTGTTAGAGGCTTTCATTTATATTTGAACATTTCCCAGTGTCAACAATGAGCTTATATAAGAGCATAGGCTCTTAGACTCTCTACCATAGCCTTTTAGAGGTCATAATAGTCTGCTCTCAGAAGTGGACGTTCATAGTTCAGGCTAGCGGTCTCTAATACTCACATTCCTTTACCATCGGTCACCACTGCCTGGCCGTGACACCGGCTATCGCCCACACAGTGTCTTTGTGTGTGTTGACAATGCGCTCCTGTCAACTCACACTACTGAATGCTCTAGCTAGACGGGATGACCGGTGTCGCTCCGATCTAGGCATCTGCTGGATTGAAAAATCAGGTGTAGTGCTGAGGTACAAATGTGTACATTTCAAACCTGCAAACTGCGACACTTTAAATGAATGTGCAATAACACTATGTGCAATATGACAACCCTAGGGTACATAAGGTTGCAGAGAAATAGGAAATGTTAGAATAGGTATAGCATAGCATAGAGTACAGCACAGTGTTTTATCTGTACAGTATAGTATAGTGGATAGTGTACATAGCCTTTATTTATGTAAACCAGCTCCTTCCCTTCTTTTTTTTTTTGTTTTCTTTTTCTTTCCTAGCACCAGGGGAGCCCCCCCTCCCAAATGTCGTTGTTTGGTACCTGTACTATAGCAATGACAATAAAGACCATTCATTCATTCATTCATTCATTCATTAACTGTTATGTGTCTGTGTGTGTGTGTGTGTGTGTGTGTGTGTGCGTGCGTGTGTGTGTGTGTGTGTGTGTGTGTGTGTGTGTGCGTGTGTGTGTGTGCGTGTCCTCTGTCACCTTGACAGCATCGTCACCCCTCCACCATACGCTAAGGTGCCAGCTGAGATTGCTCTCTCTCTCTCTCTCTCTCCTCTCTCTCCTCCCTCTGGCTCCACCCTTCCCACTCCTCTCCCCCCCCCCCCTACCCCCCCATCTCTGTCCCTAGTCAGTATTGTGCCGGCGTGATAAGCGCTTCATTATGCCTCATCCGTGCTGCTCTACACTATACATCCTGTCACATGCTCAGGTTGTTAATACTGGAGAGGGAAATATTCTTTAGAAATCAAGTGTGTCAAATTACAAGATTGTGTTACGTGATTAAAGGGAAGATAATGAGGATAGTTCATTAGCACGCTTATTAGACGTGATTGGGCTTGCCGGATATGGTGTCGGAACAGCTTAAAGGGACGTTTCACCCAGTAGGAGTTGGATTGGAGGGGTCTGCAAGGGGTTTTGGACTAAAAACTGTCTGATGTTCCTCAACTACAGTACAACTACAGTACAAGGTCAGGGGCCAAACTGTTAACAATGGTTTGGGGTGAAACATACATTTTTAAAGAGGTTGAATACATACGGTACAGTATGTTTATTGCAGAAGACTTATGATGGATGCAGAGGCTCTTGTGAGTTTGGAGGTTGTGAACTCGAACTTGAGCTCGTCGGTATCAGTGTCATTTTGCATTTCTACACACTGCATTGGCAGTCGGTGAATATCATACACAGTGTTTTGGTCCTCACGTCCATGACTGTTCATTTGGCAAGTGTGAACACGCACACACACACACACACACACACACACAAACACACACACACACAAACACACACACGGCCACCCTCGGTGAGGCATCTGCTCAATTTGCAATCTACACTCACTCAGTCTAGCACACCATTTCAACCCATCACGTTGTTGAATCTATTTAACCCTGGCGTCTACGGTCTACGCCTGCTCCTGGCCAGTGTGTGCGTACGTGTGCTTGTTTGCATGTTTATGCGTGCGCGCTGCAGTATTAGGGCTCTCCACACTCTTCGTCGGCTTCTTTTGAAATCCTATCATAGAAAATGAGCTCCGTCCCCTAAACCGTTCTCTGTCATCATTATGAATATTATATTTGATCACGGGCTTGAAATTTGGAATATTTCCACACTATTTCCAGTCATCCAAATGTCATTATCAAGGCTTATTTCCATCGGAATGTACTGACTTTTCTTTTTTATTTGACGTTATGAATCTCTTGAGTGAACGTTAGTTTGAACGTCCTCCTGGGATTCAGGTTGAACCAGTGAAAACTGTACCTTTGAAAATGCAATGTGTTGAAAATGTGATTTTCCACTTTTCTTTTTCTGGATTGCAGTTCACCTCCAAAATAACAGTGATTAGCTGTGTTTTTGTGTTCTGAGGTGTATCGTGATGTTTACAGTACACACACGCGCGCGCACACACACACACACACACACACACACACACACACACACACACACGCACCTTGGGGGCTAACCATTACTTGCAAGTAAGGGGGAGCTTTGCCTAAGCGTAGATTTTTCCATTTGCCGCCCGGTAGGCAAGCACCAGGGTCTTGAATATGATTTGTATAATAATAATACATAAATAATATACCTAGAAAAACATAAAGATGCTTACGTGTGACCTCTGTGTGAATGTTTCCACAAAGCACTGCACTAGCAATGATTTTCGTGGTGGTTAGGCAGTATTAGACTTATTGTTATTATTAACTTTGTGAGTGTTTAGGGTAGGGGTTCATTATCAGTGGAAGGTTATGAATGAAGCTTAAATTAGCATTAGCAAGAATAATTAGTAAACAAATACACTAAAGGACATGGTACAACATAATGGATGAGGTCAGGCTACACACACACACACGCACACCCTGTCTCCTCACATAGTACACACTGTCCTGTGCCTCTATCTCCCGGCCCGTCTCAGACTGGGAGTGTGGAACATGGATATGTCACGGTAAGTGGCAGGTGGAGTGTGACCCCCCTCCATCTCCCTCGCGCCACAGCCCACCCCCCCCACACCCTACCTCCCCTCACAGCCCCCCCCCCCCCCCCACACCCTGCCTCCCCTCACAGCCCACCCCCCCCACACCCTACCTCCCCTCACAGCCCCCCCCCCCCCCACACCCTGCCTCCCCCCACCCCCCCCACCCTGCCTCAGCTCACCTCCCCCCCCACCATGCCTCCCCCCACCTCCCCCCCCACCCTACCACCCCCCACCTCCCCCCACAACCTGCCACACCCCACCTCCCCCCACCTCCCCTCACCTCCCCCCACCTACTCCCACACCCTGCCTCCCCCCACACCCTGCCACAGCCCACCTCCCTGGTCTATCTCTCTCTGGCCCTGTCGGGCCTGTCAGTCACTGATAGACAAGGCCCAGATAGCAGAGAAGGAGAGCAGGAGGAGAGCAGGAGGAGAGCAGGAGGAGAGCAGGAGGAGAACAGGAGGAGAGCAAGGAGCCAGGACATGAACACAACGCCTTACACCTGGCTCACCTTCCCACACCTTTATTTAACTGGGAGGTTTCTGGAGGTGGGAATCAGTTTTTTAGTGCAAATGAAGTATAAGATGAATTCAACACTTCTATACATACATACATACATAAATACATAACACTAACCCTAACACATTGAAAGAATGGAATGGATGGAAGAATCAAGTTCGAATGTCTCATATTCAAATGATTCTCAAATGATTTGAATGTCTCATATTATTTCATATTTTAGGGGGCGGCTGTGGCTCTGGAGGTAGAGCAGGCGTCTAATGATCGCAAGGTCAGCAGATCGGCGGTTCAAACCCCGGCTGGCCACATGTGAAGGTGTCCTTGGACAAGACACTGAACCCCAAATTGCTCCCAATGAGCGGGCCGGCGCCTTGCATGGTAGCTTGTCGCCATTGGTGTGTGCCTGTGTGTGTGAATGGGTGAATGAGAGGCCGTTGCAAAGCGCTTTGGAATAAGGTGCTATATAAGTCAGTCCATTTAACATCTTGCCATTTATATTAGGGGTGTTTTAGCAAAGTCATTTATAGTAGTGAGATGAGTTTGTTTTATTGTAATGCAACATGTTACATTTAATGTAGTAGTAGTTTGGATTGGAGTATGTTGACACAGACAGGTTTGGTCAGTTCCCTTGATAGAGTGGTTTCATAGCGACACCCTCCAGGTCAGACATGGGGGTCATAGTGGAGCCTGGAACCCCCAAGAGCTGCCTCTTCCATCTGGCCCTCACTCCCAGCCTCAGCCCCTCATCTCCTGCCCCTCTCCACATGCCTCCCTCCCTTCTCAGCCCCTCGTCTTCTGCCCCTCTCCACGAGCCTCCCTCCCTCCTCAACCCCAACCTCAGCCCCTCATCTCCTGCCCCTCTCCACATGCTCTCCACCCCTCATCTCCTCCCTCCTCAACCCCAGCACCCGGCCGCAGCAAGGGCGCCCGGAGGGATGGAAACAACAAACGCCCCCTCCATCATCCCACACAGCCCCACAGGCCTCGCCTCTGATCTCCTGGGACTAAGAGAGAGGCGGCAAGGCGGCAAGGGAGAGTCGGAGCAAAGCGGGGGTTGGGGGGAGGGGGGTGGAGAGCCAGGGAGGATAAGGAGGAGGGGGGTGGGGGGCTCTTGGAGAGGAGAGTCTGTGGCATGTGAGGTGTGAAGATTTAGTAGGCCGTTATTCACGGCGGCGGCTGACTCGGCGGAGGTCAGAGCGCGGGTGTCTTTGAAATGTAATTATGTGGCGATTGGTGAAGTGTGGGCGCCCCCGGTGGTGGGGAGGGGGTGGGGGGGGGGCGAGGATTTACGGGCGAGTTAGGCTAATGGATGGCACGTTGCCACCCTCCTCCCAAGGCCTGTCAGAGAGGAGCCTGGGGTGGAGACAGGAAGACAGGGGGACAGGGAGACAGGGGATACAGGGATAAAGGGAGACAGGGAGACAGGGGGAGACAGGGAGACAGAGACACAGGGAGACAGGTAGACCGGGGGGACAGAGAGACAGGGAGACAGGGGGACAGGGGGACAGGGAGACAGAGAGACAGAGGGACAGGGAGACAGGTGACAGGGGGGACATGGAGACAGGGGGACAGGGGGGGCAGGGAGACACGGAGAGACAGAGAGACAGAGAGACAGGGAGACAGAGAGACAGGGGAGACAGTGATGAAGGGAGACAGAGAGACAGGGAGACAGAGAGACAGGGAGACAGAGAGACAGGGAGACAACCTAACCCATCCTAACCCTAACCCTTGGAGGTCACCAGCACAGTCAAGAAGGATCGCAGGTTTATTTGACCACCAGACAGATTTGTCTTCAGAAGGTGGTCAGTTTGAGTCAAAGCGCGGAGGGCTGAAAAGTCTTCAACGGATGATGATTTCCCTTCGATCCAGAAGGGCCTAAAGCTATTCTGTCCTCCACGCACCGTAGCCTCCAAACAACTAACTACCATACTCTCACGAACACGTGTTAGTCACGAAAGAATATCTCTTCAAGGTCACTCCCCATGAATCACATGACACCTATGCTGTTGCCATGTATCCAATTCACACTACGTCTTGTTGAGAATGCGTCTTCCTGGCTAGGATTGTTTTCACAGGACCTAATTAACTCTAGGCTCAGATTAGGATTAGTTCATTTGGGTAATCTGGTTGAGGAGTCCCCAGCCAGCGGTGGAGGGGGAGAGATAGAGGAGGATAAATTGGTAATGTCTGGTAATGAGTATCACAGTCTGCTTTGGCCCAAGCAGACAAATAAGCATGTAGTCGCCCCATTGCCTTCTCTCCTTATTGTGACAGGGCCTGGAATGGGAAATCATTTTTCCATTTATTTTTTAATCATTTTCTCAATTTTCTCCATCCACGCCAAGTAAATTAATCTTGGGCTACTTTAAAGAGGAACACATTTGTGTCTCCTGACTCACAGGCACACACACGCGCCTGCACCCCAGAAGCATGCACAAGCACGCACACACACGCGCCTGCACGCACATGCACACGCACACGCACACGCACACGCACACGCACACGCACACGCACACGCACACACACACTCCTCTCTTGAATCCACTTGAGAGATCTACATGTCATTTTCGGGGGAACCTAAAAATCTGTAATCCATACACATAATGCATTGACCTAAAGTTGTTTATTGTTGGAAGTTGCTTTTAACAAAGGCGTCTGCTAAATCTCCTAAATGTCCTAAATGTAAATGGATCTATGAATGATGAATGAATGAATGGTCTTTATTGTCATTGCTTTGGTACAGGTACCAAACAACGACATTTAGGAGGGGTGGCTCCCCGGTGCTAGGAAAGAAAAAAAAAAAAAAAAAAAAACAAGAAGGGAAGGAGCTGGTTTACATAAATAAAGGCTATCTAGTGAGGTTATCAATGGTACATTGCATTTAACCACATTGTAATATTGGATTGTTTGTTTCACTGTAAAACCTCCAATGGAATGATCCTGGGCGGTGTAGAAGTCCAGATCTAGCTTTGTCTAGTTGTTCTGTAGACGTCCAGATCTAGCTTTGTCTGCTTGTTCTGTAGAAGTCCAGATGTAGCTATGTCTGGTGGTTCTGCTAGTCACTGGGTGGTATCTGTGGGGTGGTGTTGTTCCTCTCTGTGGATGAAGTTATCTGCATGCCGGCAGAGAAACCGATGTCATTGGTAATGATGAAGTACCATGCCGTATGCTCTGTGCCCGGCCATCAGATACACAACGGACACTGCAATCCATCACCTCGGCTTTCGGGTCATAACACTGTAGGTACCCGCCCGGTATGCCTTCATTCAAATAACTGAATTCCTCCACGGTCGTCTCTGAGAGGCGTCTATTGAAGACGGGCGCTTTGTTTACAATACATGAGGGTCTGCAGATTATTTGTTTACACTATCCAAATGTTATATAGAATGCAATTACAGGAGATGACTAGAGCCCCCTATAATGTCCTGAACACATCTATCTAATGGGCCAGACTTCCACAGGCTAAATCATTTCTGCTGACTAATAATAAAAGGGGCAGTGGGGGAATCTGGATGCCGGGACCATAAATATTTAAAGACTGAGGATTATTACAGCGTCGGGCTTTATGGAAACCTTGGCTATGTGATTACACTGAGGAGACTGTGACAGTGTGTGTGTGTGTGTGTGTGTGTGTGTGTGTGTGTGTGTGTGTGTGTGCGTGCGTGTGTTTGTGTGTGTGTGTGTGTGTGTGTGTGTGTGTGTATGTGTGGACTGATGCTGCTGTTTATGATCACCTTATCTCCCTCAGATGACTTCACCCAGGGTCTCTTGTTTGTGGACATGTTGATTTGCTTGTTTGTGGACATGGTGGTTGTGTATGCTATTCGGTACTCCCAAGTCACCATAGTGACTTGAAAGGGACCTCTTTATCGAGGAAGTAGTCAGTACTGCAGAGTAGAGCTGCGCTAGTACGCTAGTACGCCAGTACTGCAGCTCTACCGACAATCTCAGGCCTCAGCGTTTTGTGTGGCATCCGCAGCCTTCGTCATGGATATCTACTCTCAATGAGGTTTCTTGTCACTGACAGCCCTGTTTGATGTTATTCCAATCTCAAGCAGAATCCATCGACATTAAACCTGTTATGTTATAACATGAAGCTAGCTAAACATGCAATGTGCCAGTGTAATTGGATTATGCCATAAAGACCATTAGCCCCCCCCCCCCCTGCGCCTAATTTGCTGCGACTGCACACCGTGTGTCCCCCCGACCAGCGCGAATGTAGCACCCACATAGGTGGGGTATATCATATAACCAAGTAACCAAGTAATTATGGTTATGACTAGTGGTTGCGAGAGATAATGGATAATTGCCTTTTTTATTTAGCTATTTGTTTTCGTTCGTGACAGGTTCAATATTTATATAAGACAATATGCGCAGCAGGTTGAATTAGGCTTGTTGGAATAAGATGATGATACTGTATCATAGACACACAGACACTAGGGTCATTTTATTTGTAAAAAGAATCGTAATAATATTGGTCATGCCATAATGGGCACACTGGGTTCAACGTCATAAAGGGACCAAGTAATTTATTTGGACAAGAGAGAGCATTCCATGAGTGCTGATCAGATTCCAGAGCAAATTCAAACGCAGCTTAAATGAAGCCCACCCATTCCTTGCTGGAGACCTACCCCTCCATCTCTATGGTAAACCGCAACATAAACGACATGATGGACTTAGTGGCCATGCCTTCCAGAAGCGAGTGTTGCTCAGTGCTCTTTAAGCAGAAGAGGAGCCCCTTGTGCCTAAACAGAGTCCTCTGTGCCACCCTTCTCATTCGGCCACTGACCTAAACTCCCCCCGTACACGTATAGGCCAGCCTTGGCTTCTCCCAGCTTCTCTATTTGCTAGTGGATGAGGAAAAATGACTCTGACATTAGCCATCGATAACACGTTAATGGATCGGGCTCCTGTGCTGCCCCAGACCCATTGATTTCTATTTTCTTTGTCACACAAGAATAACAAAAGGTGAGCCTTTCTCAGGATTGAAAAATGGGAGGGTTGTCCTGTCCAAATGAGTGGGCTACCAACTTGTACCTCCTTCAGCATTGTTCTTCTTGTTTTTGGCACATCAAACAACGTGTTAGTGGTTGAGCTGCACTCTTTCAGGGATATCTCTTCTGTATGGAAAGACCTCTGGTTATGTGGTTGAATATAGCACAAACCAATTACTGGTATGATATTGTTACATGTTACATTATTGTTACAGTATACTAGATTGCAGTTGCGGACCGTGTATTTTACACCTGCTAGGCATTCCGTGATATCCTCCAGCAATTAAACTGCCTTCGAATAACCTCACCATGACACTAGAGCTGTAGACTATTGTCATTTGACGTAACCACCCCATACTTCCAGTGACAGTAGCATCAAAACACAACCTCAATAGAAACGATAACTAACAATATAACGACCTTGAACAACACTTGCATAGGCCATTTAAAACTTAATAACATAACTCTCGAAGGCTTAACACAATGCATGCTGGGAAACAGGAAGGCACAATGCTAACTGTGTAGCCCCGTCACTACAATAGGTTTTAATGTGTTTTAGGGCTGACGCAAGCTCCTAGACAGCTAGGCCAGCTAGAAGGCTGTGGCGTGTCAAAGAATACGCCCTACATGGCAAACTCAGAATCTGATTGGTTAAAGAACATGACAATCAACAACATCGTCCCGATTTGTTTCAAGAGCAAAGGGGATTCCCCTGAAATTCTAAACGCCTCTCAGGGTAGATTTCCACCCGGAAACAGCACTGGTGGAAAATATGATTGGATAAAAGCTCTAATTTATATAAGCTGCACTGGAAGCAACGCAACGGAGGGAGAGGGTAGCAATAAAATGACTTTAATAGACTGATGGGAACTAAATGTGTAAAATACATATATCATGATTAATGAAGATATATAATAAATTATACACATTTCATTTTCTGATCTCTAGGCCAACAGAGAGGGCCTTGCTGGCCCTCCTCTGCTAGATGTGCATGAATAGATTTATATCACTTAAACATAGTAGGAAAGCATTGATTCATAAAATGATACTATGTGTGTGACTCTGAACATTCATTTACTAGGAACAATATTTATGAACTCATCTTTCTTCAATCCTTCCACTCTGTTCTTTTCCCAAGAGACACTGACTTGTTCGACGTCACCACTGTGTTGACAAGCAGAGTTGGCATATGCAATGTGTTGACGAGGGTGTTTTTGAAGACTCTTTAGGTGTTGTTGTTATTGTTATTCTTGGCTTAAGCGTATGCAGACCACTTCAAACAAAGCCTCGCCGGGTGTGAGGAAAATTGATACAACACGTCATACCGTGAAAGACTAAAATAAGACTAAAATAATTTCCTCCACCATTTCATAGTTAGAACACTGCTGTTAAGCACAGTGCAGAAGCTAGCAGCCAACAAGACAACAAGACATACTGTATCTATATCTCTCCTACTTCATGTGTTATAGACAGACGTATCCTCCTATTTCATGTGTTATAGACAGACGTATCCTCCTACTTCATGTGTTATAGACAGACGTATCCTACGACTTCATGTGCTATAGACAGATGCAAATCACAGGGTTGCCGTCGATAGTACGTCCTCTTCCCATTTTCGTTGACGTTCTTTTGTTTAGCATCTGGCCCGCGGGTACAGAGACTGAAGGACAGGCAGGGTACCAAGCCGATGGCAGGTGGTGATGTCGAGGCTGACTGAAAGCCTCTTCAGCTGGGCACGGACCCACACCGCACAGCGCCCATGCATGCAGCGGAGCCAATCAGTGTGCCGTGGGATTGGCAGGGTCTGAATACAGGCCTGTGGGTGATCTGGATGGCGGGGCGGGAGAGGAGGAGGAGGTGGGGTGGGGTGGGGGGGGGTCTATATTCCCCAGTGTGGAGCTGAGACAGAGAGAGCCAGACCACCTGAGAGGGAGACAGCGAGGGAGGAACAGGCAGTGAAGGGAGCTATTGTACGTCAGGACTACAGATGATGGGATAAATCCTCGGGGCATGGCTTAACATAGTTCCGCAATGAAGAACACGTCAGTTTAAGTCACTCCACTTCTACAAGAAAGACGTCTGTTTTAATGCGTGCGGGATCTGTGTGGAGAAAAACAAGCTCAAGGATCGCCTGCGCTGTAGTATGAACAGTTCTCTCAAGGAGTAGATTAATTTCAGCATGTCCCCTCCTGGGCTGGACGACTCACGGTTGATTGGAGATCACAGATATGTGCTTGACGACGATTTCAGATAAACAACATTGTCCAGTGCTAATGGGACAAAGGACTGTGTTCGTTGAGTCAATGACTTTTTTAAATGTTCATTCTATGCACCACAGTGCTGTACAGGTATGGGTGCTGTTGCAGTATTGTAGTTTGCTGCGTGTACAGTAGGTGTTTGTACCAAGGCCTCAGAGTGAGGCTAATGTGATGTGTGTGTTGGTCAGTGTGAGGAGAGGAGAGATCAGGCCCTTGGGGCAGAGGTGACATTGTGTGTTCTCGCAAAAAAAACCTGCTGACTCACCCGGCCTCTCATTGGTCCTCACCCACCCTCTCGTTACTCACCGCCCTCTCATTGGTCCCTGTCATATAATGCCACGCCTCCGATTGCCCTGTGAAACCACGTCAGGTCTGCTGCATGTCAAATGTCCCCGGTGCGCCTGAACATTAGGGACGGCTCTAATTGATTCTGTGTGTGCGTGCGTATGTGTGTGTGTGTGTGTGTGTGCGTGTGCGTGTGTGTGTGTGTGTGTGTGTGTATGTGTGTGTGTGTGTGTGTACGTGTGTGTGTGTTTGTGGCCTGCACACATGTGTGTGTGTGTGTGTGCGTGCGCACGTGTGTGTGTGTGTGTGTGTGTGTGTGTGTGTGCCTGCGTGCGCGTACGTGTGTGCGTGTGTGTGTGTCTGTACGTGTGTGTGTTTGTGGCCTGCGCGCGTGCATGCGTGCGTGCATGTGTTACTTGGTATAGTTTTTGCTCTAACTTAGTCTCGTACCAAGGGCTAAGAGTGTCCTCAGGGTTTGGAGCTCAAAACGACGGCTCAAAAAGCAGTAAGCATGTTCCTTCTGCATATTCAACTCCTATCTCCTTCTGCCCTAGTTACAGTGTATCGACCTACTCTAGTCTAGCCAACAACATCAGCGTCTAGACTTGAAAGTATCCACACAATTATAGCCAATTCATTCTGCTCCAAATACACCCTAAATGGACTGCACTTTTATAGCGCCTTATACCAAAGCGCTTTACAATGACCCATTCACACACACATTCACACACACATTCACACACCAATGGCGGCAAGCTACCATGCAAGGTGCTGGCCCGCTCATTAGGAGTCATTTGGGGTTCAGTGTCTTGCCCAAGGACACCTCGATGTGTGGCCTGCCGGAGTTCGAACTGTTGACCTTGACCTTGCGATCATTAGACACCGGCTCTACCTCCTGCGCCAAAGCCACCCCCCGAAAAGGAGACTGCAACATGAATATCTCCCATCCTGACAAACCCTGCTAACCTTTTAGGCCCAATCTATCCCAATCAAAACCTGCCATCTGTCACTGGACCTGTTCCACTCTAGGACCCGTAAGAGAGAAGGAAAGATCCAACTTCGGTCACCACCTCTTCCAGAGTCGCCCATCTGGAGAAAGGTTCTGGTCTATCAAGATCAAAGCCTTGCGCCACCTGAACACTTTCCTCCCCCTGGCAGTGGGCCTCCCAAACAAACCCCTGGCCTCTCGTTGACTCTGGGACTTCCACTCCCCCCCTCCTACGCACACACACACACACACACACACACACACACACACACACACACACACACACACACACACACACAGACAGACACACACACAGACAGACACACACACACACACACACACACACAGACACACACACACAGACACACACACACACACACACACACACACACACACACATAAACTGACAATATAATCTATATTAGTTTTACACACTCTAATTTACAGTCTTATTGCTCTACTGCCCATTTCTGGGCTTTATACCATTGCTGGGCAGCAGAAACTATATATAAAAACTGTTTTGGCTTATATAGTGTTGTTTATTACATTGTCGTTGTTTTTTATGATATTGCTGTCTGTGTCTTTATGACTTATGCACTAACCACACCAAGTACATTTCATGAATGTGCGAATATACTTGGCAATAAAACCAAAATGTTTGACAAGAAATGCAGATATTTATCATGACCAGCTGAAGATGTTTTTAGTTGATCAATTATGTCACTTATTTCTTGGGTATCTGGAAGCTTAAAAGAATAAATAGTAGTAATATTTTCTTGTAATAGAATCCAGTGGATTTCCATGACAAGTATGAATGTTGTTAGCTAGTTCTGGACCAATATTAACAAATTTTTATTTTATTTTTTTGCTATATCAAATGGGTTATTTATAGAATTTTCACCGTAAGAAAAAACTGAAGGTACCTCAGGGCTGGTCTTCTCTCTTTGTAACAACAGGTTTCTTACTTTCCACGTGGTTTTAATATTGTTGGAACACCTAAAATGTTAAATTCTTCACTATAATATGTATTTTTTGCAGATCTAATCAGATCTGGGATAAGCTAGTATAAAGCTATTTTGCTATTTTTCTGTGTAGGAGGCAGGCAGACGCACCAACTAGTGGTCTTTGTGTGTAAGTAGCAGTTTCCCATTATAAAGACTATGGTCATGTGACCCCTGAGGCGGCTCTCATAGTAGGTACAATAGACACGGCTGTTCTGGTGTTAATAAACTGACTTCATTACACATGAATAGCCAATTAAAATATGTGCATTTCACTGGCATAGTAGTTAAATGTGTATATGTCACTAGCCATCCAAAAGGCCATCTATTCTTTTTCTTACTGTCATTCAATGTGTGTGTGTCAGACACACAATGTCAGCTCCTCCCCGGTAGCAGACTCGAATGAAAATGGAAGATGAAAGAAGTGGATGAATACTTTTATACAGCAAAGCAATCACAGCTTGGTCCTAAAATAGCCTCTCCCAGTACTGGGAAAGACAATTCTAAACTACTGCATCACAAATTTGGTAGAGT
>NC_137683.1:16697387-16717387 GCF_963989245.1 Nansenia antarctica
CACCTCTCTCTCTCTCTCTCTCTGCGTCCACACCCTCTCTCATTCTCTCTCACGCGCTTTTCTTTCTTTTTTTACGAGCATTCAACACAGCTCACAATCCACGCGTATGTGGGCCAGCAAATGGGATCAGGTGGTGAATTCATTGTTATTTCCTAATTTGGAGGAGAGAGATAGAGAGAGAGGGGGAGGGAGAGAGGGGGAGAGGGGGAGAGGGGGAGAGGGAGAGAGAGGGGGAGAGGGAGAGAGGGAGGGAGAGAGAGAGAAAGATGAAGAAAGAGAGAATTAAAAGATATGTTCTCTGCACAAGGGAGGGGGGGGGGGGGGGGGGATTGTCCGCACAATTACTGTGGTTGCCAGGAAATGGCTAATGAAATGGCACTTGGCACAGCGGGCTCCTGCTCTGCACAGCTGGTGGCAGGAGAAGACAGAGGATGGAGGGAGGGAGAGGGAAAGGGCTTTGCGAGAGAGAGAGAGAGAGAAAGAAAGATTTGAAACATGGGAGGTGGGATTGAGGAGAGGGAGGGAGATGTCAGGTGGAGGTGGAAGTGTGTTGTAGACCTAGACTGTGAGGTACCAGTGTGAACACTTCATAGCTGAGGGGTCTTGAATTTACAAATCCATGAAATGCATATGGAATGTACATCTCATACACAACAAACGACACACACATTGTTTATGTTGATATACTTATCATTCATGGTGTTTGCTCTAATCATTTTTAATAAGTTGGCTCCAGTAATGCTATTGGAATGGCCTTCCATGTATCTGACACACTACCATGCTCTCAGAGGAGATCGTTCAATAGCAAGGTTGAAATGTGTTCTCATGGGATCACAGAAAGGACAGAACCTACGTCTGCGTTCAAAGGAACATCTTTAACGACATCCCAGTCGTTTCAGTAATTCTAAGAATAATTTCAATAATTCTATGTCATAATTTCCTCCTCTGGCTCAGTGTACACTGGATCCTGACAGCAAGAGTAGTTCTGGAGAAAAAGGGAGGAGAAGGAGTGGAAGAAAGAGAGATGGGGAATCTGGCTGTTGAAATATTGATGATAAGGGTATGTGAGTGAGGGAGAGAGAGATGGTAGCAGAGAGAGAGAGAGAGAGAGAGAGAGAGAGAGAGAGAGAGAGAGAGAGAGAGAGAGAGAGAGAGAGAGAGAGAGAGAGAGAGAGAGAGAGAGAGAGAGAGAGAGAGAGAGAGAGAGAGAGAGAGAGAGAGAGAGAGAGAGAGAGAGAGAGAGAGAGAGAGAGAGAGAGAGAGAGAGAGAGAGAGAGAGAGAGAGAACTGACATCGCATAACACAGGGAAATCTCGGTGCTGAAATATTGATGCAGAGGTGCATGGTGGAAGTTGGAGCAGGGAACCACTGAAGAGGGAACCGTTTCCATTAGTGATCCACCAATACCCATACCAGTACTCGTACCCGATACTGTGCTCATGTACTCGTACTCGCCCCCCTCCCCTCTCTGGAAGAGCTGTACAACACGCTGCCTCAGGAAGGCCTCCAAGATCTCCAGAGACCCATCCCACCCTGGGTACGAACACTTTGCTCGGCTGCCCTCGAACAGGCGGTTCAGGACCATGTTCGCAAGGACAAACAGACTGAAGCTCAGCTTCTACCCCAGGGCCATTCAGGCCCTGAACACAGCAAAGACCTAGGTTCTAGGCCCTGGACAATCTAGACAAATTGATGGCAGCTACTAGATTGAAATCAAGTGTATAACTGAAACACAACTGTGTACATTTCAAACCTACAAACTGCGACACTTTAAATGAATGTGCAATAACACTATGTGCAATATGACAACCCTAGGGTACATAAGGTTCAGAGAATAGGAAATGTTAAAATAGGTATAGCATAGCATAGAGTACAGCACAGTGTTTTATTTGTATAGTATAGTATAGTGGATAGTGTACAAAGCCTTTATTTATGTAAACCAGCTCTTTTCCCTTCTTGTTTTTAGTTTTTTTTTCCTAGCACCAGGGGAGCCCCCCCTCCCAAATTTCGTTGTATGGTACCTGTACTATAGCAATGACAATAAAGACCATTCATTCATTCATTCATTCATTCACTCGTAGAACTACTCCGATACAACCGCTCCCGATACCACTTCATGGCAACCTAACCTAACCTCTCCTAGCAGAGGTAGGGAGAGGAGGAGATTATGTCAGCAGTTTTTTTTCATATTACGAAAGTTTAAAGTGTTGAAGAGCCCACTCCAATATAACAAACAACCGTTTTAGGATCACTACATACAGTACTTAGAATTTGGCCGCGTATTCAGCTTGTTTTTGATTCACTGTATCGTCTGCCTTCCTGCTTTGTACTCAGGTTAGCGATCCATGGCTTGTAAACGAACGTACGTTTTAGGACGTGTTCAAAAGCAAGGACCGTGTGATCATCTAGTTATGTGTAGTTATGTGTTTTAGCATGTTCATGTTCTATCAGCATGTTGTGATGTGCTAAACATGCAGTTAAATGTTCATAGCAATGTTATTGTTATCTACTAGCTAGCTAGCTACCAACGCGATGGTACATTTATGTGTCTGTTTTGATTCAGAGCAATTTTCTCTGTATTTGGTTTGAAGGGTACCGACATTCAAATAAGCACATCTTCTTCAATTCTTTTCAGACTTCAATGTATGACACCTCATTTTAAAGCCTACACTATGCCCTTGTATAATCTGCAAAAACAGACCTGTCACATATTTAATGTTTTACAGTCAGAAAGTGAGGAACAGCTGATGAATAATAAAACATGTTTTCAAAGTCTGAACTGTAATTGTACTATTAAGTACTCATCGATACTCTAAGTACCCAAATATAAATATTTGTACTTGTACTTGGTCTCCGTGCTATCGGAGTATCCCTAGTTTCCATTGTCTTAAATGTACCAAGAGAAATGGCTGTGAGTTCTGTGGAATGTCTTGAGGTGTCAAAACTGTGATGTCATCAGTTCAGATTCAATATGATTAATGGTGGTTAGTTGTCTCCTTGTCAAGAGTTCCTCGTTTCAATGCTGTGGTTTTTAGGAGTAAAAGCAGAGGTCAGGGACTTGTAATAGATGTATACGGATACATGATTATCAAAGCCTCATCTGATTCATTCAATTTGACTTTTCTTCACTAACTAAGCACAGATTCAACAATTCTTTGCACATAGTGATAATTGCATTGGAGTCAGATTATCAATATTCAATATATTTTGCTATCAAGAAAATATCGTCGAAGTGCCTGCCAAATATAATTGCGGATTCTGCCTACACCACGCCTCTCTCTCTCTCCCTCTTTCTCTTTCTCCCTCTCTCTCTCTCTTTCTCTCTCTCTCTCTCCTCTTGTTCAAACCCTTAACATTACAATATTCACACTCATCACCTCCCTCATTTTCTTTTTAACCGGCTCATGGAGCCTTGAAATGCCACTGTCCTCTGTCTCCCTCCACAGTCCAACATGGACACTGTCCTCTGTCTCCTTCCACAGTCCAACATGGACACTGTCCTCTGTCTCCCTCCACCGTCCAACATGGACACTGTCCTCTGTCTCCTTCCACAGTCCAACATGGACACTGTCCTCTGTCTCCACAGTCCAACATGGACACTGTCCTCTGTCTCCACAGTCCAACATGGACACTGTCCTCTGTCTCCCTCCACAGTCCAACATGGACACTGTCCTCTGTCTCCTTCCACAGTCCAACATGGACACTGTCCTCTGTCTCCACAGTCCAACATGGACACTGTCCTCTGTCTCCACAGTCCAACATGGACACTGTCCTCTGTCTCCTTCCACAGTCCAACATGGACACTGTCCTCTGTCTCCACAGTCCAACATGGACACTGTCCTCTGTCTCCACAGTCCAACATGGACACTGTCCTCTGTCTCCCTCCACAGTCCAACATGGACACTGTCCTGTAACAGACCGCTGAGGTTGCCTAGGCTACCATCAAAAGGAGGTTTTTTACGCCCCAAAACATCCGTCAGGTCCCTCACATCTTCACCTCTCCTCGGGGGGAGGAACAGCAGGAGGGTTCCCTGCGGCGTTAGCGTCCGGCGCTAACACGCTGAGATGACCCAGTGTGAGATCCTGCTGCACCCTCCCCCCCCCCTCCCTCTCTCTCTCTCCCTCTTCCTCACTGGGTGTGTTGCTGTTGTTGCGGTTGATTCCTCAAACAGAAGCAGAAAAGGCTACGATGAATTTCCCAGCGGGTGTGACTCTCTCTCTCTCTGTGTGACGGCAACCGTCTCTCTCTCTCCGCTCTCCTCCAGCCCGCTCCTCCGTGGCGTGGCAACAGACACTAGTGGTGTATATGAGGCTCTGCCGCCCAGATACGTTTAGCACTTAGGATCGCCCTGTTCCTCTGCCTGCTCCATATAGAGCTCTGCAGCATCATGGCGTACCTCTCAGTCTATGGGGCTGGCGGTTTGTTCCAACAACACAAACAGGGGGAGTGTGTCATAAACTGGCCCCTGGGTATTTACTGTGAATTGAGGTGTGTTTCCCTATGGGGGTCGACACTTCAGAGTGTCATCTAAAGAGGTGTGTGTGCGTGTGCGTGTGCGTGTGTGTGTGTGTGTGTGTGTGTGTGTGTGTGTGTGTGTGTGTGCGTGTGTGCGTGTGTGTGTGCGTGTGTGTGTGCGTGTGTGTGTGTGTGTGTGTGTGCGTGTGTGTGTGCGTGTGTGCATGTGCGTGTGCGTGTGTGTGTGTGTGTGTGTGTGTGGTGTAAACAAAGACAGTGTGAGTAAGAGAGGAAGGCAGCCTTCTGAGGACATGTCTCGTTAAAGCCTCAACAGATGTTGGATGACTGAGCAATTTATGTGTGTGTCTGTGTGATTTACTGTGAATTGAGGTGTGTTTCCCTATGGGGGGTCGACACTTCAGAGTGTCATCTAAAGAGGTGTGTGTGCGTGTGTGTGTGTGTGTGTGTGTGTGTGCGCGTGTGCGTGTGCGTGTGCATGTGTGTGTGCGTGTGTGTGTGTGCATGTGCATGTGCGTGCACGTGCGTGCGAGAGAGAGAAAGAGAGAGAGAGAGAGAAAAGGAGGTAGAGAGAGAGAGAGAGAGAGAGAGAGAGAGAGAGAGAGAGAGAGAGAGAGAGAGAGAGAGAGAGAGAGAGAGAGAGAGAGAGAGAGAGAGAGAGAGAGAGAGAGAGAGAGAGAGAGGGTAGTGGTGGTCTAGTGGATAGTGAGTTGGACTTGTGATCGGAAGGTTGTGAGTTCAAATCCCGCCTGAAACCACACCACTACTAGTGTGCCCTTGAGTAAGGCACTTAGCCCTCAGTTACTCCAGGGGGAATGTCCCTGTAATTCGTAATTCGTAATTGTAAGTCGCTTTGGATAAAGGCGTCTGCTAAATGGCAAAATTAATTAATTAATTAATTAAAATTAAGAGAGAGAGAGAGAGAGAGAGAGAGAGAGAGAGAGAGAGAGAGAGAGAGAGAGAGAGAGAGAGAGAGAGAGAGAGAGAGAGAAAAAAACTCAGAATCTGTAGTGTTACATCGACTCTTCTGAGTGAAGGCCCTCCAGATGAAAAGGTTGCCATTTAGCTAAAGGCTTTCCAATATGTCCACTGATGAAATACTGTTTGAATTCCTTATTTTCCTGAATATGTTTACACTTACGGCCTAAAGTCAATCATTTAAAATTCACCTGCAAATGTTAGCAGTAATATTGATCTAGAGAAGAGAAAAGACCAGCTGAGTTGCTAGTGACAGGAAGACATCCTCGTTATTTCAGTTCTACTGTATCTCTGCATTTGTATAGTATGTTCATGAATATCTTAACTGTTAATTAACAATTGATACAAACTTACACTCAGGGGTACTTTTGATGTAGGATTCCTATGCTTCTTACATGGCTAGCTACACCATGCAGGTTAGAGGTTAATTCCCAAACCAAAGCGAAAAAAAGGATACATAGTTTAGAAAAATAAGAACAGTGTACTGTTGTTTACATTTACATTTTTGGCATTTAGCAGACGCCTTATTCCAAAGCGACTTACAATCAATACATTTGACTAAGCAAGTGAATCATCAATCCACCAGTCGTTGTAAACTAAATGATAGTTTGTTCTATTTGAATTGTCATTCAGGCACAAACTATCATTTAGTTTTGTATCCAATGCATTGATTATCTATCACAGGTGAACAAGTGTTTATCATTTCAAACACACGCTGTGGAGTGTCGGTTTGGGAATTAACCTCTAACCTGCATGGTGTAGCTGGCTATGTAAATAACTTGCTAGGGGTTCTCTTGTTTTCTGACATTACAATAATGTCCTACGGTAATGTCCTACTGTACTGTCTGTCCCCAAATGATTATACTGTTCATACAACAGTGCACTGTTCTTATTTTTCTAAACTATTTGTCCTTTTCTTACATATATTATGTTCCATCATTTTCTACAAAATGGCTGTTGGGTTATGGTTTTATGGTTATAAAAATGCACCTTTTTAGGTTTCCAGCAGAGGTGTACAGGTTATCAGGGGAAGCTACATTGTTACATCTTTTTTGCCACCCCCACTGAGCAATTAGACACCCTGGATACTAGGATCAAGAGGTCAACACCTTAGCAACAAGCACTGCTCATTAAAAGAAAACACGTTGATTCAACACCTGGTTATAGGTTCCTGTCCAGCTTCCCTCTGCCAATCCATTTATTTCAGCAGAGTTGGGCTCATTTAGTACTACGTTCCTCAATCCATATATATATATCCATATAATCCCCCCCATATACTCTCACAAGCTGGGTTCCATATTTGAAGACAGAGTTTACACATTGATGTTACTGCTCGCAGGTCATAGCGAACTGTTTAATCAATACCCCCTTTGAGACATGAACATGTCTTCAGTCCTCTGTAGGTTAAAGACATGAAAGCAAGAGCAGTGAGAGTTTCAAAGTTGTTTTTTTTGGCTTGGCCTGCTATCGCTGTAAAATCCCATTTATCCCAAGTTCCGGCTGGGCCAGAGGGTATTCTTGCTGCTTGTTTCTCCTTAGCTCAACCCCAGAGTCACCCCATACACCCCCCCCACCCACGCCCTCCTGGCACACACATTAACATATTAACTAAAGCAATTTATGTACAATGATTTTTTCTGGCAATTTGCCAGGCATTCAATACAATTAAAACAATCCACAGAAAAAACAATGTCAGATACCCTTCCACAAACACTCTTTCTCTCTCTCTCTCTCTCTCTCTCTCTCTCTCTCTCTCTCTCTCTCTCTCTCTCTCTCTCTCTCTCTCTCTCTCTCTCTCTCTCTCTTAATCTCTCCCTCAGCTTTTATCGACAGTCATTCTCCATGAACTGTGCTAAAAAGTGCATTTCATTAAATGCGATTTATGTATCTCTCCAGGCGGTTGGCCTGGATTTCAATGCAATTATAGTTTTTTCATGTTTTTTTTTTCTGTGCGAAGAGTGATTGTATGAAAGTAAATAGAGTCATTGTCACTGCTTGTGTGCTGCTAGCAGGACTCAGCACTGTCTAGTTGATTTTCTTTTGTGTTGGAGTCCCATTAAAGGGTCTTACTGTAGTATGTGTCTCCATCAGATTAGCTGATGTTGTACCGATGGCACCGTCCAGTCTGTTGGCTAGCACAGCAGCACGGGCATCTAATTCATCCCCATGGGGGTATTCCATAAACTTTGCTGAAGGAAAACCCAGGCTTATTTTTTATAACTCTCGCGGGACTAGCGCCATATGCTAATTGTTTTGCCCTGTACATGCTTCCTATGTTCCTATGGTTACGTAGGTAGTCATGTACACGCTTCCTATGTTCCTATGGTTACGTAGGTAGTCATGTACACGCTTCCTATGTTCCTATGGTTACGTAGGTAGTCATGTACACGCTTCCTATGTTCCTATGGTTACGTAGGTAGTCATGTACATGCTTCCTATGTTCCTATGGTTACGTAGGTAGTCATGTACACGCTTCCTATGTTCCTATGGTTACGTAGGTAGTCATGTACATGCTTCCTATGTTCCTATGGTTACGTAGGTAGTCATGTACACGCTTCCTATGTTCCTCTGGTTACGTAGGTAGTCATGCGTTTCATCCTCTCAAAGCTATGATTCTTGCGTTACGAGCCAAATAATCCATCTCAAGATACAATCATAACAGCAGGCACAATCGACGTCGCTGTCAGACCACCAACAAAAACACTCACCAATGAAGCCATATAATTGACCACCGATAGATAACAGTCCGACAACAACGGCTTGTTTACATTGCAAAAAAACCATTTACTTCAGTGTGTTCAAACTTGGATTTCTCAAAGCCAGTGCCACTTAGTCATTCTTACTGTTGGGGTGCAAACTTCAGAGTGTTGCCTTCAAAAGGAGACCAACCCCATGCATTTACTCCAAATGGTTCAAGAACAGCTTCCAATTTACTTTGGGTGTACATTGGATAGGCGTTTTAGGCTAATTATACATACATGGTAAGGAGTTAACTGTTTTCTGCATGAGTTGGTATGCTATGCTACAATGCCTAATAAAGTTGCTACCAGTCTGAAGTGGGCCGCGGTACTATCGTTAGCTCCATTGCTGTCGTTGTGGTTATGGTTTCATGCTGTTACTTTCAAGGTCATTCCACACTTTAACCCCCACATCTGGACACTGCAGGGGGGGGCAAGTAGCAACTAACGCTAATAAGACAGGTTGAACTTATGCTAAAGATCCAACTACGTAGCTGACGAACATGGCGTTAAAGAACACACGTCTAAATTTAGCCAGCGGCTTGAGTGGCAGATACTCTGTGCCCCTGGTGTCAGGTCCTGAGAGTGAACAGACCACAACTGCGATAATAGTCACCTGTCAAACTCCGCACTGCAGAGGAGAAATGAAGGAGTGAAGGAGGAGGGGGAAGGAGGTAGAGAGAGAGACAGGTATCATCCGAGAGTGGATGATGTCACAATGCCAACAGGAGTGTGGGTTCGCCAGCGGGTTAGAATCAGGCAGTTGCCAGGGCAACGAGCAATTAACGGGTCCTTTGTCTAAGCCTGCGTTCGTAAATTCGCCGGAGTAGGGGCGCACACTGGGTTCAACGTCATAAAGGGACCGAGTAATTTGATTGGACAAGAGGCAGTCACGTGGGTGCTCCGGCGCTCTCTGAGCAAATTCTTTGAACGCGGGCCTAAGTAAGTAAGTGCATCTCGTTAATCCTTTAGCACCTGGGAATTACCTGGAGAGGAAGAGAAAACAGAAACGGGTCTAACATATCTAAGAGAGAGAGAGAGAGAGAAAACAATTAAAACTGTTAAAATGCCAACAGACACTCAGGGGAAAGAGAGTGTGGCTTCAGTGCACGGGAGGTTGCTTGAGGTGTTGATTCACACATGGGATGTAAAATTGGAAATGTCATACTAAAAAATTATCTCAAATCATCACTAGAACCCTGCCCTTACTGTGTTAAGTGGAATGTCAAGATACTGTCAAGGTACAAGGTTTTTTTTCTCTACACACTATGATCTTCTACCTACAGTATACAGTAGGTGCATATTAGTATGCTGCTCATATTATTTTGTTACACCCTCCTAAAACGTTTCCTATTCACCAAGCTCTTTGTGTGACCTTACACTGTTATCCATTTGAACAGCGACTGTTCAAATTAAAATGATACTGAGTCATTTCTGCTCTTAAAGAGGGACCTGCTGTTGTCCCTGTTTAGAGGTTGGGAATGCTATTGAGTTTAATCAGTGTCTTTCAACGCAAAGTGGCTCCCAAAGAGCACTGTGACATGTGCTGACTCTTTATGTAATTGTGAAAGTTGAGTGTGCATTACAGCAAATTGATAAACAAATCACTTAACATTGCTAAGTGCTCACACCACAGTAGAGACACCTTTATAATATCTGATCCTATGTTGTGGTTCAACATCACATTCATATCGATACATTGAGTGTGTGAAATGTGTGTGATGATCACACACATTTCACACACTCAATGTATCGATATGAATGTACTACGGTAGTATCAATTTATCAATTAGTATACACGTTTATAAAAGGGAAACTTTGCAATGGAATGAATTCGAGTCAACACATGATTTGCTACAAAACATACATAGGGAAAAATACATTGTTACATTGATGAAATATCCCCACGCTCTTGAATTATAGATACCATTTTCCAAACTTCCCCAGAGATTAATTTTGGCCCAAGTTCTGACAAAAATGTCACTGCAGAAACTCCCTCAAAGATACCTCAGAAAATTCTAACAAGGGCTATCAGGGCTTAGCTATCAGGGCTTAGCTCTCAATATCTGTATTCTCTTACATTATAAAATACCCTCCGTGTACAGATAGTGTAAGGCACTGCTCCTGGAAATCCAGGCTTATTAACATGCAAATACGTGAACACACACACGGGAGCTTACGGTATGTATTCGAGGACAAGGGTTACTGTAGAACTCAAATAGCTATAACTGTTTCACCCCACAGCAGCCTTAATGGTCCAGTATATATAGATTTTTGTTTTTAATCAGTTGTGTTTAAAATGTGTTGGATTCTATTGAGGTACATTCCAACTACTCCTATCAATAGTAGTGGAATGTTGCCTACATGCAACATAATAGGGCACAACAGGAGGGGCAAACCACACACTTTCAACATACTGTACTGTATGTCTCTCTCGCTCTTGCAGAAAACAGAGATCCAGACTCTGAATGTAAGTTTTCACTCCGAGTTTGTATTCACTCCACAAATTATTATTTTCCATAATAGAACAGCCTGTGCAATGCATTCATGTGTGATGACAGTACTGTACGTAATGCCCACTTGCGTATAGGCAACACAAGCATTTCAAGAGCATCCTCACCTACGGCATCTGCAACTGGTTCTCCAGCTGCACAACCGCAGAGAGAAATGCACTACAGAGAGTCGTGAGAACAGCCCCGAAGATCACCGGCGCCCCCCTCCCCTCTCTGGAAGAGCTGTACAACACACGCTGTCTCAGGAAGGCCTCCAAGATCTCCAGAGACCCAACCCACCCTGGGTACGAACACTTTACCCGGCTGCCCTCGAAAAGGCGGTACAGGACCATGGCCGCAAGGACAAACAGACTGAAGCACAGCTTCTACCCCAGGGCCATCCAGGCCCTGAACACAGCAAAGACCTAGGTTCTGGGCCCTGGACAGTCTGGACGGATTGATGGCAGCTGCTGGTCTGAAAAAATCAGGTGTAGTGCTGAGGCACAAATATGTACATTTCTAGCCTGCAAACTGCGACACTTGAAATGAATGTGCAATAACACTATGTGCAATATGACAACCCTAGTCGTCTATCTGTACAGTATAGTATAGTGGATAGTGTACATAGCCTTTATTTATGTAAACCAGCTCTTTCCCTTGTGTTTTGTTTTTGTTTTTTTTCTTTCCTAGCACCAGGGGAGCCACCCCTCCTAAATTTCGTTGTTTGGTACCTGTAATATAGCAATGACAATAAAGACCATTCATTCATTCATTCATTCATTCATTCATTCAAGTGACTGAAATTTTGGAAACCTTTATTCTTTTCACCAGAAGTTGATTACAGTGTTTATTATGAACTCTTGGTCAAGACAGTCATTTCCCTTTGTGACAGGGATTGATGAAAAAGTCTGCATGTCTGTCTAGCAACATAATTGTTCAGTTTTTTCCCGATTATGAAAGGGTAGATTGTAAACTTTCAAATGATGTGTCATACATTTAAATCTGAAACAAAGAAGTCATGCATATTTGAATGTTGATACCCCCCAAATCACCAAGCCGAGAAATCCGCCCTGAAAGTATTGAGTACCGTACCTTTTTTCACAGGTAGGTAAGGGGTGGGAACAATAGCTGGTTAACTGTCATTATCTACCTGTCATCTCTCAGTGGGGTTGTCAGCTTTGATTGATTGAAAACTTTATTAGAAGATTTGCAGAAGTAGGTACATGAAAGTACATATTACATACAAGGTCAACTAACAGGATAAAAACCCAAGAAAGCCACTGGCTTATTTCAATTGGGGTCCTTGATTGAGCCCTGAGCTAACCCTCAGGAAACTGAAAGCGACACGCCCACTCCAAAAATAAATAAATAAATAAATACATAAGAATACTACCCCCCCCCCCCCCCCCCCCCCCAAGTTTACTAACTAACTGTAGGTATTTAGTGAATGTAACTGTTGGTAATGATATGGAGGCGTCACTCGAAACAAAAGGAACTGCCGGCGTTGCGTTCACCGCTAGGTCAACGAGTGTTCTCTGAATAGAAATAGAATGTGGCTGCGCTCAAAGACGTTCACCCTTCTCTGGTAATGAGTTCAGCAGACCGCAAATGATACCCTTCATTATAGGAGCATAATCACTCTACAGTTCGATATACAGTAATCACCACTTCTACTGAGAGGAGAACTGAGGTTGGTAGTGGAGCCATTGTTCGTTAGTCCTTTTTGTCGATGGGCCAAAGACGCCATTCATTGAGCCACCTCAGAGACAGAGAAGCCATTCACTGAATTACTAACATGGTCAGTTTGGTTGAAATCAATAAACCCTTTTATAAAAGAGAGCACTTAAGAAATTACGCCTTATTCCACATTTCTGAAATTCTCAGGGCTATTCTCAAGTTCAGATGCGGTGCTACTTTCGAACGGATACCTTGCTGCAATGTTTTATTAGCATAATAGTGCAGGATAAAGCATGATATGCGTAGAATTTAAAGTGTTCGAAATCTGTTTAGAAATGAGCAAAAGCATATTCAGCGGCTTCATAGGTACCCTTATCGCTACTCGCTCGTACAGCAGGCATTGTTTTGAGGTGCAATTTGTGACTCTTTTGAAGAGAGGGGGATTTTTTTTCGTGTACTCGCCTACACATTTCTTTTTAGCTCGTCTGAGCTTTGAATAGCGCCGTGTTTTTTTATTAAGGACACTTGACAGTTTAGATTTATATCTGAGGGGAAAGAAAAATACACGAGGAGTGGAGCACATAGTCTTGAGATGGGAACAAGTTCCGAGCAACACATATCAATCATTTTATCCTGTCATCTTTTCTTCACCAACTGAAGAGAACCCCTTCCCCCCTCTCTCCCCGTCGCTCATTTGAAAATCGGTTCTGTCTCTCCTCCCTCCTCCTCCTCCTCCCTCGGTCCCTCTATCCCCCCCTCAGGCTCTACCTCTCTTCATTTTCACTTCCCCCGCATAGTGCATTTTCAAACGGCTGCATATGAGAAGGGTTGTCTATGTGTCACTGCCCTGAACAAGCGCACAACAAACAACATCCACGCTGTAGGGCCAGTGACACACCTTACTGCCCGAGGGGCTGGCGTACCAGATACTACAGCTAGAGACTCCTGGGGGACTGTTGTGATTCATGACGGTGCTTCAAAGTATTCAAACGCAGCCTACCGTTCCCCCCCCCCCCCCCCCCCCCCATGCCCTCTCTTTGGAATGCAGTTTCTTTCTTTTTAGGGTTGAGGTAGTGTTGACGTGGAGGCGGTGAGGATGACTGTGGGGATGGTAGGAAGGTGAGGTAATATGGCGTGAAGTGTCAATAAACAACAGCAGTGTTTTGCCAGTACCCCCCGTCCCCCCACACACACACACACAAACACAAACACCCTCCCTCTGTGCCCCAGTGACTCCCTGGGGGGTCCCTGAAGTCAGCCGAGTGTACTGTATAAGCAGCTAATAAAAGAGCATAGCAGAGGGGAGAGTCCTGGCCCTGGAGCCACACTGTCTTCCACCAGAGCAGCTCAGTACCCCCTGCTGTGTACCTCAGTACCCCCTGATGTGTACCCCAGTACCCCCTGATGTGTACCTTAGTACCCCCTGCTGTATACCTCAGTACCCCCTGCTGTGTGTGAGGTAAACAAACCAACAAACACACAACAAACCAGGGAAGTTCACGGAGATATGGAAGGGCAGGGGTAAGGACAGCAGGGGCGGAGCTACGCAGGGTGGCACCCGCCCCCCTTGTCATCTGATCGGCTCCCCTGTGTGCCCCCCCAACGCCCATTGGGTGTTGAGTGCTGTCAATCAGTAAAGACGTAGTGAAAGTTTCGAGAAGCGATCGGATTGCGATCGGAATGGCCATCCCGTGTGCCTCCCCAATTTCATTAGCTCTTAGTGATGTCAATCATTGTGTGCTTTGACGCGCAAATTCAAGTTATTTATTTATTTATTTGTTGACCAGGGACAGTACACCTTAATAAACCAGTTGGTAAATGAGTCAGTGTTAGCCAAATGGCTACTTTTCAACTGTTGTCCCTGTGGCCAGATGTCATAAGCCGTTATGTATACAAGCAAATTTATCAGAGCAGTATAGCAATAGGCTCTCATTAACTAACTAGGCCTATTAGACATTATATACAATATTATTTTCAGAAAAAGCATGTAAAAGCATGTACGACATACATTACAACAATGAACTACCTCTAAATCTAAGAGATACAGGGCATATATATATAACAAATACAGGGCATATAAATAACAAGTGCAGAGTAAAAGGAACACGTATTAAACAGTACCAGGATTTACATGGAACATTGCGAATAACATTGTAATTAGTGCAACCGATTAGCAATAAGCCAAGTTAGTATATGCAGCTACTGCAGATGTTGTTGAAGAAGACAGTGTTTTCCGTTTCTTTTCATGTTAGGAAAGTTTAAGTGTTGAATGCCCACTCGATTTATTAAAAACAACAATAGTTTTAGGATCACTAAATACTTAATTTAATTTGCTAATTGGATTAACTATCGTCTGCCATAGGCTACTGGGTAAGTTATTACATGGCTTTGATTACATTGGCTTGTAGACAAACTTTTGTTTTAGGACGTGTTCAAAAGCAAAGACTGTGTGATCATCTAATTATGTGTAGTTGTGTGTTTTTAGCATGTTGATGTTTTATTAACATGCAGTTAGATGTTCATAGCCAAGTTGTTTTCAGCACTAGTATGCTAGCAGCTGTTTTGCGTAGGTTTTGATTCAGAGCTCTCCCAGGATATGAACACATATTATATGATGTGTCTGCTAGATTCTCCTCTTCCCACACACAAATTGATTATCATTATTACAAAATAATAGTAATATATATTGCAATATTTATAAACTATGCACTGGCTGGATACCAAATGCATTTCGTTGTCACTGTACTTGTACTATGCCAATGACAATTAAATTGAATCTGAACTGAATCTGAAATTGATAGTGCTGTAAATAGTGTTATTCTTGCACAATACATTGCACCCACGACTTAGGCTACTGTTGGGGAGCTTACTAATTGCACATGGCATACTGTATGTTGATGAGAACATCATAAACAAGGGTTACAAGGTGAAAGAGTTCATGTAGCCAACAAAAACACTATGAAGACATAAATACACTGTGTAGCCTAACTGTTATGTAAGAAAAGTCATTGTTTCCACTCAGTAGTCTAGATGTTGAAGAGTGAGGTGGGTGGCGGCCCTATTGAACTGTTGTCTCCCCCTGTGTACCCTCCTGAAAATGAACTGGCTACGCCCCTGAAGGGCAGGGTACAACACACACACACACACACACACACACACACACACACACACACACACACACACACACACACACACACTCACACACACACACACACACGCACACACACACAGTAGAATCAGTAGACTGTTTTGGGCCATGGTCCCTCCAGCTCTCTATCTGCCCTCTCCCAGACCTAATTAGCCAACTATATATAATCGTATCACCCCAAAAGCAGTATGTTAAGGTTCATTATGCGTTGACTAATATGCCACACGAGTTTGTGACGGAAGCAGTCATGCGTTTCATCTTATTAAATCCTCCCCCTCTCTCTCCCAGTCCGAACCCAATCCAATTTAATAACACATGGTACACTGCACTTGTATTGCTGTAATAAAAGTCTATATTAATAAGGAATCCTTACAAATAAAACAAATAAAATAAAATAAAAACATTAAAAAGGAACATTTATATTAGTGACGGTGAACCCCTGATGATATTGCAAACTGAACTGACTGACGTTTGAGGTGCTCTGGCTATCCACAGTATACTGCCTGGCTCCACCTCCACGTCAGATCTCTCTAACATACTGTACTAGCCTCACCTCTCTACATACTGTACTAGCCTCATCTCTACATACTGTACTAGCCTCATCTCTCTACATGCGTCTCCCATGGTTGTTGTCCTGTTTCGTGTCACCAGGTAATGCTGAGTGGAAACGGGGTGGGTGTGCTGCACCCTGATTGGCTTAGTTTACACATGTGGATGGAAGTTGAGATGCGTTACATGACTTGTCTCTGACATATAACACATTGTGTGTTGGGGAGATCAATGCTATTGATCCCGGATCGGTTGGAATTCCAGTAGTGCTAACGACTACTCTGCAGCCTAGAGAGAATTGCTGTGATGTACCACAGGCACAATGTTCTGATGGTTCACAGAACAGTGCCATACCGTATGGCTTTAATTCAACATGTCGTTATGAATGTACTCACCTTTACAAAGAGAGAGGATACTGGCTGGGCAGCTCATGCCGTATCAGGAAACCTCACAAGGAGAAGAGTTGGCGAGTTTTCTTTATAGAGAGAAAAAAAGGTTAAGGTAGTGCTGGGTACACATGGGAAGGGGAGGGGGAGAGGGTTAACTGGTGAAGGCAAGCTTGAAGAGGTGGGTTTTGAGGGCCTGTTTAAATGTTAGGAGGTTGTTGGCCTGTCTGATGTGGTTGGGGAGGGCGTTCCAGAGGGAAGGGGCTGCGGCTGAAAAGGCCCTATCACCCCAGGTCCGAAGCTTGGTCCTGGTGGTCTTGAGGGTGGTTTGGTCGTCAGACCTGAGGCAACGGGAGGGGGTGTGGAGGGGGACAAGGTCGGCAAGGTAGGAGGGGGCCAGTTTGTTGATGGCTTTGTGGTGAGTAGGATTTTTAATTGAAACAATGACAGGAATAGATACATATTTAAAGAAAATAAATAGATAAACATTTAACAAGATAATAAGACATGAAATGACTTATGGATGAATAAAAAGATATAGATCAAGAATATGAATAAAGAAGGGGCGGCAAGGGCTTTGTGGTAATGTTTTATGTGGTGATTATGAACAGATTTTGAGATTATTACTGGATGCCGAGCTTCAGTACGAGCTTCTTACTGTGTCAATGAGCCATCCTAAACTCTTCAGCAATATAAAGAGAGATTTGAGCAGAGTGGGAAGGAGAGAGAGAGAGAGAGAGACAGACAGAGATGGACAGACAGTCGGACAGACAGACAGGAGAATACTAGTTTTCCGTTTGAAAGCGGAGCTGAAGTGGCCTCTTCCTTACTCCTGGGAAAGTAGCGGGCTTTTCTTGGGCTCTGTAGTGTAGGGGGGGGGGGGGATCAGCGGCTTATTAGAGCATACAGAGTGAAGGGAGGATAGGGGATGGGCGGCTTACTGTTGGAGCCTAGCAGGGAACACTGAGAGGGGGGGGAGTGGAGAGAATATTCTATAGTTGGTTGGTGAGACACAACAATAATGTCACATGCTGAGACAGCTCCAACCTCATAATGTCATATGCTGAAATAAATCATCATGTCATACGCCGAGCCACAGATCTTATAATGTCATACGCGGAGAGATCAGATCAAATCAGTGTTTTAATAACGTGGGTGTTCCTGAGCGGCGTTGATGCTAGCTAGTGTGTGCTGACTTCTTCCCCGGCGAGAGTCAATCGTTTTTTTGTGTTTTTTTAAAGATTTATGGTGGGACACACACAGATTAGTGATGCAGCACAGCAGGGTCAGAGATAGCATCAGCGCGCTGTCATGTACACACCACGCAGTGGTGCGACAGTGAAAAACGTCCCTTCGCCCATTCTTGTCAGTCTGCATGCCCTCACAGCCATCTTCTTTTTCTTTTTTTTCTCCCTGCAACCAGTTCATTAGCATAGTCTAAACAAAAAAAGCTGAAGAAAGCCCAGCGTTTTCTGCTATTTCTTTCCAGTCCAAACAGCTCAATCTCTATCGTCTGGCAGTAGGCTCCTAGAAGCAATCACAAGCTGCTTGTTGCTTACTGTTAACAACCTCCATTCTTTTTTTTTGTTGCTCAAACTTAATACATAATTGAAAATGGCTTCCACGGTCCATTTACCACGCTTTTGTTCTTACAACATCAGCAGCACAGAAACCGTTAAGGAGTCTGTTTACTGGAGATTTCTCTCTCCCTCCCCCCTCTCTCTCTCTCTCTCTCTCCCCCCCCCCCCCTCTCTCTCCCCCCCCTCTCTCACTCACACTCTCTCTATGCCATTATTCCACTTTCTTAAGTTGTCTCCTTATCAAGGGGAATCCAAAAGTGGTGGTGTTTGCGGTGTCTGTGTATACTGTACCTTGTATAATAATATACTGTATATGCAGGAAGGCAGGACAAAAGGGTTGCAACACTTTTATTGTCATAGACATTAAATGAAACTCAATAGAGAACACACATACTTCTTTAAAAAAGAAAACCTTTCATAGTCATTCTAACAGTATTGAACCTTTCATATCATTCTAATAGTATTAGCTGCTGGATTGAAAATCAGGTGTAGTGCTGAGGCACAAATGTGTACATTTCACGCCTGCAAACTGCGACACTTTAAATGAATGTGCAATAACACTATGTGCAATATGACAACCCTAGGGTACATAAGGTTGCAGAGAATAGGAAATGTTAGAATAGGTATAGCATAGCATAGAGTACAGCACAGTGTTTTATTTGTACAGTATAGTATAGTGGATAGTGTACATAGCCTTTATTTATGTAAACCAGCTCCTTTCCCTTCTTTTTTTTTTTTTTTTTTTTTTTCTTTCCTAGCACCAGGGGAGCCACCCCTCCCAAATGTCGTTGTTTGGTACCTGTACTATAGCAATGACAATAAAGACCATTCATTCATTCATTCATTAGCCTACTAATGGTGCTGTCAGTGATTAGTCCACATCCACACTGCATGGGGTAATTCTAAACTCTGGTCATTCTGTGTGGAGTGTTAAACTCCTCTCACTACTCCTCCATCTCAACTAGGATTTGTCTAGCACTCTAGCTGACTCAGGAGAGATGGCGGCTCTCAATCTATCTGCCCCCTTCCCCCAGCCGCCCCTCTCCAGGGAAATGTATGGAGGGATTGGAGTGATTTGCAGGAATAGAACTTTGGGGACAAATGGGATTCGATGATCCCCCTCCTCTCAGGGTTCCACCTGACTGGGCTGTAAACCTCATTACCTGGGTTAGATCCCTCCGCCGGGTCTCTCCTCCGGGACCGTCTGCAAATCACAACCGGATGATATTGTCACTGTGGATCACGTTGTCTGCCGGGATGTGTCGATACACAGCAGCACCCACAGCTAGCTGACAGCAGCGAAAAGGCAACCGACCGAATGTTCAGACTTTTATTCTGTAGGCTACATTTAAAAAAAATTATAATAATTGGACCGGAAAATGTAAGGTTATTTGTGGGTGGTGACTTCATTTGATTCGAATCACCTTTGAAAGAACATCGATTCAAAACACGTCGTTTTAGTGAAACGTTGTTGAAAATCAAAGACACGCTCGCTAGTTGAGCCAACATATTGCAACGCGATGGATTCGGTGAGTTCCATTTTTCTGAATAAAAGTCGGAACATGTGGTCGCCGACTTGTTCCCCCTTTCACCAGCTGCTGTCACCTATGCGGTCACACAGGATAGTGGATGGGTGTCTCTGTTGTGTGGGGAGGGAACCACTTAGCCATTACTATTAGCCACTTAGCTATTGTTATAATGGGGGATGGGAATTTGTTGACACAAACACAATGACACCTTACCGCACCATGTGTCACAGAGGATGTTGGATGGTTATTCTTGTGCGGAGAGCTTCTTAACCGTCATGATGACAGGATGACAGTCTGATAGTAGGACAGGAGGACATTGTATGTCTTTTTCCTCCGGACATTGAGGGAAGGGTGTCTTCCCCTGCTGTTTGGCCAGTGTTTGACAGGTGTGCATTGTGTGAGCTGACTGTTTTGACTGTTGCTGTTCGACTCAGTGAAGTGGAAGTGAA